>NC_090649.1:33497705-33797705 GCF_040937935.1 Hyperolius riggenbachi
AGCAGAAAAGCATTTGACATCAGTTTCTGTTGTTCTGTCATCATGTTGCATTTATATTGACCCCATTGGAGGGCACAGAACCACCAAATGCAACTGCCACAGGATGCTACATACAACATCTGATGAATTTTGATCCACTGTGAAGTAGAGGAAAGACAGGGACGGATCAAGACCAAGTTGCGCCTGGGGCAAGGTCAGGTTTTGGCGCCTAAAGGTCAGGTTTTGGCGCCTAAACTGCCTTTAATTTTGCCGCCTTTTTAAGAATTCAACAAACTGCGCCTGGGGCAAGATACCGGCTTGCACCCCCCTAGATCCGTCCCTGAGGAAAGACAATGGGAAAGCACTGATTATATAATGTATCAAGTCATTATTGTAAAAAATAAGCAATGCTATTCATAAGATTATGAAGTTCAGTGACGTTCCTACAGACCTAGAATGAGTATGGACACAAGGGGCCTGATTCACAAAGCGGTGCTAACAGTTAGCACGCTAGTGAAAAGCCCTTTATCATGCCTAAACTCAGTTTAGGCATGATAAGTTTAGGTGTGATAAGTTTAGGTGTGATAAGTTTAGGCATGATAAGTTTAGGTGTGATAAGTTTAGGCATGATAAGTTTAAGCACCAACTGCGTTAGCACTGCAGTGCACAGCTGATCAAAAGTTTTGCGCTAGCGAAGTCTGGTGCACTTCGCATAGAGTTTAATGGTGCTGCTTTGTTTGCGGGACTTTGCACGCTATCTACACTTATCTAAACTTAGCATGCCTAAACTTATCACACCTAAACTTATCACACCTAAACTTATCACACCTAAACTGGCTTTTCACCAGCGTGGTGCAATGGTTATCACGTCTAAAGTCTCTAACTGGGTTAGCACCGCTTTGTGAATCGAGCCCAAGGTGCTGTGATAAAATCCTGCAATATTTGCCTCATGCTTGTTTCAGGCTTGTTTCAGGGTTGGGATTCAGACACTAGTGCAGCCAATGTGCTCAACGGGACTGTTAGGTAACTGGCATTGTTTAGAAGTAAATAGATGTGGAAGCCTCAATGTGCCTTTCATTACAGTGTCCATTTAACGCTTTCATGCCTTTGCACATGATTACACGCAGTGGATATTTCTTTTAAGAACTGTAGCTGCTTATATGCTGATTTGATTACAAACGCTTCTAATAAACATATTGATTTCCCATCCTGGTCTTGTTTTTATTTGTCTGGCGTGACATAGAACGTGGTGTATTATTCAGGTTATCACCTTTATTTTAGTTTCAGCATCAGAAGCACTTCCTGTATCTATGTTTTGCTGAATATTGGCATGTAGCCCCACCCTCCCAGTGATGTGTAGCCTAGGCCAGTGTTTCTCAACATTTGATTGGTATGTACCCCTTTTCAAACCCTGTACTTGCAAAGTACCCCCTAGCATAGTAAACATTATTCCAAGTACCCCTTGAGAAATATATATTTAATCATAGTACATGATAATTGGTTCTAAACAATTTCTAAGCATTTACAATTGCTTTTAATTAGCTAAAACACTAATTTGGTGTTGTTTAAATAGTATTTATCCTTTTCTAAAACTCTAAATTTGTTATTCTTGGTTAAGTTTTTCAAACCCGAGTACCCCCTGGAATCATCAGAAGTACCCCCTGGGGTACGCGTACCACACGTTGAGAACCTAGGGCCTAGGTAACCTTCTCCTTCCATGACACTTTTGGAGACCAGGGCCCAAATGCAACTAACATTTTCTCCTGAATTTTGTATCTTTTCTTTATTATAACTTTACAGTATTTTGCAAATGAAACAGTACCCAAAAAGTTGTTCAAAAAAAGTACTATCAAAATTATTTTGAGTATTTTCTTACTTGCTGGTGGTTAAAAAGGCATTTTATGACATGGGCCTCAATTCACTAAGCTTATCTCCTGTATTTAATAACGTTTCTGAGCTGTTTCTAGTGTTATCACCATGGTAATAAGGCATGTAGTAAACTTAACTCTTCTGTCTTTATGTTAAGAAGAGATCTCTAAAGTTAACATTTCAGTCCTTAAAATAACTACAAAGTTAAAGGCACTCAGAGCTGACAAAATTAAAAAGATTTATACATACCTGGGGCTTCCTCCAGCCCCATCCCACGCCTACGTCTTCCATTGCCCGCAGCTTCGGGAACCGGGTCCCGTCACTGACGTCAGTAGGCTCCAGTCTATGTAGGAGAAGTGCGCCCTCTACGTATCTCTCCAGAGGCTGCTGTATGTATAAATTGTTTTGCTTTTGTCAGCTCTGGTACACATTAAAGACAGTGGCCCATATGCAATTCACGTTTATCACCTAGCTGATATTTTTCAACTTGTCATTAAAATGCCCTTTAAGCCACCAGCAAGCAAGAAAACACTTAAAATTATTTTGTTATTAATTCTCCCCTCCTTTTTGTACTATTTTAGTTGGAAGGTGCTGGGAAGTTATTTTAAACTGAAGATGAAAAATTATCTCCCAAGAGAAAACTCAGGGGAAAAAGTGAATTGCATGTGTCAATTTATTATTGGTGTATGCAAATTTAATGTAGGCTAAGATCATCCTGTTCAAAAGATGGGGGGGGGGGGGGGCAAAAGCTGCCTTACCAGGGGTACCAAAATGGTCCTGTGTAGGTTTATACCACATTAGGCTAGGGGGGGGGGGGGGGGATTAACATTAATTGGGGCCCTTGGCAGGGAAGTAACTTTGGCTGCCCTTTTTGATTCTTTTGATAAGCTGAGTTGGGAGAAACTAGCATCTGGGTCTCTTGGTGCCCACTAGGCCCCAGGCCCTTGCCTAGGATGCCTTGTGGATGATCCTGCCCTGGTTCACAGTGGGCATTGCGTTCCCTGTAACAGGAAGAAAGCACAGTGTAGTTACGCCCCTGGTTCCCACTGCTGCTATCTTTTGCTTATTATTACTGAATAGAGTTGGCCAATAAGACATCAATAATTCCTCAAACGGTATGCAGCATGGACTTTAGCATATCAAATGTGCGTCAGGTACACTTACTGCAAATCAGGATTGGCTCATTTCCAGGCTGCATAGAATCAGTGGTAAATTTTGACTGCAAGTTGGAATTATTAGAATCCCATGAACCACCTCTAGTCCCAAAGCAGGTGAAATTGATATTGGAGCCTTGGATATTTAATGGGCTCTTCACCAGGCCTATACATCCAGGGGACTTCCCAGAATCTACCTAAGCAGTGCCCCGGGTGTTGCCCACAGCCCCAACGCAATTGCACCGCATCACCACTATTAGAGTTTGCCGCCCGCGGTGCAGGAAATTCATACCCTGTGAACAGGGCAGAAGCATGCACAAGACGTGTGGGGAGGGGAAGCAGAACTACAGCAGCAGACGTCACATAGGGCCAGGCAGCCATTGAGGGAGGAGTAAGCCTCACTTTTCCCTCACTGGCTGCCCGGCCCCATGTGACGTCTGCTGTTGTCTGTAGCACTGCCCACCTGCATGTCTCATGCATATTTCACCACGAGCCAGGCCAGAGTCACCACCAGCCAGGCCAGCATCACCACCAGCCAGTCCAGTGTCAACAACATCATCAACAGCTAGGCCAACATCATCAACAGCCAGGCCAACATCTCCACCAGCCAGGCCAGCATTGCAACTAGGGATGCTCATTCGGATTACGCGGAAATGCAATTTCCGAAATTCCGATCGGAAATTGCATTTCCGCATCGGAATGCGGAAATCGGTAATGCAAGTGCCGTAGGCGGATTTCCGCCGGAAATCGCGGAAATTCCACCCGACTTTAACATTGATTTTCTCAAAAACTATAAGGTCTTTTTGAAAACCTTTTTTTGCATCTTGTTCACAAGATTCAGTTTAATAAACCCTAAAAATCTGGTGTTTCTAGGACTTAAGGGGGCTTTGCTATTAACCGCTAAAGTCGGCGGATTTTTACTGCAATGTAAAATGTAGAAAATCTGCATCTGCCTATTTTCTGCATTTACATTACAGTAAAAATCCGCCGACTTTAGCGGTTAATAGCAAAGCCCCCGTAAGTCCTAGAAACACCTTGATGGGGCCCCCCAATGTTCCAACCCTTTCACTTGCCAACCCCAGTGATACTCACAGCCTGGGGGCCCATCTTGCAAGGGTCATAAAACAAGTTTGGACATCCTAAGCATGTGTTACAACAGAATACCTAAGTAGCTGGGGATGACCCAAAACTGCTCATGTTGGATTGATGTGACTCTGTAAAATGTATAAGCTATAGGATCGCTATACACCAGTAGTTCTGGGTGTAAGCCTGGCTTTTGGGGCAAAAAGAGATAATTTGCATATTCAGTAGTGATGTATTGTGGGAGACTCCAGTTGCTCACTTAAAGCTGAATTATTGCAAATACCTTTTGTTTTAGGCTTCTTTCCCACTAAGACGTTGCGTTAGGTGCTATGTTAAGGTCGCATAACGTGCCCCTAACGCAGCACATGGTGGTGTTAAAGCTGGATGTCAGATCGAGCCGCGTTGTGCGGCTCTTCATGCGTCCTGTGATGCCGTGATGCGCACTCCTGGACGCATGCGGCATCACGTGGTCCCATCAGCCAATCGCCGCACAGAGCGGCCGCTCCAGGAAGTAAACACTGCACGTCACACCGTGCAGTGAATATTAATTAGCCATGTTCCTGGCCAAGGAGGAGGAGGGGAGACCTCCTCCTCCAACATCACGGAGCATGTGCAAATAGTCTAACGCGGCTTAGCCGCTTATAACGCACAGCATGCAGCACTTTGTTTTTGCTTTCTGCGTTACAATGTAACACAATGGGGGTACTGTGAACAGCCCATTGATTTTTCATTGCTGTGCGGTGGGCTGCGTTACAGGCTGCTCTAACGTGCGCCTGTAACGCCTAACTGTGAAAGCAGCCTTAAAGAGAAGTTGTCAGCTATACTATCTAAAAAAAAAACAAAAAAAACAAAACACATATATTAGTAGATAAATACTTGCTCTACGTACATAACATATGTATTGCACTGTCCACGTTTTGATTTCAGTGAGTTTTATATAGAAAATAAAGACAAAACAGTTTCAGGCATTTGCCATTTTCAAATCCTTGTGTCTGAAGCCAATCCTGATGTAATTTCCTCTCTTACTCTGGGAGGAGGGCGGCCAATGCAAACACAGATAGTTTTCAGACACTTCCACCCAGCTCTGCAATAGAAAGTGCATTGTCATTTTGTGACTCTGTAGCTTGAGAAGCATGAGAAATATTGGCCAATCAGAGAGGAACAGAGGTGTGGGAGGAGAAAACAGGTGGGAAACATTCTTCAGCCAATCGGGCTGCATTAGTTAAGTCTGAGGGGATAGTAAAGAAGCAAAAAAAGACAACCCAGAATGCCCTGCAACTTCCTTTGAAGTGGTGGCTGGATTGTGTAATGGTTAAGGGCTCTGCCTCTGACATGGGAGACCAGGGTTCGAAGCTCGGCTCTGCCTGATCAGTAAGTCAGCACCTATTCAGTAGGAGACCTTGGGAAAGACTCCCTAACACTGCTACTGCCTATAGAGCGCGCCCTAGTGGCTGCAGCTCTGGCGCTTTGAGTCCGCCAGGAGAAAAGCGCGATATAAATGTTCTGTGTTTGTTTGTTTCCTTTGTGCGGCAATGTATCAAATTAGAGTCAGGTAAACGGGGGAATGATCTTTTATCAACAACAAAAGTAAGAGTGATTGTTAACTTTTGGATTGCCTGGTTATAGCATCCTTATTACTTGTTTACCAGATAAAAATAAAGAATTGATTTTTGATTTTATGCTTGACAGTTACGCTTTAAAGAAAACCTGTAACTAAAAAAAAGTTCCCCTGAGGGGTACTCACCTCGTGGGGGAAGCCTCTGGATCCTATTGAGGCCTCATCCATCCTCTTGTGTCCAACGGCGATCTCGCTGTGCCCCTCTGAACAGCGGGGATGTAAATATTTACCTTCCCGGCTCCAGCACAGGCGCAGTATAGGCTCTCCGCTCGGAGATAGGCGGAAATAGCCGATCGCTGTCGGTCCGCTCTACTGCGCAGGTGCAAGTCTCCAGTGCCAGCGTAGTAGAGTGGACCCGACGGAGATCGTCTATTTACGTCTATTTCAGAACTGCAACAGTGCCCCCGCTGGAGCCAGGGAAGGTAAATATATCAAGCCTTGTCAGGCTTGTTGAGTGGTAAGGATGCTTTGGGGGAGCCAGTGCTGGATTGCCTGCAGCTACAGGGGAGGGGGAAGCCTCATTGGGACCCGAGACATTTTTTTTGATACATGGTCTCTTTAAGAAGGCAAATTACATCAAGACTAAGTTAGAACTGTAATTTTATACTGTCCATTAGAGATCAGCAGCACAACAGGCTTCACAACTACAAGTTAAATCACTTATGCACAGTGATTTAATTGACATTATGGCCAGTGATATCTGATGTTATGGTAATTACACAACGCTAGTTATAATGACTATCTTTTTCCATAACGTGCTCATATATTGCTAGTCACACCTACTGATTAATCAGCTAGCGATTACTGGCTATAATGCAACACTAATAATAACATATTTCACTATTTTCAATTCATTATCTCCAATATGGTCACCAAAGATCAAAGTCTCAAGTTTCTCCAAGTATCCAACATGTTATGTTTTTGTGCTGTAATCCTTTGGCACTACAGGCAAGATTTCTCTATTAACTTTATAACCTTGACATTATTAACTTTATTAATAGCTTTATTCTATGTTTCCTTATTTAATTGATGTGTTTAACTTTGACGTATATTTAGCAGTTTAGGCATATTTTCTTCCTCCTCATTCAGCCAATCTCCAATCAGTACTCATATAAGACACATCTTTATTGTCTAGTTTATAGTCATATTTTCAGAGCATTCTCTAGGCAATTCTGCCAATATTTTGGTAAATATGTTTCGTAATGCGAGGAGAACGCCAGCGCATACCACTAAGGCTGCATCTGAAATGGCTACCAGCTCAGTGTGCAGCACCTAAATAGATTTTCTGCACACTTCGCATTCAATTCAGACGAAAATCATATGCAAATCTGCTACTACTTATCATACAAACAGGAAACTCAAGAGGAGGGGCTGGGAGCAGCTAACCTGACAGTTACATAGTTACCTGACAGTAACTGTCAGGTTAGCTGCTCCCAGCCCCTCCTCCTGAGTTTCCTGTTTGCATGATAAGTAGTAGCAGATTTGCATATGATTTGCATCTGAATTGAATGCGAAGTGTGCAGAAAATCTATTTAGGTGCTGCACACTGAGCTGGTAGCCATTTCAGATGCAGCCTTAGTGGTATCTGCTGGCGTTCTCCTTGCTGTTCAACCAAATGTAAGTTACACTTTTTTTTGTTTGCTTAGCTGCTCCCAAGGTTTTAAATTTAAGTTAGGTCACTTGCCCGGAGGTTTGCCTCACCGTGGCGCAAGTGTCTAGTATAATATACTTTGCATGCAAACCATATTGGAAGCTAAAGTTCCTCCTAGTTTAATAAATGTAAGCACTTGTCTTGGATGCAGGGCATGCATTTTTCAGTCTGGCAGAGGCGGTGTATGCCTGTGCGATTAACCATTCAATTGCAACATGTGTTTAGGGATGCGTAGCCTTTCCCCCCACCTTTCCTTAACTTTGTAACTATGTAACTATCAGGTTAGCTGCTCCCAGCCCCTCATCCTGAGTTTCCTGTTTGCATGATAAGTAGTAGCAGATTTGCATATGATTTGCGTTTGAATTGAATGCGAAGTGTGCAGAAAATCTATTTAGGTGCTGCACACTGAGCTGGTAGCCATTTCAGATGCAGCCTTAGTGGTATGCGCTGGCGTTCTCCTCGCTGTTCAACCAAATGTAAGTTACACAAATTTTTTTTGCTTAGCTGCTCCCAAGGTTTTAAATTTAGGTTAGGTCACTTGCCCGGAGGTTTGCCTCACCGTGGCGAAAGTGTCTAGTATAATATACTTTGCATGCAAACCATATTGGAAGCTAAAGTTCCTCCTAGTTTAATAAATGTAAGCACTTGTCTTGAATGCAGGGCATGCATTTTTCAGTCTGGCAGAGGCGGTGTATGCCTGTGCGATTAACCATTCAATTGCAACATGTGTTTAGGGATGCGTAGCCTTTCCCCCCACCTTTCCTTAACTTTGTAACTATGTAACTATCAGGTTAGCTGCTCCCAGCCCCTCCTCCTGAGTTTTCTGTTTGCATGATAAGTAGTAGCAGATTTGCATATGATTTGCGTTTGAATTGAATGCGAAGTGTGCAGAAAATCTATTTAGGTGCTGCACACTGAGCTGGTAGCCATTTCAGATGCAGCCTTAGTGGTATGCGCTGGCGTTCTCCTCGCTGTTCAACCAAATGTAAGTTACACAATTTTTTTTTGCTTAGCTGCTCCCAAGGTTTTAAATTTAGGTTAGGTCACTTGCCCGGAGGTTTGCCTCACCGTGGCGAAAGGGTCTAGTATAATATACTTTGCATGCAAACCATATTGGAAGCTAAAGTTCCTCCTAGTTTAATAAATGTTAGCACTTGTCTTGGATGCAGGGCATGCATGTTTCGTAATGACCTAATTAAAACTCTTGTGTTTGCTCACACTGCTTTACCAATAATTCTGTATCCAGTTCTCAAGGGCCAAATCCATGCCTCTGTTTAGAATAGACTGAGAAATGGGGAAATGTGTTCTATCTACACGCCTTTCCTGATTTAGCTCCAGCAATTAATCTGAGCTCTGCTAAAAATGTGTGAGGACCTCAGCGTTTCGAGGACTGGAGTAGGACAACACTGTCCTAGTGCATGTAGCCTTTCAGCAGAGTGTGCATTTACATTATTGACAGTAAGTGGCAGGGGTGCCTGGTCCGCCTGGTCTGGCCTGACCAACCGATCACCTGGGGCGCCGTGCATGGCAGGGGCTTGGAAGCTGCCGCGGAGAGTGCCAACCCCCCAGATTGAGGGACCCCCATGGTGAACTGGCTTGCGGCATCAATTCAATCCCCACAGCTCACCTCTCCAGCCTGTGGATACTTCTGGCAGGCAGAGCAGGGCCACGGGAAGATGGCATCCGAAGCCCTGCACTATTTGTGTCTCCAGTACAGGGCTTCAGACGCCATCTTCCCTTAGCCCAGCTCTCTGCCTGACAGCGCAGCAGAAGTTTCATAGCCGCTGGCTGCAGGACGGTGATCTGGGAGCTGCGCACCGGGAGAGGATTCTTCTGCAGGTGAGTAAATGCTTTTTTTTTTACAGGTGGCTATTATTTTCTGGTGAAATGCTTCCCACATTACGATTATTTTCTGGCGAAAGATTGCTGCATTACGATTATTTTATGGTGAAAGATTGCTGTATTCCGATTATTTTATGGTGAAAATTGCTGCGTTACGATTACTTTCTGGTGAAAGATTGCTGCATTACCATTATTTTATGGTGAAAAATTGCTGCATTACAATTATTTTCTAGTGAAACATTGCTGCATTATGATTATTTTCTGGTGAAAGATTGCCGCATTACGATTATTTTCTGGTGAAACATTGCTGCATTAGGATTATTTTCTCGGGTGAAACATTGCTGCATTTTGAGTATTTTATGGTGAAACATTTCTGCAGCACAATTATTTTCATGGTGGGGAACCATGGGGGAGGGGGGGGGGGTGTAGGGGCACATGTTTTCTTGCCTGGAGTGACAAAATGGCTAGGGGTGGTAAGCGGCTTAAAATCATGGATGAAGACTCCTCCATATCACCTTATTCTTCACTTTTTGTCAGCATCACAGGGAGGCTGGGATGCCCCTAAACCTCGACAGACCTCTAATTAGCTGCTTCGGGAACTAAAACCGCAAATCATTTTTTGTTTTCTGTCTACAAGAGTATTGTACATGAAACTGTACCGTCAGTACCCAGGCCCAGATTTACCTCACAGGACCCTATAGGCACAGATGACCTGCAGTTTCTAGGCTAAATTGCACCCAGGGCGAGAGTGTAAAAATTGCTACCTCGCCCCCCCCCCCCCCCCCCCCTGGACTCGAGGATCCTTACTCTTTAGGGACAGTCACATAGCCACAGGTCACAACTAGATCTGCCTACTTACTAGTGACCAGCCGCTGATCCAGGAGGAAGCAGATACCAGGAAAACACCCAGGCGAAGAGAGCCTGGAAAGCTGACTCCTCCATGGGCGCCAGCCTGCAGTACCGCTACAGGACATCAGGTGTCATCTCTCGGTGGTGACGTGATGATGACTTGACGTCGGACGCAGGCAGCCTAGGAGATGTCAAGGAAGGTGATCGCACTGGTAATCTTCTTCTTTCATTTGGCTGCATGCCACATCACCAGCTCCCTTCTTCTACTTGCCGGTCTGCGCCCAGGGCGGTAGCCCTGCCCGCACTGCCCAGGAAACGGCATGGCTTGTCACCTTAGATTTCACCTTTCATGAACCTACAAACCCCCACCAAATGCACCACAAGTGTGCTGGCTGGTCCAGCTTTCAGTTCTCCCTTAGTTTCCTTGCCCGTCATAGGTAGATACATGTGCCCCTTAGTATTAAATAGCCAGATGTAGTCTTAATATTAAGTAGTTAGAGGTTCCCTTAAGTATTAGGTAGCCAGAAGTACCCTCAGCATTAAGTAGCTAGAGGTGCCCTCAAGTATTAGGTAGCTAGAGGAACCTCAGTATTAAGTAGCTGGAGGTGATCCAGACTGAAGGTAGATCTCATCAGTGGAATGCGAAGAGCAAGGAGAGTAACCTCTCTTTTACACTCAGCTCGGGACTTTGCATAGGGAAGGAGGGATGGAGACGCTCAGGGAGGGGAGTGAGCCGCCTTTCCATCATCAGGCGCCTGTAGGCACGTGCCTACAGTGCCTTATGGTAAATCAGGCCCTGACGGTACCATCTCCTCCAGCCACCCACCTGCCTGAATGCCCTAGGATTGTACACCACTGTCTTCATGAACTGAACTTGAATAGAGGGACCATTATGCAGGATGGTGCTGGTTACTGTCTGAGCTTACAACAGACCTCTAATGTTATATCTGTCTGCTGCATATTTAGCTGCATCCTTAATGGCTAGTGCATAGCCTTGTAATTCTGCTTTTTTTGTGCTGAGTTCTCTCCCATATTTCAGATGTCTCACTTCTTCTGCTTGAAGTCTAATTTCTTAAACAGGGTTCTCTTTTTCTATATTTGTTTTGTAAGTTTTAACACTATCATGGTAGACTATTCCCCATCTTGTAAAAAAAAGATATATATACATATATATATATACAGGATCTTCTAAAAAAATTTGCATATTGTGATAAAGTTCATTATTTTTTGTAATGTACTGATAAACATTAGACGTTCATATATTTTAGATTCAAATACACACAACTGAAGTAGTTGAAGCCTTTTATAGTTTTAATATTGATGATTTTGGCATACAGCTCATGAAAACCCAAAATTCCTATCTCAAAAAATTAGCATATTTCATCCGACCAATAAAAGAAAAGTGTTTTTAAAACAAAAAAAGTCAACCTTCAAATAATTATGTTCAGTTATGCACTCAATACTTGGTCGGGAATCCTTTTGCAGAAATGACTGCTTCAATGCGGCGTGGCATGGAGGCAATCAGCCTGTGGCATTGCTCAGGTGTTATGGAGGCCCAGGATGCTTCGATAGCAGCCTTAAGCTCAGGAGCGCCTCTAGGCATAGGCAGTACAGGCCATTGCCTGGAGTGCCATTTTTCCTGGGGGGCGCCATGTTGCAGAATTAAACCCCGCCCCCAAATTAAGCCACACCCAAGATTAAGCCACACCCCTGTGGCTGTTCTATTACTTGCTTCTGCTGCATCTACTTAGCATAAGTTGCAGGCAGCTGACACCTCTGTGCCTTGTGCATCCTTTTCTCCTTTGTGCCATCTCTGCCTCCTTCTGTGCCCTTTGTGCCTCCTTCTGTCCCCCTGTGCCTCCTTATGTCCCCTTTGCCTTTATTTGTCACCTTGTGCTACCTCTGCACCCCTGTTCCTCCTTTAGTCACACTCTGCCTCCTTCTGTCCTCCTGTGCCTCCTTCTGTATCCCTTTGTGTCTCTATGTGCCTCTTCAGTCCCCATGTGCCACCTCTGTCCCCTGCGCCTTCCTCTGTCCCCATGTGCCTCCTTCTGTCCCTGTGTGCCTCCTTTAGTCTTCTGTCCCTGTGTGCCTCCTTTAGTCCCCCGTGACTCCTTCTGTCACCATTTGTGCCTCCTTCAGACCCATTGTAGAGGGTGCCAGGCCGACCAGGCGGGCATGAGTGCTGTGCAGGGGGACCCCCACCAGATGTTGTGTCCCCAGGTGGTGAACAGGTGTTCACTGGCCCACAGCCCGTAAGATCACTTCTGCAGCCTTACATTACGTGTATTTTCTGGTGAAACACTGCCCGCATCGCGAATTTTCTGATGAAACGCTGCCGCATTATGATTATTTTCATGGAAGGGCGCCATGGGGGTGGGGGGGAGGGCGCCACAGATTTTCTTGCCTGGAGTGACAACATGGCTAGAGGCGCCCCTGCTTAAACTCATCCAGAGTGTTGGGTCTTGCGTCTCTCAACTTTCTCTTCACAATATCCCACAGATTCTCTATGGGGTTCAGGTCAGGAGAGTTGGCAGGCCAATTGAGCACAGTAATACCATGGTCAGTAAACCATTTACCAGTGGTTTTGGCACTGTGAGCAGGTGCCAGGTCGTGCTGAAAAATGAAATCTTCATCTCCATAAAGCTGCGGCGTCTCTTCATTCCGTATGCGCAGCGGAAGTTTTGGGGACAGACGTGCAGACGAGCGTGCCAGCCTGGCCACCTGAACGGGGGAGAGCCCGTCTAACAAATTACTCCATGCAATGGTTTTATGAGGAACATGTGAGTGCAATTGCGTTTTAACAATAAACATATTTTAGCAGTATTACGCTATGGTAGTTCTTTTTCAATGAGGTGTGAACAAGATTTATGAAGAATCTGGGGTGATCTGTTAAGGTCTTTGCTGGAGAGGTGGGGGAAGACCCAGAAACGGTCCCAAGGCGCATATAGACCATTGGTTGGTCTAGGCCAGCGGTGAGTGGACTACAAAGGGTGTTGGTGGAGGTCTGTGTATGTGATCAGCAAGCAGATGTAAAGGTTGAACACTGCATCCCCTTATGGAGAAGGAAATTAACCAGTAGCAACAATTTGCAACATTAGGGCCTTGGCACTTGGACTTATAATGTGTTGGCACAAGGACTTTTTTAGACTGTTTTTTAGAGGTTTTTATTCTGTTTAGGTGAAATTATTTATGAGCACTATTGAATTCTGACACAATGCTGTGCTGAAAACTTAGACACCTTGAGCGCTACCTCTTAGTGTATATGCTTACTATTTAGAAGAGGAGGCGAACAGGTGCTGTGTATCATATTTGTCTAGCTGTGAGCGCTTACCTCTTTTTGACAGACATAACTGAACATAATTATTTGAAGGTTGACTTTTTCTGTTTTAAAAACACTTTTCTTTTATTGGTCGGATGAAATATGCTAATTTTTTGAGATAGGAAATTTGGGTTTTCATGAGCTGTATGCCAAAATCATCAATATTAAAACAATAAAAGGCTTGAACTACTTCAGTTGTGTGTATTTGAATCTAAAATATATGAAAGTCTAATGTTTATCAGTACATTACAGAAAATAATGAACTTTATCACAATATGCTAATTTTTTGAGTAGATCCTGTGTATATATATATATATATATATATATATATATATATATATATACATATATACATATACAATAGGGCTGAACGGTTCGGCGGTTTTAAACTGTAACCGCGATTCCTGCAAAGACGATACGGGGATCGTTAATACCTACGGTTTTCCAGGCACCAGCTATGCTTGTCCGTGCGGCTCCGCCTACCACCGCCGTCATATCATGAAGATGCAGTGATTGGCAGAAGCTGTGCCTGCTCTGTACAGCTCTGCCTACGCTGCAGGCCCCCTGATGCTCACACCGGATTTTCTTTTGTCATGTGATCCGCTTCCTCCGGTGCCTTCTGTCGGTAGTATCAGTATCTCATGCACCTCATGCAATCTCCACTTAATCATCGGAGACCTCTTCTCTGTGAGCCTCCAGGTCTGTCGGCAGTGTAGTTGTTTCACTAGCTAAGCTGCTCCACTCCACAAGTTACATTCTTGCGTCTTCAATAGTACGGAAGGCGGGCAAACGGTCTGACTGTCCCAGCTTCCGATGCAGTTTTTTACTGTTGCTTAGGGCTCTTTCACACCAGAGCCCACTTCTGGCGTTTTAACGCAAAGTCTATACTTTGCGTTAACCAAGGTAAAAGGAAAGTCCATAGACTTTCCTTTTACCTTTCACACCCGACGCTGCGTTTCGATACGTTGCGGTACGACGCGTCCCGGCGCATTTTATCGTCGGGAATCGGCGCTTCCCTTTCGGGGTAATTAACTACCACCGCCGCTACTCAGCGTCGCACCGGAGTTTCCCGACGACACGCCGCAACGCGTCCAGGAGCCGTTCTCCTGCACGCTTTTGGTGTGTAACGAGCCTTAGGTCCTGTAATCTGTCTGCCCCTCACTCTCTTCTCTACCAACTTGCCGGAGTTCTAGCTTCTCTGCCTCGTAACCTGATGCGTCTCCCAGTGCGCACACAGACCTACTGATCTGCGGCGACATCACACAGGACAGCTCCAGCTCCGGAGTAAGGGGTTAGGTGATTACTAGTCAGCTGTAATCAGCTGCCCTAATCATCTGTAAAGCTGCCGGAGATCCCATAGACTTCAGAAACAGAGCTGTTTAGCAGGGCTGGGCTGTAAACCAAGCTGTAAATCAATTATAACTTGGATGCATTCCTCTGAAGTGATGATGCCTGTCTTTTCCTGGCCTTACTTTCAAACTGCTCTCCAGGTAATTAAATGGGCTGTTTTCTCCTCCACTCTGATCTTTGCCATAGTTATCTCACCTACTCCTCTGCTTTATTGCAACATAACTTAAACACCCTGCTTATATTTACTTAGTGAGGCTGGATCACCATTTACTGTTCATTAATTTCATTGCCGATTGTCCTCTGCAAAACGGCAGCAAACAGATTATCTAAGCGGATCGTGGCTAGTGGAAAAGGGAGCTAATGCTCCATCCGCGTACTGTGCTTGGGGATGGGAAGGGAATGTTACATCTGGCTACTTTGATTTGAGTACTACCAACAGTTGAGGTGGGGCTAAGGGGAAGGCATACTGGCTACGTAGAGCTGGGGTGGGTGAAAGGGGGCGAAGAAGTGCTTAGTTTTTTTGGGGGGCCCAACCAAAATTTTGCTATGGGGCCCCATGATTTCTAGCTACGCCCCTGCACCACACTGTTAGTACACTACTTAATCAGCTAAGCTACTGGGATTAGAGTCCTTCCTTAAGGTCTCTGAGACTCAGCACTGGCCTGTCAGTCACTATTCAGCCAGTCATCAAGCCTGAAACTAGGCACAATTTTTATTGGCTAGGATTAATAACAGCTTCACAATGTTACTGCAATAACATTTACAAAAATGACAGAAAATGACATCATACTATCAATTAGATAGTATGATGTCATTTTCTGACAATGCATTTTTGTAAATGTTACTGTACATTGTAAATTTAGTACTAAAGCTTGATTTTGATGAAAATTGTGAATCAAATCGAAATCGCAATTTCTGACAGAAATCGTGCAATTCAATCTTTTCCTAAAATCGTTCAGGCCTAATATACAACGTAATTATTCAAACAAATAATTACTAATAACGTCCTCATCCACCTCTCCTCCCATTCCTCTGATTCGTCCCCTCTCGGCCAATCTCTACATTGGCTACCTTTTACCCAAAATATCCAGGTTAAATTCCTCACCCTACATAAGTTGTCACTTCCTTCCATTAGCTGTTCCTATTCAGTCTGCCAGTATCTATTCAGTAAAGGATCCCTAAGAGTCCCTAACACTGCAGGGTGGTGTATGGAGCGTGCCTTTAGTGGCTGCAGCTCTCGAGAGCTTTGAGTAGGAAAGGCAAAGAGCACTATTCAAATTATTTGTATTATTAAATTTCCTCGTTAATTTCCAGATACCATCCCACTAGGAACCTTGGCTCCTCTCAGGAGACACCCTTTTGCTCTAGTTTGGTCACCTCCTCTTACTTACCCATTCAGGACTTCTCATGAGCATCACCTCTCCTTTAGAATGCTCTCCTACAGCCTGCCCATCATGCCCCTGGAAACCTTAAAATGTACCCTCAAAACACACCTGCTCAGACAAGTCTACAATTTGATATAGGTAGCATTAGAAGCTTGCTGCCTTATCTGCTAAACCTTGTGTCTCCTTCCCTAATGTCTCCAACCCAATACTCTCTGGACTGTAAACTCGCAAGGGCTGGGACCTCCTCCTCCGCATGTCTTATTCTCAGTGGCGGCGCCAGGGGGGTGCTTGGGGGTGCTCGAGCACCCCCTAGAATTGTCCAAGCACCCCCAAAGCACCCCCTGGAGTGAACTGACTTCAGGCGTCTAAAAGACGCCAAGTCAGTTCACACACCGGCAGCACGGAGCAGCAGGCAGGGCTACGGTAAGATGGCCGCCCGGAGCCCTGTTCTGCAGACTTCGGGCGGCCATTTTCCCGTAGCCCTGCTCTCTGCATGCAGGCAGGAAGTCTCGTCGTGACGTCGGGAAGGAAGAGGATCGTGGGCGCGCGGGCGCTGCGCGCCACAATGAGGTCGGGACTCGGGACGGGAGGTCGGGAAAGAAGGTCTTCTGGCTGTAGGTGAGTAAATGGGTTTTTCTTTTCTTTTTCAGGTGATGCGGATTGTGCATATTGGGGTCATATCTGCTACGGATTGTGCATATTGGGGTCATATCTGCCACGGATTGTGCATATTGGGGTCATATCTGCCACGGATTGTGCATATTGGGGTCATATCTGCCACGGATTGTGCATATTGGGGTCATATCTGCCACGGATTGTGCATATTGGGGTCATATCTGCCACGGATTGTGCATATTGGGGTCATATCTGCTACGGATTGTGCATATTGGGGTCATATCTGCTACGGATTGTGCATATTGGGGCGATATCTGCTACCGATTGTGCATGTTGGGGTCATTTCTGCTACCGATTGTGCATATTGGGGTCATTTCTGCTACCGATTGTGCATATTGGGGTCATTTCTGCTACCGATTGTGCATATTGGGGTCATTTCTGCTACCGATTGTGCATATTGGGGTCATATCTGCTACCGATTGTGCATATTGGGGTCATATCTGCTACCGATTGTGCATATTGGGGTCATATCTGCTACCGATTGTGCATATTGGGGTCATATCTGCTACCGATTGTGCATATTGGGGTCATATCTGCTACCGATTGTGCATATTGGGGTCATATCTGCTACCGATTGTGCATATTGGGGTCATATCTGCTACCGATTGTGCATATTGGGGTCATATCTGCTACCGATTGTGCATATTGGGGCCATATCTGCTACCGATTGTGCATATTGGGACCATATCTGCCACCGATTGTGCATATTGGGACCATATCTGCCACCGATTGTGCATATTGGGACCATATCTGCCACCGATTGTGCATATTGGGACCATATCTGCCACCGATTGTGCATATTGGGACCATATCTGCCACCGATTGTGCATATTGGGACCATATCTGCCACCGATTGTGCATATTGGGACCATATCTGCCACCGATTGTGCATATTGGGACCATATCTGCCACCGATTGTGCATATTGGGACCATATCTGCCACCGATTGTGCATATTGGGACCATATCTGCCACCGATTGTGCATATTGGGACCATATCTGCCACCGATTGTGCATATTGGGACCATATCTGCCACCGATTGTGCATATTGGGACCATATCTGCTACCGATTGTGCATATTGGGACCATATCTGCTACCGATTGTGCATATTGGGACCATATCTGCTACCGATTGTGCATATTGGGGCCATATCTGATAACGATTGTGCATATTGGGGCCATATCTGATAACGATTGTGCATATTGGGGTCATATCTGCTAACGATTGTGCATATTGGGGTCATATCTGCTACCGATTGTGCATATTGGGGCTATATCTGATAACGATTGTGCATATTGGGGCCATATCTGATAACGATTGTGCATATTGGGGCCATATCTGATAACGATTGTGCATATTGGGGCCATATCTGATAACGATTGTGCATATTGGGGTCATTGGACGTGTTTTTTGTTAAAATCTGCTCACATTACGTGTATTTTCTTGAGAAAACCTGCACAATTATGTGAATTTTCTGGGAAAAGGGTCACCAAAACTTGGGCCCTCTGTCTTTGCGTTGCACTTTTAAAGGGAACCCGAGGTGAGAATAATATTGAGGCTGCCATATTTATCTCCCTTTAAGCAATACCAGTTGCCTGGCTGCCGTGCTGGTCCTCTGCCTCTTATTCTTTCAACCATAGACCCTGAACAAGCATGCAGCAGGTCAGGGGTTTCTGACAATATTGTCAGAACTGACAAGATTAGCTGCATGGCTTGTTTCTGGTGTAATTCAGTTCACTACTACAGCCAAATAGATCAGCAGGGCTGCCAGGCAACTAGTATTGTTTAAAAGGAAATAAATATGGCAGCCACCATATCACTCTCACCCTGGGTTCACTTTAAATTACAGTTAGCCCCGCCCTCATCCGGTCATGACCACGCCCATTTTTTCGCCGCGGCGCGCTTCGCGCGCCGCAGGTTGTGGCCACACCCATTTTTGGCGCGGCGCGCTTTGCGCGCCGCAGGTCGTCAGCTCCCCCGGAAATTGGTCCAGCACCTGCATAGCACCCCCTAAAAAAATTTCCTGGAGCCGCCACTGCTTATTCTACTAAATTCTGCTGTAATATGAACATGTAGTAGTATCGGTAATGTCTCTGCGAGGGCTAGTGAGCTCTCTTACCTTTCTTCAGTCCTGATACCCCAATCCCTCCACAATCTTTGCCCTATGTGGTGCATTCCCGCATGCTAGAGATATTTTGTATCTAGTGTATAGGGATCAGTATATAATGGTATGAGGAACAACTTGCTAGTGGTGCAATATCATTATCATAGATCGAAGATAGAGGTGTTTTCCAGTCTAAAGTTCCTGTGTGCTGCTTTTGCTCAGGTGTTCTTCCCATTGCAGTTTGTGCCTTTTCTCCAGGTGCCTTCACAAGGCACTTGTCCCTACGTGAGTGTTGGCCTTTCCACGGCTCAATTGTTGGAGTCAGAGAGTACAGATGGCATTGCTCCGATCTGAGGCAGACACATTAAAAAATGTCCAAACCGCTGAGCCCCCCTGGGATGATGGCACTATGGTGGCATCAGCAGCTGACGTTGAAGGGCATGTTGGCTGGCTGTACATAGGAGGTGATACATGGCACCTGGACACTGCCACCAGCTGTTTCTGACGACGAGCTCCCGGCCACTGCTTCTTACAGGAACTCGTCTCCTCCTACTCCTCTCTGACTCCCCCTCTGAACTGCCCCCCTGTTCATCTCCTCTATTGGGAACATATGTGGCATCCGTATAATCGTCATAATCATAATCATCCTGCCCAGCTTCGCTTTCCTCAGACACTTCCAAAACTGCACCAACAGCAGGTACTTCATCCTCCTCCTCCTCACACAATACGTCCATAGTGTCGCCTAACTCACACATATGAGGTGGTGTAACTTGCTTAGCGCCTTCATCTTGTTGTAGCAGTAGCGGCTGTGAATCAGTGATTTCACCACCAAATAACTCCTGCGAAGTGTCAAATGCAGTGGATGTGGTGCTTTTAGTAGCGCTGGTGGCTGCAGAAGATGAGGATTTCTGTGTTAAATAGTCAACCACGTCCTGACAATTTTGGGAGGTAATGGGACGTGCCTTCTTCTAAGCACTGTACTTTGGGCCAGGGCCGCACAAAATCACATAAACACGACCTCGCACAGACCTGCCAGGTGGCCTTCCTCTGGGTCTGCCTCTTCTGCTACATGTTTTGTCCGTTTTGTCCATATTGGGGGGGATGAAGTGAAAGGTATGCACTGATTTGACTAATACAATGTGCAGTCACACAGGTGCAGCAGTTAACAGGTATGCACGGAGTGGTATATCACATTGCATGTACTCACGTAGGTAGCTAGGTATATGCAGTGATGAGGTGGGTTCACTGAACACAACAGCTAGGTGTATGCTGTGATGTGGTGGGTTCACTCAACACAAAAGACAGGTATATGCAGTGATGAGGTGGGTTCACTGAACACAACAGCTAGGTATATACTGTGATGAGGTGGGTTCACTCAAAACAAAAGGTAGGCATATGCAGTGATGAGGTGGGTTCACTCAACACAAAAGGTAGGTATATGCAGTGATGAGGTGGGTTCACTGAACACAACAGCTAGGTATATGCAGTGATGAAGTGGGTTCACTGAACACAACAGCTAGGTATATGCTGTTATGAGGTGTGTTCACTCAACACAAAAGGTAGGTATATACAGTGATGAAGTGGGTTCACTGAACACAACAGCTAGGTATATGCAGTTATGAGGTGTGTTTACTCAACACAACAGCTAGGTATATGCAGTGATGAGGTGGGTTCACTGAACACAACAGCTAGGTATATGCTGTGATGAGATGGGTTCACTCAACACAAAAGGTAGGTATATGCAGTGATGAAGTGGGTTCACTAAACACAACAGCTAGGTATATGCAGTGATGAGGTCGGTTCACTGAACACAACAGCTAGGTATATGCAGTGATGAGGTGGGTTCACTGAACACAACGGCTAGGTATATGCTGTGATGAGGTGGGTTCACTCAACACAAAAGGTAGGTATATGCAGTGATGAAGTGGGTTCACTGAACACAACAGCTAGGTATATGCAGTGATGAGGTGGATTTACTCAACACAACAGCTAGGTATATGCAGTGATGAGGTGGGTTCACTGTACACAACAGCTAGGTATATGCTGTGATGAGGTGGGTTCACTCAACACAAAAGGTAGGTATATGCAGTGATGAAGTGGGTTCACTGAACACAACAGCTAGGTATATGCTGTGATGAGGTGGGTTCACTGAACACAACAGCTAGGTATATGCTGTGATGAGGTGGGTTCACTGAACACAACAGCTAGGTATATGCTGTGATGAGGTGGGTTCACTCAACACAAAAGGTAGGTATATGCAGTGATGAAGTGGGTTCACTGAACACAACAGCTAGGTACATGCAGTTATGAGGTGGGTTTACTCAACACAACAGCTAGGTATATGCAGTGATGAAGTGGGTTCACTGAACACAACAGCTAGGTATATGCAGTTATGAGGTGGGTTTACTCAACACAACAGCTAGGTATATGCAGTGATGAGGTGGGTTCACTGAACACAAAAGGTAGGTATATGCAGTACTGGGTTTTACAATGTGCACCTGTCACACAGGTAGTCACTGAATGTGCTGGGCCTGGCTGGCAGTGGCACACACACAGTATGAATTATCAAGGCTGTCTATAATGCAACACAAGTGTCAGTGACACACAGAAAAAAAAATAAGAACAGGATTAGCTCTCAAAAGAGCTGTTGTGGGGTGCTATTTTAGCAATAAGAATCAGTCAGGAGCAAGCTAACAAGCCAAGAGCCTAACTAATCTTTCCCTATGAGAGGCAGTCTGCAGCAGCTTGCCCTTCTCTCACTATTGCAGGCACACGAGTGAGTGTAAGGGCCGGCGCTCCCTGCCTTATATACAGAGGGGAGTGGCTCCAGGAGGGAGTGTAGCCTGATTGGCTACAATGTGCCTGCTGACTGTGATGTAGAGGTTCAAAGTTGACTCTAATGGAGCATTATGGGGGCGAACTGAACTTCCGGGAAAGTTCGCGGTTCTCCGCGATCACAAACCACCGGAAGTTCGCCGGGAACTGTTCGCCGCCGAACCGTTCGGGCCATCTCTATCGGGTACCTGGAATCCGGATGAGGATCACTGTACACTAGGGAAGGGAGAGGGAACAAGATACATGGTCATGTGATTATGGGCTGGTTAGGTGGGTCCAGTAATACAAGTACCATGCTGTCATAGGAAAGGAGCACACGATCATGTAGAGTACACTAGGGAAGAGAGAGGGTATAAGACACGATCATGTAGAGTACACTAGGGAAGAGAGAGGGTATAAGATACATGATCATGTGATTATGGGCTGGTTAGGTAGGCCCAGTAATACAAGTACAGGACAGGAGCACACGATCCTGTAGATTACACCAGGGAAGGGAGGACCCTGCCAAAGGCTTAAAATCTAAGGAGGTGGGGTGGAAACACTAGGTGGGGCTGTGAAATAAATAATCAGTAGAGTTAAGGCCCATACACACGTCGGACTTTTGCGAACAACGGGTCGTTTGAACGTCCCGTCGTTCAGTCGTCCGCATGCCAAATTGGGCGTGTGTACAGACTGTCGTTCGGGTGATAAGACTTTACTGTGTGGTGGTGGTGGTGGGGGGTCGGGGGGGATAGGCCATCTTAAAAAGGTAAAATGATAGGGGTGTGTCGACACCCTAGAGAAAAATACAGGAAACACAAACTGGAGCCCAGTAGTGGAATATGTAGAGATGCGGGATTAAAATGAAATGTAAATAGATTTTCTACTCACGAAAGCAGGTTGCAAGGGGAGCAATCAACCACAAGAAGCAGGTGTAGACAATGAAACCGACTCCACTCGGGGTGGCCCAACTGGATCTGGATGCGGTCGTTCTCCTTGAAAACAGTGACAGATGACTAGCGGGGTCAAGACCACTAGAAGTCTGCCTTGACCCCTCCAACAAGATTTGTTGAGGTTTTTTTTACTGTTTTTAAAAGTTTTATACATACCAGGGTGCCTCTTCCCCCAAATGATCTTGAAGAGGTGGGGTTTGAGGGCTTAATTGAATGTGTTGAAGGAGGGAGAAAGTCTAATGGGCAGTGGGAGGGCATTCTACAACAAGAACCACTTGTCATGTGGACCTTCTCACTCAATTGAGTAAACTCCCATCTTGGACAACACTCATTGAGCTCATTGCAAGTATCCTGAGACTGCGATTCAAACAAAGAAATTACTCAGGCCTTGTGAGTTTTGTAGAACATGGAAGAGACGCAGAAGCTGTAATTTAGCTCATCCAACAACAAGCCTTTTATCCGAAGATAAGAAAGTTTCAAACAAGGAATTTTCTTTCAAGCTCAAGTCCTCTCTATTGTCCTGACCCAGTTATTATCAGAAGACGTATTTGTGTTGGTGGAAGACTAAAGAACTTGTTACTCAGCCAAGAAGTTAAACACCCAATCATCCTCTTCCAAACGAACAGCAGATCACCAAATCAATCTTGTCCCATTACCACAATGAAATCTGCAACCAAGGCCAAAACCAAACCCTAATGGAACTCAGAGCAAATGGATTGGTGGGAGCAAGTCTGTTGCCAAGTTGATATATAATTGTGTGTTCTGTAGAAAACTCAGACGACCAACAGAATGGCAAAATATGGCTGACATGAAAAGACACGTATGAACATGACTTTGTGTGGTCATTTAGTGCAATGTATTGAAATCATGTTTTGTTTAGGTTATAACCCACAATAACATGATTGGTGGGAGTGTAAATGGCCACAGCTTTGCTCCGCACACTGAGTTTAGTTCTGTAACAGTGTGGGTGTGTGTAGCCCAACCCCCTTTCAGAAAACTGCAATCTGGGACACAGGAAGTTCCTCCCAGCTCAGTGTGTGTATGTGTTCCAGGACATTCTGACCAAGCAGCAGAGCCTTCATGAAGAAACAGACATAATACACCTTAAAGTTTGACATCCCTTGGTTAAGCGGAGCAAGGTACATTGCAGTTAATACATGTTCACATGCTTATTGCATCTTGTTTGATTGTTATCTCTGTATTGATGACTGTTCCATGTTTGTTTTGTTTGCAGTTTTCACGGTTCTCAACTACTGTATGGAAATGATTAAAAAATAAACTTAAAGCACCAGTCTAGAGACTCTCTGCATTATTACTGAAGCCAAGGGCTGTTACACTGACTGTCCTCAGAAAAGCTCACAATCTAATCCTACCATAGTCATAGTCTAAGGTCCTACCATATTATTATTATTATTATGTACTAGCTGATGACCCAGCATTGCCCGAGTATATATTTGGCTGCCTTTGGCTCTGCCCACTTTGTCTACCCTTAACACACAAACAGTGTATGACCACGTTTGTGAGTTTTGGGGTCCTTGGCATCAATTTGTATTTTTCCATTAAAATGAAACAAACCTTATTGGCTGTTTGTGACCCCACCCCCTTTTCTGAATTTGAACCCCAGTCACCCAATGGCCAACTGTACCAGGTTTGAGGCTTGTACCGTTAACAGTGCAAGAATGGCAGCAATTTAAATATTCCCCTTGAAAATCAATAGGTGAATTTTGATTGGCTTTTGTAGGCTCCACCCACTTTCTGAATATTTATTCCAATCACCCAGTGAACAACTGTGCAAAGTTTGAGAACCCTGCTGCTACTAGTGTGAGAATGGCTGCTCTTTATATTTTCCCAGTGAAATTTGTATTTAGCTCCGCCCACTTTTTGTAACCTTGACACACGGTCACTCAATGACCAAGTTTGTGAGCTTTCAGGTTACTGGCATCAAAACTGTGTGAATGGAAGCAGTTTATCCAGCAAAGAAATCTGATTGGCTGTTTGTGGCTCTGCGCCCTTTAGTGAACTGAAACCCCAGTCACTTAAAGAGAGTCTGAAGCGAGAATAGATCTCGCTTCAGACCTCATATATAGCAGGGGCACGTGTGCCCCTGCTAAAACGCCGCTATAGCGCGGCTTAACGGGGGTCCCTGTCCCCCCAAATCCCCTCCGTAATGCGGGGGATCGCTTCCGCATTGGGGCAGGGCTAACCGCCGCAGCCCTGCCCCACGCGCATCTGTCAGACGCGTATCTCCGCCTCTCCCCCGCCCCTCTCAGTCTTCCTTCACTGAGAGGGGCGGGGGAGAGGCGGCGATGCGCGTCTGATAGACGCGACTGGCGGCAGGGCTGCGGCCGTTAGCCCTTGCCTCCAGGAAGCAAAGTTCACGACCAACTTTGCGACCAACTTTTGCGGGGGGTGGGTTGGGGGTGAAGGGACCCCCGTTTAGCCGCGGGATAGCGGCGTTTTAGCAGGGGCACACGTGCCCCTGCTATATATGAGAGCTTAAGCGAGATTTAGTCTCGCTTCAGTGTCTCTTTAATGACTGACTGTAGCAGGTTTGAGGCCTCTGCCATTAACAGTGTAAGAATTGCAACAGTTTAAATATTCTATTTGAAAATCAATAGGGGCATTTTGATTGACTGTTGTAGGCTCCACCTACTTTCCTAAATATTAATCCCAGTCACCCAGTGGCCAACTTTGTCAAGTTTTAGAACCCTGCCATTAACAGTGTAAGAATGGCTGCAGTTTATATTTTCCCATGTAAAAAGTTAGTTGTTTTTGGCTCACTGTTTCTAACCTTGACATACAGTCACTCAATGACCAAGTATATGAGCTTTGGGGTCACCCAATGACAGGCTGTACCAGGCTTGAGGCTTGTGCCATTAACAGTGTAAGAATGGCAGCAATGTAAATATTCCCCTTGAAAATCAATAGGTGAAATTTGATTGGCTGTCACCCACTTTCATGATGAATATTAATCCCAGTCCCCCAGTGACCAACTGTGTCAAGTTTGAGAACCCTGCCATTAACAGTGTAAGAATGGCTGCAGTTTAAATCTTCCCATGTAAAAAACAAAAGTAGTTGTTGGCTCTGCCCTCTTTTTGAAACGATGACACACCATCATTCAATAACCAAGTTTGTGAGCTTTGTGGTCCTTGGCATCACTATTTTAAATGTTCCCACTAAATGAAACAGATCTGTTTGTGGCTCTGCCCACTTTTCAGAATGTGAACCCCAGTCACCCAATGACTGATTGACTAGTAACTGGCTGCACACTGGCACAGTACAATGTCACTGACTACACTGAGTGACTACAGCTAACTTAAAGAGAATCTGTAACGACAAAACGTCCCCTGGGGGGTACTCACCTCAGATGGGGGAAGCCTCAGGATCCTATTGAGGCTTCCCACGCCGTCTGCCATCCCTCGGGGGTCTCGCTGTAGCCCTCCGTACAGCGGTGACGTAATATTTACCTTCCTAGCTCCTGCGGAGGCGCTCTGGCGGCTGTCGGCTCCGAAGGAGGCGGAAATACCCGATCGCCGTCGGGTCCGCTCTACTGCGCAGGTGCAAGTCTCCGGCGCCTGCGCAGTAGAGCGGACCCGACTGAGATCGGGTATTTCCGCCTCCTTCGGAGCGAAAGCAGCCACAGCGCCCCCGCTGGAGCCTGCAAAGGTAAATATTGAATTGAACAGTCGGGCCTGTCGCCGGCTGTTCGGAGGGCTGCAGCGAGACCTCCGTGGGACAGAGGACGGCGTGGGAAGCCTCATTAGGATCCTGAGGCTTCCCCCATCCGAGGTGAGTACCCCCCAGGGGACGTTTTTGATGTTACAGAGTCTCTTTAAGTTGATCACTGGCTGGCTGGTTAGCTAAATATACAAGTACCTGGAGTCAGAGTTGGAGTCAGTGGTTTCAAAAACAGAGGAGTCGGATGAGTTTTATACTGACTCCACAGCCCTGGTATAGGCCACACACGTCAAACTCTGTCCTGCGGGCAAAATCTGGCTCGCATTGGCATCAAACTTGGCCCTCAAGTGGTTTCCCCACTTTGGATTATATGTGGTCTGCGAGCACATGAGCACCAAGCGTATATGGCTAAGCACTGAAACTATGAAGACATATAGTGAAGGGAGAGGGGCCACTAGACACCAGGGAACTGTTTAGGGGATGGAGGGGGGGCACTAGACACCAAGGAATTGTATAGGGGAGGAAGGACCTCTGGACACCAGGAAACTGTAAAGTGGAGGGGGGCACAAGACACCAGGGAACTGTATAGGGGAGAGAGGATCACTAGACACCAGGGAATTATATAGGTGAGGGAAGCAGGGCACAAGACCCCAAGGAACTGTATAGGGGAAGGAGGGGGCCACTAACCACCAGGAAACTGTATGGGGGAGGGAGCTGGCCACTATACATCAAGGTTGGCCGCGATTTGGTCCCAGTTTGACACTCTTGGTACAGACAGTATAGTGGTATTGAATAGTAGTATACCCTTTTCCTAATGTAACTAGATATTTAGCAACTATTCTGTAGCCTGCACTAGTGACTGCTGTATCCTTGAAAAGAGGCCAGACATTTTTATACGATACACATGTGTGGGTCATACCATATGTTTGTATTTCTCAATGTTTTATTTTAATCTGTATTTGTTCCATTAATTGTTACAGTATTATATTAGTTTTTGTAGATTACATTTCTGAAGAAAGGAGAAGTTCTTGAGTCAACAATTCCAGTGCTGTAACAGCTGTGTATTTTTTTATCCTAATCTAATCTGACATATGGCAGATAAGGTGATAATCTTTACCAAGGAAAAGGAATAATGATTTTCCGGTTACAATATTTAGTATAAATACGAGGTGTGCTCTGTCTGACGCACACATCGGTGAAGAACATTCCTTACTTAGACAAGTGATTCTTTGCAGGTATAGTATGCCTCTTACATATTATTATCAAGCCCTGTTTGTACTTAGGATTGATTAACCTATTTTGGTTTCTGGACGTAGAAACTACGTCCAGAAACCATGTGCGCTACCGCACGCCCCCGCGGCCGATCGCGCGCGTGCACGCGCACTCCCGGCCGCGGATTCGGTAGTCAGGGAATCAATATATCGGGCTATGAAGCCCGATTACTGATTCCTCTCCCCCGCTGAAAAAGCGACAGCTTCTCTCGGAAGCTGCGCCTTTTCTGGCCGTTCCCTTCCTGATGTGCCACTCTAAGCGTGTGTTACGCTTAGAGTGACGTCATGTAAACAAA
The DNA here is from genome assembly GCF_040937935.1 of Hyperolius riggenbachi. Classification (NCBI taxonomy): domain Eukaryota; kingdom Metazoa; phylum Chordata; class Amphibia; order Anura; family Hyperoliidae; genus Hyperolius; species Hyperolius riggenbachi. The sequence continues at coordinate 33,525,600 of NC_090649.1, forward strand.
CTCATGGCCGCCATCTTGTGGCCAAAAAGTAAAACTACACCTGAAAATGAAAATAAATTAAAATCAACACACATTTACATTATAAATCTATTGTTTACCCCCCACCCTCCCAAAACTACCCAAATAAAATGTTTACTATAAATAAAAAAAACCATTACAATAAAATAAAAAAAAAAACATGTAAATATTTACCTAAGGGTCTAAACTTTTTAAATATCAATGTAAAGATGAAATATTTCTATATTTTTTTTATTTTAAACTTGTTAATAGTGATAGATGCAAAATGGAAAAAATGCACCTTTATTTCCAAATAAAATATTGTCGCCATACATTGTGATAGGGACATAATTTTAACGGTGTAATAACCGGGACATATGGGCATATACAATACGTGAGTTTTAATTATGGAGGCATGTATTATTTTAAAACTATAATGGCTGAAAACTGAGAAATAATGAATTTTTCCATTTTTTTCGTATTCTTCCTGTTAAAATGCGTTTACAGTAAAGTGGCTCTTAGCAAAATGTACCCCCCAAAGAAAGCCTAATTGGTGGCGGAAAAAACAAGATATAGATCAGTTCATTGTGATAAGTAGTGATAAAGTTATAGGCTAATGAATGGGAGGTGAACATTTCTCTCGTGAAAACCACGGAACCTGAATGGGTTAAGTGCTGAAAAACTATAATTGTAGCATAGGTGCATATTAGTTACCTTTTGGTATTATGTAGTAAATAGTGAAGATCATAAATAAAAACCAATCAATTTGATATGCAAATTGAATAGAATTAACTTAAAACAGAAAGTAACAGCACTAGTGGTGCTGGTAAGGGGCAAATTTGACTTTGGGTGACTGTTTTGTAATCTTGCTTACATCAAAATTACAAGTCTAACCAGAATTGCATTTTGATTTCAGGTGCAATTTCAACTTTGATTATGCTTGAATTGTACCTAGTTATCAGGCTGGCAGGCGGCACTGATCTGAGGTCTGATATCACTGACAGTGGGTAAAGGAGAGAAGGACACCTTTCACTACCAAAACTGGTGGGTCTATCACTACATAAACTAGGGAGCTGTCACTAGCTACACTGGCCGCACCTATCACTACTGAAACACGGGGGGGGGGTTTACACTGGGGACACCTGTCACTACCTACACTGGAGGGGTACTTACACTGGGGAAACCTGTAGATACCTAAACTGGGGGGGTATTTTCATTGGGGAGTGGGGACGCCACTCACTGCCTAAACTGGGGAGACTGCCTATCCTGGGGACAACTCTCACTGATTACTTTATCTAGAAGAATGTGACTAAGTATTTCTTTAATTGTAGGGCACATGGCTACTTAATTGTAATATAATATAGGTATATATGAAAAAAGGAGGTGGGGGTGCAATTTCAGTGTTTGCCAGCCATAAGTGCCATATTACCAATATACGCCTCTTGCTGTCACCCCAAAAAAACGCAGACAAGCAGCTTGTCGGCATCTAACTGGGGATGGGGCGTCCCTTGCAGGAGAGGCACTCCTGCAAAAATGCCCCTTGTCGTTAGGAATGCCCTTTCCCCAGCTCTCAAGGGCTCAGATCTTAACCACCTCAGCCCATTCCCTGCCTTTCCCCAATCCTCTGTGCTCTGTGATGACACACACAGAGCACAGAGCTGCAGCGCTGTTACCCTAGGGATTACTGAAACTGCAGGATATCTGGCCATAGGAGCGGTGGAGAGTGGTGGTAATTGAGGCTACCTGATCTGGCTACCCCCCCCCCCCCCCCAAATCAGGTAGTATTTTTTTTCTATTAAAACGTTTTATTATGGGTTATTTATTGCATTACATTATGACTGCAGCAGGAGTTGGTAGTAGCATAATAGACCATGGAACCTGGTGCAGTAATTAACCTCCTGGGCAAAAACAGCAGTAATTAACCTCTGGTATTATCTTTCTGTAGCCTTCGGACAGGGCTTCTGCTCTGACCATCCTGCTTGCACAGCTCATGCTAGTTCCGGTGGTGATTCCTCAAGTGGGAATAGAGACTTCCAGTTCCCAGCTTTGCATGATCTTTCCCTCTCCGCATGTTTTGCAGATGGTGATGCATGGATTTACGACAGACTAATAAAAAAAAAACCCACACAAGTGAAGGGGAAGTAGCTCTTACCCTGGTTGGAGGGTGGGTGATGATTTCAGCAGCGGGTAGTGGCTGCTTGCTTTCATGTCCACTGATGGCCCTGCCCCAGCCACCAAGGTGTGCTGCCCCACCTTCTGCCATCTTTGTTCCCCTGTCTCATCCTCTGAACGCACATCTGATGTGTGCGGAACAAAAACAGGGTTCTCCCACTCCCACTCATCAAGCATTTCCTCTTCTGACCCCATGACCTTTTCAGCTCCAACGTCACCTGCCCCTCCCCTTCCTCAGGAACTGAGCCCATTTGTGTTCAATTTTCTGCAATACATCAATGTTACAGATGCTGAAAAGCGGACAGAAGGCATTGGTGTGCGTTAGGGGGCTCAGGCCCTCACAAACAGAAGAATGCGCAGAACCAGTGAGCTCCTCCTCCTCTTGCAGATCCCCACCCTGCAGATCCCACCCATCAGGCCCCAGAAACTGAAGTAAGCCATTTTGGCATGTGCACCTGACCTGGGCACCACCATAGACATAATGTTATTATTTAGGAGTAATAGGGTCGATTCTTTATCTCAGCAGTTTATTTTCAGTACAAGTTTGCTTAAAATAGTGCATGGAATGTGTGGTATGGTGATCTCATAATACTAATTACCCTCATCGTAGGTAAATCAAAAAATAGTAGTTATTTATCACGTGATATAGTCACTCCGGTAGTTACAGGGTACATGGCAGAGTGAATTTTTTTGTTTTTGGAAAATGGAAGAGAAGAATTGGGAGCTTCTTGGTTGAGAAGAAAAGGGCAAGGAGGAGACTTAAGCTCAACACACATCATACAATCTTGGTTGTACAGATTTACCAAATCTATGTAGTATAAGGGCCAACAGATTGAAAATACCTGGAATGATTGATTGGAAAGTGGTAAGATTGAACAACCAAGATTGTATGGTGTGTGTTGAGCCTTAGGTTTAACACACACCATACAATCTTGGTTGTTCAATCTTACCACTTTCATGTAGTATTAGAGCTTATCCAATCAATCATTCAAGGTATTTTCAATCTGTTGGCCCTTATACTACATAGATTTGGTAAATCTGTACAACCAACCAAGATTGTATGGTGTGTGTTGAGCCTTAGGGGGATTATATTATCTCCCCAGCATTTTCCACTCATTTGGTAAAATAAGGGGAAAATACTTGAGATGAATAATCCTTTAAAGATTAAGCCCGTATTGAGTCACACTTTGGGCTTGATTCACTAAGACAAATAGCATGCCTTATCAGAGTTAACACGCCTTATCAAAGTAGCATAGCAAACGTATGCCTGTTAATTGGCAATGACGAGAGCTCCACGTGTCCTGCACTGAGCCCCTGCACGTTCATAGCGCTCGCTATTCTACTCTGATAAGGCGTGTTAATTTTGATAAGGCGTGTTATCTTTAATAAGGTGTGCTATTTGTCTTAGTGAATCAAGTCTTGTGTTTCAATTTCCACATTTATAAAGTGGCGAACAACCCTGTTAACCACCTTATCAGGGTCCATGGCATTCACCACTTTGATAATTGGCAAATACAAATAGAGGACAGCACTGGAAAGACCCTGTTTGCCACTTAAAGAGAAACCATAACCAAGAATTGAACTTCATCCCAATCAGTAGCTGATGCTCCCTTTCCCATGAGAAATCTTTTATTTTCTGAAACAGATCATCAGGGGGCTCTGTATGACTGATATTGTGGTTAAACCCCTCCCACAGTGTGATGTCAGTACCAAGGTCCTGACATAACACTGGGGAAGCCTTGTTGGATTGTGGGAAATAACAGCTGTTTACAGTTGGGTCCTACTGCCAAAAAAGAAAGCAGTATCTCCTTCCACTGACATCACCTGCCAGCAGTAAAAATGTCGCCATGTGATAAATGTCAGAATGTAAGTCAAGGAGAGGAAAGATTTTACAATGGGCAAACACTAACTAAATCATTTATACATAATTATTGTATGTATAAGTATAAAAAGTAAAATGTCTGTGCAATGACATTTTCTGGCCTCTACTACGGCATTTGCAAAACATGTTTTCTTATTTTTCCCTTTTCTTTTTGGTCAAATTACATTTGTATGTAAATCTGTACATACGTGTGCAGAGCCAAGTCACCCTATCTCTTGTCAGTGTCACTCACCAGGGATGCATCAAACATTGATTTTCTTACAGAAGGTTTATGTTTTTGGGTAAACTGCTTGTTCCATGACATTGTCTGGCCTCTGCTACAGCGCCTGCAAACCATTTTTATTTTCAAACTACATTGGTCTGTAAACCTGCACATACATGTGCAGAGCCAAGTCAACGCTTCTCTTGTCATTGTCACTCACCAGGGATGCTACAAACACTGATTTTCTTACCCCGCCCCGCCCCCCCCCCCAAAAAAAAAATATCAAAATTGGGTAAAAGGTATAGTCCCTGATATTGTCTGGCCTGTATTACAGCGTTTGCAAAAATTGTTGTTGTTTTTTTTGGTCAATGTAAATCTGCGCCGTCATGTGCAGAGCCAAGTCACCGCATCTCTCGTCAGTGTCACCAGGGCTGAAAAAATTTGTATGTAAAATTTATATCGATGACATCCATTCCAGACCTGTTAGTGCTCCATCTCGCGTGGCTGCTTGGTCACGTAACTAGTTAGCATGGAGGAGTTTACAAATAAGCCAAAATACAGAAAAAATAATAATTAGGTTGTACACTTACACTGGTCGGTTTGGTACAGTCATACAGTTCCATTATTAACTTCCCATCATGGCCTCTGACTGCTACACGCCCATGCTGGTCCATTCAGACCTGTTAGCGCTCAATCTCGGCAAACGTGTCTGTGTGAAGAGGGCATAACCCTTACATTACTACCAGATGTACACCCTCCAAAAGTCATGGATTATCAAGGTGATAAGTGGCTACAACTTAAACAAAAAAAATCCAAAAATATTTTTTTGTTTTTGAGAAAATGGATTTTAAAGTGAAATCAACACTTTAAATGGGGCTATTAATTGTTAATAAGTGGCTAAACAGGGAAATACACGTTAAGCAATCACAGAGGTGAAGGTGAGTCCCAATGGCACTTGGCGGTGATGGTACCACTGGAGGAGGATGAGTGGCCGACACCAAAAAAACCCAGAGAGGTTTTTGTAAAAAAAATTTTTTGCAGCGATTAGCAATGACATGACAGCAGAGCTGTCAGTTGACCCGGGCAGTGTGAACGCAGAGTGTAGTAGCGCCAGGTCCCAAAGCTTATGCGACACCTCCTGTGGCGCAAAAAACACCGCCATGGAACCACCACCACGTCCTAAAGCTTACGCGACACCTCCTGCAGTGCCAAAACCACCGCAATGGGACCACCGCCAGGTCCAAAGCTTACGTGACACCTCCTGTGGCACCAAAATGACCACCATAGGACCACCGCAAGGTCCCATGGCGTAAGCGACACGTCATGCGGCGCCAAAACGACCGCCAGGTCCCATAGCTTACGCGACACCTCCTGCGGTGCCAAAACGACCACCAGGTCCCATAGCTTACGCGACACCTCCTGCGGCACCAAAATGACCATCATGGAACCACCGCTAGGTCTCATAGCTTACACGACACCTCCTGCGGCACCAAAATGACCACCATGGAACCACCGCTAGGTCTCATAGCTTACGCGACACCTCCTGCGGCACCAAAATGACCGCTATGGGACCACCGCTAGGGCTCATGGCTTAAACGACACCTCCTGCGGCACCAAAATGACCGCCATGGGACCACCGCTAGGTCCCATGGCTTAAGTGACACCTCCTGCGGCACCAAAATGACCGCATTCAGCCAGAATGCGGAATTCCATGGAAATTCGCAAAATTCAGCGGAAATGTAATGACGACGGAATTTTGCGCTGGCAGAATTCTGCAATTCTGGGGGAACGGAATTTGCTCATTCCGATCATTCCTAGTCAGGAGGACAAAGTGGCCGGTCAGTTCAGCAGCACAGAAGGACCATGGCAACTCACTGGTAGTACCACAGTGTAATAATTCTGCCCCAAAAAATTATATGCGTCCGGTGACCCGGGCAGTGTGAACGCAGAGTGTAGTAGCGACTGAGTCAGGAGGACAAAATCGGATGGTCAGTTTAGCAGCACAGAAGGACCATGGCAACTCACTGGTAGTACCATAGTGTAATGGTGCTGCCCAAAAAATTAGATGCGTCCGGTGACCCGGGCAGAGTGAACGCAGAGTGTAGTAGAGACTGAGTCAGGAAGACAAAGCGGCCGGTCATGGCAACTCACTGGTAGTACCACACCCAAAAAATGAACCAAGGTAGGCAGGTTGTAACTTTCTTTACAAAGGCAGGCATGGTTAACACATTGCAGCAACCACTTCATGTCCCCCTGTGTCCGACAATAGCGGCCAGGAACTCACCTTCCACCCAAGCCTGGTTGATTTTCAGGAAGGTGAGTTTGTCCACAGAGGCTTGGGAGAGCCGAGAGCGCTTCTCTGTGACCACGCCACCGGCCGCACTGAAGCATCTCTCGGAGAGGACACTGGAAGGGGGCAGGACAGGAGTTCCAGAGCGTACTGGGCAAGCTCCCTCCAGATGTCCAGTCTCTTGACCCAGTACTCCAAGGGGTCCATGGGGCTGTCGGTGTCATTGAGCCCACTGAATGACCCCATGTAGTCAGCCACCATGCTGGTCAGTCGCTGATGGTGCTGGTTGGAGGTGGATGCTTTGGCTGGCACTTCTGCTCTGGTCTGCTGCACTACATACAGGCTCTTGTTTAGGCTCTTCAGGTCTCTGGGGTGCCAGTTGCTGCTGCTGGTGGTGGTTGTTGTGCTGCTGGTGGCAGCGTCAGGCACCTGTTGCTGGGTTGGCAGAGCAGTTACAGTGGGGGTGGAAGGCTTCCAGTAGTCTGCGCACAAGGGCCTCCTGCAACTCCCTTGTGCGTTGCTAGGTGGTGGATGGCGTCATGAACTCTCCCAGCTTCACCTTCAGACGTGGGTCCAGCATCAAGGTGATCCAGATGTCCTCCCTTGAACGCATCTGGATCACCCAGGGGTCCCTGTGAAGGCAGTGCAACATGTGCAAACCCATGGGAAACAAGTGGGCATTGGCAACAACATCTTCATCATCCTCGCTGTCCCATATCATATGCCTGTCCTCTTCCTGTGATGTGTCATCCTCCCCCAGTTACCATCCCCTTACAATGCCAGCGGCACTCTGCTCCTCCAGCTCCTCCTCAGCATTCAGGTTAGGGACCTCCAACTCCTCCACCTCCTCCACTACCTATGAGCCCTCCTGTGAGCTGGACTGTGCTGCCATCTGCTCCTGATCTAGCTGCCTTTAGGGCTGCTTCACCCTGTTTCACCATATCGCACATTGCCCGGTCCAGCAGGCAAACCAGGGGCACCCACTGACACACAGAGACCTGCTACTCGCTGACCATCTTGGTTGCCTCCAGGAAGGGATTCAGCACCAGGCATACTTGCTGCATCAGTGTCCACTGAGTTGCAGTGATGATGGGGACTTGCTGGTTGCTGGGCACACTTGGGTCTAGCATGTAGGCCCTAAGAGCCAGCCTGTGCTGACACAGCCGCTCCAACATGGCCAGAGTTGAATTCCGGCGAGTTGGCATATCTATAATCAGGCAGTGTGGCTTTCGATATTGCTGCTGTAAGGTGGACAGCAGTGCAGAGGCAGTGGCTGAGCGGCAGAAAAAGTGTACCACTTCCCGGGCATCTTGCAGCAGGTCGCTCATCCCCTGGTAGGTGCGCAGGAAGAGCTGCATCACAAGATCTAGCACGTGGGCCAAGCAGGGGATGTGCTGGAGGGTTTCCTGCTGCACTACGGCCACCGGGTTGGCCCTGTTATCAGCTGCCACATACCCCACTTCCAGGCCTCTGGGGGTCAGCCACTTCTGCTCCTGCTTCCTGAGGGCAGCAAGGACATTGGTGGCCATAAGCTTTTCCTTCCCCAGGGTCACCAATTTTAGCAATGCTTGGCACTGCTGCTGCCGAGGCGGGATTGCTTTGCGGGTGTGGAGGGAGTGGGATGAGAGGAGCCTACTGCATCCCCCCTGATCCCACGTGGTGGCACCACTAACTGGGCTGCTGCGCTCTTGTCCTCCCTCCCTTCCTCCAGTGTCTTCCAGTGGGCTGTAAAGGACAGGTAGCGGCCTGCCCCAAATCAGCTACTCCACGAGTCCATGGTGACGTGGACACGCTCGCCCACAGAGTAGTCGAATGAACGGGCCACGTTTTCCACTACAAACTTATGGAGTGCTGGGATGGTGTTCCTGGAAAAATAGTGGCGACTGGGGATTTGCCACTCGGGGATGCCAAATTGGAGCAGCGTCCGCATATCGCTCCTCTCCTGCACCAGGGAGTAGGGAAGGAGCTGTGATGCTATCATGGCCCGGGCCAGCAAGCCATTTAGTTTGCGGATCCGCCTCTGGCTTTGAGGCAGAGGCTTGGTCAGACCCTGAAAGGTGTCGCTCAGCAGGGTCTGATGACGATGTGATGCAGGGGAGACAGAAGAGAGAGATGACTGGCTGCCAGCCTTATTGTCTGTGTCCTGAGTAGCCGAGGTGGAATAGCGCTTGTGTGATAGTACTGCTGCTGCGGCGGGGGAGTCACGACCCTAAAGGGAGGGACGATGCTGCTGCAGTGGTGGGCCTTGTGCTCTGAGCACCCCCTGCTTGCAGTGCCTGCCTCCTCTTGAGCTCCTCATACTGATGGCAGTGGCAGCTCTTCAGGTGGCTCTGGAGGGATGAGGTACCCGTCTTGGACATATTTTTCCCACGGCTCAATTTTTTGCTGCATAACTTACAGACCACATATATTTTGTCCTGGCTTGACACCTCAAAAAAAGTTCCATACCGGTGACTTCAATTTACTGTGGCCCTGAATGCTACCGCTAGCAAAGGGTGCAGCGAACAATCTGTGCTTGGGGGTTGCATGGTGGTGGTGTCGGCTGAAGCAGTGTCCTGTCTACTTCCTCCACGCCCACTGCTGCACCTGCCCCTGCCTGACATATAGCAATATCCTTGCCTAGGCCTAGGTGACTCGTCATCCAGCTCCGACCAATTTTCCCCGGACTCATGCTGCACATACGGATGGTCCACAACGTTGTCATCATCATCCTCATCATCATCAAAATGAAGCTCTTCCTCTGACTACCCCAACTCCTCTTCCTCCCCTACGTCCCCAGACACAGACCCCTCTTCATCAACATCGTCCAATAAGAGTTGTGATGCTGGTCCAAGCGCAAACTCCTCCATATCAGTCCCCAGTATGTCCTGAGCTTCAGCCATCAGTATTTTCCCAGATGCGGGACTGAGGGACAGAACGCTGTCGTCCTGGGAGGGCTGCTGACCACTGGGTGCTGGGGTGGATGTCACAGCAAGTGTGGGGCGTTGGCTGCTGCTGCTGCTTGGAGTGCTGCTCACAGCAGAGGTCTGGGATGCAGTCATGATGTCCATCAATACGTCAGGTTCCATCCGCTCAACCACCACACGGGGACCAGAAGTTTTAAAATATTGTGATAACGGCGTCCGCTGACTCGGCCCAGGCTGTGCTGCCCTTTCTGATGCACCATGACCCCGTACAGATGGGCGTCCTCTCCCTGGCCGTGGAGCAGTCCCAGAAGTGGCAGAGGCAATGGAACTCCCTTTTCTGACACCCCTACGAACCCTGCAAGACATGTTGGTAATGAATCACTGGCTAATGAGATGATTAATATCTGTGAGCAGTGAGCACAGTACAACATAACTGAAGGTTATCACTGGCTAATGAGATGATTAATACCAGTGAACAGTGAGCACAGTACAACGTAACTGAAGGGTATCACTGGGTAATGAGATGATTAATATCAGTGAGCAGTGAGCACAGTAACACGTAACTGAAGGGTATCACTGGGTAATGAGATGATTAATACCAGTGAGCAGTGAGCACAGTAACACGTAACTGAAGGGTATCACTGGGTAATGAGATGATTAATACCAGTGAGCAGTGAGCAGAGTACAATGTAACTGGAGGGTATCACTGGGTAATGAGATGATTAATACCAGTGAGCAGTGAGCAGAGTACAATGTAACTGGAGGGTATCACTGGGTAATGAGATGATTAATACCAGTGAGTAGTGAGCACAGTACAACGTAACTGAAGGGTATCACTGGCTAATTAGATGAATAATACCAGTGAGCAGTGAGCACAGTAACACGTAACTGAAGGGTATCACTGCCAAATGCGATGATTAATACCAGTGAGCAGTGAGCACAGTAACACGTAACTGAAGGGTATCACTGGGTAATGAGATGATTAATACCAGTGAGCAGTGAGCACAGTACAACGTAACTGAAGGGTATCACTGGGTAATGAGATGATTAATACCAGTGAGCAGTGAGCAGAGTACAATGTAACTGGAGGGTATCACTGGGTAATGAGATGATTAATACCAGTGAGTAGTGAGCACAGTACAACGTAACTGAAGGGTATCACTGGCTAATTAGATGAATAATACCAGTGAGCAGTGAGCACAATACACAATGTCACTCACGAAACTAACTGAATGAACAGTACTGGCAGTGGCAGTGTGACTGTCTGTAAGTAGTAGCTGAAGTGTATGACTGGCTAGCTGAATACAAGTGAGCAGTACACTCTGAACCTGCCTGCCTGCACTAAACACACTAATCACCAGTACACTCTGACTACACTGACTACAACTAACTACAGCAATGACTCACTGGCTAGCTAACTGAATATAAGTGTAGTATAAGAGCACTGGTAGCAGTAAAAATGCTAGGTTTTTCACACAAAAATGCACTTGCTGAAGCAACAATGGCCTGGAGATAATCCTCTCAGTACCAGAGTCTAGCAAGGACAGGGCTTTTCCATCATGGCCGCCGCTTTATATACAGGAGGGGAGGGCATAGCCTTCCCTCCTTTGATTGGTTGCTAGGGCCTGGCTTGGGGCATCTGATTGGCCAGGGAAGTCACTTCCGCCCATTTCTACGCATTTCCACTAACCACAGCTTCTGCGCCATTTTCACGAGCATGAATGCGTTCATTCACAGTCTGCCGAAGCGGATTTTAGCGATTTCAAATTGATCCACGGCGACGAATACCCATGGCGGATAGCGTAAAAGTGGTTGTGAAATCACGGCAAGTCGTGATCACAACCTCCATCCGAGCACCACTGTTCATATATCAATAACCCTAATAATAATTATGTGGCTGAGCTTATAGATAGTAAGCTAGCTGCAGTGAGGTCATTCCCTGTCACCTCCAGTATGTGTAGTACAGGCAGGGCCGGATTTCTGGCAAGGCCACATAGGCCATGGCCTAGGGCACCAGAAATGTAGGGGCGGCTCAGTGAGGGGAAGTAAAGCTGTTTTATGCAGCCATCCCTATCTACAAAGACAGCTTTATCCTTTGAACTCTCTTTCCTGTACTTGTGTCATCCCTGCAAGACCTGTAAGCTCTATCCTGCAGGTACACATCAGCCTAACTCACATGGTGACACAATGGGTACATCATTAATGAGATGGCAAACATAACATAAAAGTTCTTAAGGAAAACATAACTAATAATCTATACACGTATTACTAAAATAGGTATTGTCTGTGACATCCAATGATGGAAAGTAAGTAGAATTTTTATTGGGGCACACAGAGATAACAACCATACAGATGGTATAGTTGGCCTTGGGCGGCAAAATGTACAAATCTGGCCCTGAGTACAGGGGCGGCACCAGGATTTTTTTATTGATGGTGCTATGCAGGTTCTGGACAGGGCCGGATTTGTACTTTTTACTGCCCAAGGCCAACTATACCGTCTTTATGGTTGCTATCTCTGTGTGCCCCAATGAGAATTCTCCTTACTTTCCATCATTGGTGTCACAGACAATAAATATTTTAGTAATACGTGTATAGATTAGTTATGTTTTCCTTAAGAACTTTTATGTTATGTTTGCCATCTCATTAATGATGGACCCATTGTGTCACCATAAGAGTTAGACTGATGTGCACCTGCAGGATAGAGCTTACAGGTCTTGCAGGGACGACACAAGTACAGGACAGAGAGTTCAAAGGATAAAGCTGTCTTTGTAGATAGAGATGGCTACATAAAACAGCTTTACTGCACCTCACTGAGCCGCCCCTAAATTTCTGGTGCCCTAGGCCATGGCCTATGTGGCCTTGCCAGAAATCCGGCCCTGGTTCTGGATCTAAATAGATGGAAGAACCTTTTTCCCTCCATAGGCAGACCATGTTCCCTTGTCCGTTCTGTACAAGCCTAGGGTTCTCTAGGCTATTTTCTCCTTGCTTAGTATTTTGCTGTTGTAGTGGGTAGTAATATTTGCCTAATTGATATTTCAGGTGAAGACGATGGGGCCTGTCTTGGTAACGGCACTTTGCCTGCTGGTTTGCCTCCCGAGTGTGGAGCCAATAACTGGAGCAGAGTGGGCAAGAGTAACACGATTTGTCAACAATGAGCTGATTGCGTAAGATTTATCTTTCCTTGTTATGATGATGTGTTTTATTTTAAAGGAGTTTTGTAATCTGATTAACTGCAGTGCCCAGAGGCAGATTTGTACTAAACAGTACATACACCCTACTGTCGCAATACTCCACCCCCCATCCCCCATACTCAACAAAAGCATTGTGTCCAACATCCTGGCTATCAATCACTGGAGTGAATGGGTTCCCCTCAATTGTGCTGCTCTGCTCCCCCCCCCCCCCACCCCGTTTGACAGAGAAGCAATGCATGCTTGTCCACTCGCACTCCCTGCAATCTCATGCTCCTGACCAGATGTGCACAACAGCAGAGGGCATACTTGAGAAATGAAGCTTGTGTATGAGCGACACTTGTCAAGTATGTGGCTGCTGCGCACATGTGCAGGAGCGTGAAATTACAGGGAGCGCGAGTGGCCAGAGCATGCACTGCTTGTTTATCCTCTGTGCGAATGGCTGCAGTCAGAGCCACAGACCCACGGGGCAGAGCAATGGAGAGAAATCCATTTAGAAATGGAGTAAATAGAAGGCTCCCATACTACATATGGTGGCATCAGTGGCATAACTATAATTCATGGGGCCCCTGTCCAGATCTTACTTTCCAGCAGCTCTGTGACGATTCCGGCATTTCAGGGAGCTGAGCACTGCGGCAGACTTCCTCTTTTTGCAGCAGCATCCCCGGCATCCTTGCGGCTGAGCTCGATCTTACGCATCAGACCAGGGAAGTTAGCTGGGTGCGCAGCTCCTAGTTGCTCTTATGCACTTGAGCATCAGATTTGATTGCTCTGCATGTGCAATAAATTGAAGTAACACACCTAGTCAGTTCTCTTAAGACCTAAGTCTACCATAGTTGGGTAGGTGCTACTCGGTCACCTCCCATTGAAGCGGGAATGCACCACATAGGGCGAAGACTGCAGAGATAGATTGAGACATAGGAGCTTGTTGACGGTGAAAATACTACCATTCTCACAGCCCCCCAGTGAAACTTTGATGCCTATCCCCCCCGAAATGTTTACACCCCTTCCCTTGCCTCTCCTTGGTGCCCTTCACAGCTTGAGGCCCATCTCTGCTCCTCTCCTCCAATGAACTTCGTGTGACCGCCCCCCGCTTCACCCAGTCTCATGCACACCTCCAGGACTTCTCAAGAGCTGCTCCAAAACAATGGAACTTCCTACCTCCACCCATTAGGGCAGCCCCCTCCTTCAACATCTTCAAGAAGGCCCTCAAAACTCACCTTTTCACTCTGGCCTACCACCACTCACTAGTGCTCTAAACCTGCAGCTGACCTCTGGTCCCCTACCTTTCGTGTCCTTACATCTCCCTCTAGATTGTAAGCCTTTGGGCAGGATCCTCATCCTTTTGTGTCCTACCTGATCATGCACCTCAATTACTGTACACTTATGCCAGGGCCGGGACAAGTTCTACCATCAACAGAGGCTGAGCTGCCCAAGTGCGCCCCCCCCCCAAATGGGCCACATCTCCATTATTGTTCCTCTTTACAGGGTGGTGTATATAGTGAACTGCTCCACAGGACTGCATTTGGCACGCATATGGCCTGGATGGCATTGGATGGAACAACTTCACCTCTCCTTCATACAGCCCTGGAAGACTGTCATTTAGTTGCCCTGTGCCTTGGACTGGACTGCTGACATTATTACCAGGACTTCCCTGCTGAAGCTAGAGTGACCAGATGTCCCGGATTACCCGGGACAGGTCCCGGATTCAGGGTACCCTGTCCCAGGCTGCATGAGGTCTCGGGAAATGTCCCGCTTTTAGCAGCGGGACGTCCCTGTCAGGAAGGTTCCCGACTGTGGGTTTGACCAGATCGAGAGGGGAAGCAGCCTTAGTCAAGCTAAAACAAGGCTGTGACCCCTCAGAACACTTCTCACTGCCACCACTAGCTGTTGCTAGACACTTCCACTCTGCTGTCGAGTTACTCGCACTGGCATTTTCATACATTGGGTCAGCTGCGCGCTTTAGGCCAACGTATGACAAACGCCCCACACACACACACAATTGCAATCTTACACTGTAGTGGAGCAAAACCTCTACCAGTCGTTCCGAACGATACTGTTAGCCACTCCGGGACTTCCCACTCTGCTGTGTCGAGCACAGAAGTGCCCCATACACACAATGCAATTACAATCTTATATGGTAGGGTTGCTCAATCATACAATCAGGTATGGACATATACACAGTTACACTTCAGTCTCTTCTAGGCTATGAGTTTTAGTTTAGTACAGCAGAAGTCAAAATTATTAAATAACGATTTAATATTCCAGGAAAAAAAGTGGAACAATGCAGAAAATAATATATACAAAAGATTTACAAAAGCAGTAGAAGTTACAAAATAAAAGTTACAAGGATAAAAGTTACAAAGATACACACAAGACAAGTTGCAAAAAAGGGAAAAACGTTACCAGCATATCGATCTGGGCGTTGTTGGCGGGAGGACGCAACTTCTGGTCAGGAACCAGGTTAGTCCTAGCAATGTGCTATCTCCAAAGACACCTGTGATGATCCGCTCAGCTGGCTGCACAGGCAGACAGCTGTTTGTCCATTCCTCTAGTCTGTGGGCTGCTTTCCATTGCAAGTTTCTGGTCTGTTCTCTTGCTGGGGAATTTGCATACATTCGTTATGCAAATCCCCTACCTGCCTTCTTTGATGACTGGCACTATAAGAGCTTTATGTTTCCCAGAAGGCTTTGCTGGTCATTTCCCTTCCATGGTCTGTTCCTGATGGACACTGCTGGAGTGTCAGCCGTTGCTATCTAGTATAGTTAATTCCTGGGGGTTGCTTTAGGCTCTCCTTCTAGCCCAGTCAGGTTGTATTATCTGTTTTGTTTGTCTGTTGCGATTGTCCTGTCCCAGCGGTGGTCGATAGGAAGTTGTTCTGATCTCTGTTCTTGGAGCATAGCTGGTGCAGCGGTTGCTACCAGCTATCTCTTCTGTTCTGTCTCCTGGGATCGCGCTAGCCACTTTTCGCTGGCGCTGTGGATCCTTCTGTTCTGTCTCCTGGGATCGTGCTAGCCACTTTTCGCTAGTGCTGTGGATCCTTCTGTTCTGCTACTCTGTACCTGGATCGTGCTAGCCACTTTCGCTAGTGCTGTGGATCCTATCTCTCGCTTGTCCCTGTTTTCGTGTGTCTGTCTTGTCTGCTACGCTTGCTGGAGGCTTGGTGAGGTAACCATTAAGCAAGCGCTCGCGTCCTCGGTTTCATGTTTGTCTGTTAATGATTAGTTAGGCGTGCTTGTCTCTATTGTGCTTATCACGTGGAGACCGCGCATAACCGCGTGCACTGTTGCGAATGAGTGTGGTGTTCGCGGTTAGCTAACGTTTGTTATTTTCCGCATCTTCTCATTGTATTATTTGCTGTGCCTTTGCTACTCTCGTGCTCCGCCTTGCTGTAGCCTTGTGTCACGCTTGGCGATCGCACCTCTCGCCATCTGGTTCCTGCTTCGTATCTGCTGTGGTGTGTGCACAGTCGCGGGTTGGCGACTAGTTTTATGCACAAACACACAATCTGTCTCTGTGCTCACTCTCAATCGCTTCTCTTGCGATTACAGTTCTTCCCTTCGTACAATTCCTGTCTGGCGTGTGTGGTAGAGCAGAGGAGCTGTTCCTCTGCACTCCACAGCTCCACCTGCCGTCAGGAATTTCCCTCTGCAGGTGCATTGCACCTACTGCTGGGTTCCTGCAAATTTATACGCTTGTGGAGGAAATCCGCCGTGTCAGCGCACGTCTGGTGCGCTAACCACGGAGACGATTCCACAATCGTTACAGAATGACCAGCCCAACCAAAATTCCCAGGGCAGAGGGAACCTTCGATTTGTTTCAGATGTCATTGCCTGAGGCAAAGGCATATGTGGATCCTATTATAGGTAGGATCGCACACTACATTAAAGCAGTTAAAAAGTCTGTCCTCGTTTCTGACCCCAACCCATATGGAGATTACCTAGATACTGGGTTGTTTGAACCGCCATTTGCCTCATGGGAGATTGGGGCCTTGTTGGAAGAGTTTGATTTCGATTGGAAAGCCTTTTGCGATTTTTATATGGCAAAGAGCGCGGATGACCTGAATGATTGTCTCGACTCTATGTACCTTTTGATCGATTCTGATGAATGTGATGAGTGTGATGTGGATCTGGTGATTTATGTGTGGCAGACTATTTTGGACGAATTGCACACACACCAACCAATTATTTCCAATAAAGAGACACCATTGTCACATGATTATTCCTGTCTTTCTGGGGTAAAGCAAGTGAGTTTGGACACTGTGCGACCTGAAATGAATGGGTGTGCCTCGACTGTGGACACCTGCGTGAATTCTGATGGAGTTTCTCCCATTTGTTTAGAGGTTAAATCTGTGCGATCTGATGCCTGTTTCTCAGATGTTCCTGTCGATTGTGATCGGCGTGAGTGTGTCAGTTTTGTCAATGATTTGTGGGATCCCTTGTCATGTAAAAACAGATCTTCTTCTCTCAGTACTACTTTAAGATCCTCCATCTATGATCTTGCTATGGGGAAAATTCCCAAACTATGCAGTTTCAAGAGTAAAATTAATATGATTCCTCATGTTGTTGTCACAACTTCCCCTAACATTGTTCAGTATGAATGCTCAGACCTAGTCAGGTGTGAATGGGAGCCCCCGTTCCAGAAAAAACAGCTCGAAGCGTTGGTGTATGTATTGGAGAACGATTCAGAGTCGTTTTGTGAGTACTACATTGCCAGAAGTGAATCTGTCTTGAGAGCATGTATAAGTTATGCTACCGCCTTAGGAGAAAAAAAGGAGTGTGAATTTGACTTTGTGAGTCCGCTGATTTGTATGTGGAAAATGATTCTGAATGAATTACGTGTACGTCATTCAGGTGACGTTTGTAAAGGTACATTGTCAGCTGGCATTTCTGAGATCCAGCAATCCAGCCTGGAGACCTCAGAATCCCTGTCTTTGGAGTGTTCGGTTTCGCAACCTAAAGCGATTGTGGATTCGCAAATTTTGCGTTCTGTCTCCTCGGATTCGACATTGTTAGCCAAATCTAAGAGTGAGACAGCACTTTGGTTTTGTGAACCTTTGCTCTGTCCAGAGAAGATGTCTCTGAGCCTGCCCTGTATCATGAATAAAGACATTATGTCCACTCGCATTGACATTTGCGAGTCTGATTCTGAAGTAAGTACTGACTCTCCACCCAGTAATCTGGATGAGTCAATATTACCTTGTTTAAAATCTCCTGCAGTGTCCCTAGAGGCTCGTCTAGGTATTGCAACCATTGTTACCTGTTTCTCTGCTATTTTGGAATTGCAGTCTGGTTTGACTGCTATGGAGGAATCTGCCTGTAGTGAGGCAAAACTCAGAAAGTCAGAGCTAGTTTCACTAGATATTCCTGTGTATCCCTGTCCTGATGATAAAATTCAGTCTCAGTTTATGGTGGAACCTTCCCTGGGACATCTGCCCTGCACACAAAATAAAGTTCAAGTCTTGCCCTGTAACCTGGATAGTTCAGAATCCTTCTTAGAAAACTTGAGAAATAGTGTTCCTGAGGTCTTGTCTGATGTCCTGGAGATCTCTGAGTTCCTCCCAAAGGGTGCAGAACTTGTAGGAGATGTCTCCTGCCCCCCAGGTCCTTCTGAGGTGTTGCCCACTTCAGTAGGCATTGCTGCCTTGCTGACTACTTTTGCAACTCTTGTGGAACTTCATTCATGTGTAGTCAATGATGATATTACAGTTATAGAAAATTCTGAATTTGAGTCCGAGTCTTCTTTTGAAAGACCAGTGCCTGTAACCTTTACTCGTGATGATTTTCTGCCCGGTACTGGTTTTGGTCTTGTCGTGTCGGACTCTGAGGTTGGCAGTTCCCCGACATGTCCTGAGGTTTCTCCTGTACTAGTGTACCTCGATGTGCTCTGTGACCCAGAAAGCCCAAGTGTGCCTCGGTTACCAGCGTACTCAGACGCTTCCTCAGTGGAGACATGTTCTGATATAGCCTGCCTGCTTGCATGCCCAGAAGTGGTCCCTGAAAGTCCTGATCTTGATGGGTGTCCTGCTAATTTTGAGTCTGGAATGATCATAGGTTCCAAAGGGGTTCTTGGTGGTTCTCCGTGTAAGCCTGGTGAGCGTTCTGGCTTCTTGGGATCTCTGCGGAGCTTCAAGGCGTTCTGGGAGATTCCGGGAAAGGTTTTGCTTGGTGCCCTGAATACGATCAGCAATGGCTTTGGTGTTGTAAGGGACACTTCGAACAGGTATTGCGGCAGGTTTGGTATTCTTGGACGCTCCTTGGAAGGTGGTGGGTATTGTCTGGAGGGTGTCGATGGCTTATTCTCTGGTGTCCACAGTCCTGATGGGTGTTACGCTGAGACTTGTAGTGCTGATGGGCATGTTTCGGTGGCTTCTGCTTCCGATGAGGTCGGTTTCGGATGGACTGACTCTGGAATTGGGCCTTGTCGGGCTGTCCCGACCTTCATGAGTCTTCAGTTAGAGTTTTGTGATGATACCAGTTTTGAGGGATGTCTGGAATCCATCCCTAGAGGGAAGGGGGGGGTACTGTGATGATCCGCTCAGCTGGCTGCACAGGCAGACAGCTGTTTGTCCATTCCTCTAGTCGGTGGGCTGCAGGTCTCTGGAACAGAGACCTGTCTTTCCATTGCAAGTTTCTGGTCTGTTCTCTTGCTGGCGAATTTGCATACATTCGTTATGCAAATCCCCTACCTGCCTTCTTTGATGACTGGCACTATAAGAGCTTTATGTTTCCCAGAAGGCTTTGCTGGTCATTTCCCTTCCATGGTCTGTTCCTGATGGACACTGCTGGAGTGTCAGCTGTTGCTATCTAGTATAGTTAATTCCTGGGGGTTGCTTTAGGCTCAATCAATGTTAATGTTATAAATGGGAGCGTGTCTTTTTAGCAAATGAAAGAAAGACTAAAAAACCATAACGTCCCTTTTGGTGTGATCCACTTCACCCCAGACAACTCACTATATTCATAGAAAGGACCAGATATATAAAGTATGAAGTCTCTCAGTTCTTGCGGTACAAAAATATCAAAACATCTTTATTGACATAGGTACAAAAATTCTTTGTTAAAAAAGAGGAAATCTCTGTAAGGTGCTCCTCATAGGATAGTCACAGGAATATTCAATAGTAGCAAGAGCTTAAAGTATTCAACAGTATATCGATTAGCAGTATATAAATTGGCAACGACACGCTCGTTTCGGGCATAAAAATGCCCTTCATCAGGCCACTGTATAAGCAATTTCTATATATCCTGTTGGCGACATATGGCAGAAGCAAGAAAAAAAGCATCTAACTTAGCAGACGCATATCACACTATCCTGACGGCAGGTAAATGAAGGACCATGCGGCTAGAAGCAGGTTTTGTGCTTCTAGCCGCAAGGTCCTTCATTTACCTGCCGTCAGGATAGTGTGATATGCGTCTGCTAAGTTAGATGCTTTTTTTCTTGCTCCTGCCATATGTCGCCAACAGGATATATAGAAATTGCTTATACAGTGGCCTGATGAAGGGCATTTTTATGCCCGAAACGAGCGTGTCGTTGCCAATTTATATACTGCTAATCGATATACTGTTGAATACTTTAAGCTCTTGCTACTATTGAATATTCCTGTGACTATCCTATGAGGAGCACCTTACAGAGATTTCCTCTTTTTTAACAAAGAATTTTTGTACTTATGTCAATAAAGATGTTTTGATATTTTTGTACCGCAAGAACTGAGAGCCTTCGTACTTTATATATCTGGTCCTTTCTATGAATATAGTGGGTTGCTTTAGGCTCCCCTTCTAGCCCAGTCAGGTTGTATTATCTGTTTTGTTTGTCTGTTGCGATTGTCCTGTCCCAGCGGTGGTCGATAGGAAGTTGTTCTGATCTCTGTTCTTGGAGCATAGCTGGTGCAGCGGTTGCTACCAGCTATCTCTTCTGTTCTGCCTCTCTGGATCGCGCTGGCCACTTTTCGCTGGCTCTGTGGATCCTTCTGTTCTGTCTCCTGGGATCGCGCTAGCCACTTTTCGCTGGTGCTGTGGATCCTTCTGTTCTGTCTTCTGGGATCGCGCTAGCTACTTTTCGCTAGTGCTGTGGATCCTACTGTTCTGCTACTCTGTACCTGGATCATGCTAGCCACTTTCGCTAGTGCTGTGGATCCTATCTCTCGCTTGTCCCTGTTTTCGTGTGTCTGTCTTGTCTGCTACGCTTGCTGGAGGCTCGGTGAGGTAACCGTTAAGCAAGCGCTCGCGTCCTCTGTTTCATGTTTGTCTGTTAATGGTTAGTTAGGCGTGCTTCTCTCTATTGTGCTTATCACGTGGAGACCGCGCATAACCGCGTGCACTGTTGCGAATGAGTGCGGTGTTCGCGGTTAGCTAGCGTTTGTTATTTTCCGCATCTTCTCATTGTATTATTTGCTGTGCCTTTGCTACTCTCGTGCTCCGCCTTGCTGTAGCCTTGTGTCACGCTTGGCGATCGCACCTCTCGCCATCGCGTTCCTGCTTCGTATCTGCTGTGGTGTGTGCACAGTCGCGGGTTGGTGACTAGTTTTATGCACACACACACAATCTGTCTCTGTGCTCACTCTCAATTGCTTCTCTTGCGATTACAGTTCTTCCCTTTGTACAATTCCTGTCTGGCATGTGTGTTAGAGCAGAGGAGCTGTTCCTCTGCACTCCACAGCTTCACCTGCCATCAGGAATTTCCCTCTGCAGGTGCATTGCACCTACTGCTGGGTTCCTGCAAATGTATACGCTTGTGGAGGAAATCCGCCGTGTCAGCGCACGTCTGGTGCGCTAACCACGGAGACAATTCCACAATCGTTACAACAACGAGTTGTGACTATCCTAGCTGCTGTTTTATAGCCCGATTTGGGGCCTCGGGCAATGAATGTTTCATCCCACAAGCTAATGCAATTTCCCGTTTGTGACATCACGGTCACGAGCCACTTGTCACCTCTGGGCTAGCTGTGACATGCGAATTTCAAGGCTTTTCCTGTTACACCTTGCAGACTCCAAAGCAATTCAGACCACAGGTAAAATTGTATCAAAAGGACTTCAAACCACTTCACCCACTTCCAGGTAGGCTGTCATCTGAAAACTTCAAACATTCCTGTGTTAGCTTCCACTGTCCAGTCTGGATTGTATTTTGGCTTGTTGACATACGCACAAAGTTCAAAGCACGGCAACAAAAGATAAAAGAGGGGCTCGTTATCTAATTAACTCTTTCCCAATTAGGAGCAGACAATGGCTTCCCCTGCTTGCCATTGAATGCAGAGTTAATTTACATCATATAAGGAACTCCAGGAAGCCAGCTGCCAGCCTTCAAAGCCAGACTGGCTAACAGACAATCCCATATGATACAGTCAGAAAAATGAAAGAAAATATGTTCCTGTATTATCCTTAACATTATCAGCATCATAACTAGCTGCTATATTCCTGACAGTCCCGGCCTCGGGACTCTGGTCAGTGCATCTATAGACGCCGTGCCAGTTCATTGCCCGCTGCCCCGCTCCAGCCTGCATAGTCTCCGGCAGGCGAGCAGGGCTACAGGAAGCTGGGTGCCGAAGCTCTGTACTGGATTATATTTGTGTCTCCAGTACAGGGCTTCAGGTGCCATCTTGCTGTAGCCCTGCTCTGCCGGTCAGCGCGGGAGACTGCAGGAGGAGCAAGATGGTCACAGGAGCAGCGCGCCAGAGGCCGGCCAGGAGCGAGAGGAGACTTCTGCCAGGTAGGTGAGTAAATGCTTTTTTTTTCCAGGTGGTATGTTGCCCAAATTGTGTTTATTTTGCACTGACATGTTGCCCACAATGCGTTTATTTTGTACTGACATATTGCTCACATTGCGTTTATTTTGTACTGACATATTGCTCACATTGCGTTTATTTTGTACTGACATGTTGCCCAAATTGCATTTATTTTGTACTGACATGTTGCCCACAATGCGTTTATTTTGTACTGACATGTTGCCCACAATGTGTTTATTTTATACTGACATGTTGCTCACATTGCGTTTATTTTGTACTGATATGTTGCCCAAATTGCGTTTATTTTGTACTGACATGTTGCCCCCATTGCGTTTATTTTGTACTGACATGTTGCCCAAATTGCGTTTATTTTGTACTGACATGTTGCCCACAATGCGTTTATTTTATACTGACATGTTGCCCACAATGCGTTTATTTTGTACTGACATGTTGCCCACAATGCGTTTATTTTGTACTGACATGTTGCCCACAATGCGTTTATTTTGTACTGACATGTTGCCCACAATGCGTTTATTTTGTACTGACATGTTGCCCACAATGCGTTTATTTTGTGCTGACATGTTGCTCACATTGCGTTTATTTTCTGGTGTCTGGGGTAACTGTCGCTGCATTTATTATTTAATGGTCATAGTTGGCTATGTTTGCTGCTTTGGGGTTACGGTATACTACTAAATAGCATCACACAGTTTATGCACACCTATCATGCAAAACCTCGTTTGACCAAATCATGGCATAAACACTACTTTCTTATGCCTCGCTGTTACATCATTATGTGAGCTCCTCCCATATAATGTCATGGCCACGCCCATTTTTCAGCGCAACCCCCCCCTACCCCCGCCCCAGGTTGAACCGACAAAAATCTGGTCACTCTACTGAAGCACATGGGATTTTGTTGCCATTGAAAGTACAGTGGACTTTGCTAGGCTGCAGTCCGAGTTTAGAGTCTTCTTTTATTCCTTGGAATATATTTTCTGGAAGCTGTACATTGTCCACCGAGCTGTGTCATAGTCACCTTGTAGCTCAATAAACCTCTTAATCTGAGAACTACCAGTGTGTGCTCAGTGCTTACCAACCTCTCACAGTCCTTGCTGTGACAGCACCCACCCAGAGCTGTGCCCACTGCTATAATTGTGTGCCACATTAGAAACAAGCACACTACTACTACTCTAGTGCCTCATTTTTCATTTTATTGTGTTTGAACTATTGCATATATCTGTGTCTCACACTCCACAGAGCCCACTAGCACCCACTTACAGCTGTGCCCACTGACTGCTTTAATTGTGTGCCACATTGTAAACAAACACACTACTACTACTCTAGTGCCTCAATTTTCACTGTATTGTGTTTGAACTATTGCATATCTCTGTGTCTGACACTCTACAGAGCCCACTGGCACCCACTCACAGCTGTTCCCACTACTACGGACTGCTATAATTGTGTGCCACATTAGAATCAAGCACACTACTACTCTAGTACCTTATTTTTCACTGTATTGTGTAAACTATTGCATATTTCTGTGTGTGACACTCCACAGCCCACTGACACTCAGGGCATGTGTACACTACTGAGATTGTTGCCACATTAAGTTGCAGGCACAGTACCACTCCAGTGCATTATTTTTCACTTGTTGCAGGCACAGTACCCCAAATAAAATAATGATAGGAAGAGGTCATACTGTTGTGATTTCCTGCAGCCCTCGAATAATGCCCAGTGTTCAGAGGGCACGTACCCTGAACCCCCAAAATTCTGAGGATGAGTTGACCGGCTTACACAGCACCTTCTTCCTGTGCAGCTTCTTCAGCCACGTGACCCTCTGCTGCCCTTGTCCCTTTGAAGCCACCCTCCGTTCCGTCTCTCACCTTGGGCAGTTCTTGCTCATCTGCCCACAGTCAGATTTCTGTCAAAAAAAATTTTGAGCGTAAGAAGCCGATGTCTTCGAGTCACCCCCTTGCACAGCATCTGACAGAAGACTTGTCGGAACTGTTAGTCTAACGTTGCTGTGACAGCGCTCCTCTTGCAACCTAAAACTAGAGAAGATACAATCGCACATAGTGCATTACTGCAATCTTGATCAATAGTTGTCAAACTCTTCACCCAACACGTGCACAAGTGATATCAGTGTGTTCCACTCTCGGTGAGACATAAACCCCTTTGATATAGCAGCTCACCAGATGGACACCACCTCAGAATCCAGGTGGGTCTAGCGCGTGGCCTTCAAGCGGCTAACTGTCAATCACAATCTTCACACTTGCTTTATCATATAACCATATGGCTCCAGATTTATTGCACAATTCCACATGTAAAACAATTTAAAAAATACACATAGCGTAATCCAATTTTAAAGACAAAGCGGCCTGCGCAGTTCAGCGCACTCACATGAGTAGATGAAATTAGGGCATTTTGGGCATCATAGCCCACCAATATCGTTCCCCTTTGCAGCGGCACTGGCATCCCGACGCTCCGCTCTCCTTCCGTGTGTGCGTGCGAACTCCCCGCTACCCTTGTGACGTCAGCGCTCCTGGGTCCGCCCTACGCGTTTCGTCCAATGGACTCATCAGGGGCTGATGAGTCCATTGGACGAAACGCGTAGGGCTGATGAGTCCATTGGACGAAACGCGTAGGGTGGACCCAAGAGCGCTGACGTCACAAGGGTAGCGGGGAGTTCGCACGCACATGTAAAACACCACACCGCTGCAAAGGGGAATGATATTGGTGGGCTGTGGTGCCCAAAATGCCCTAATTTCATCTACTCATGTGAGTGCGCTGAACTGCGCAGGCCGCTTTGTCTTTAAAATTGGATTACGCTATGTGTATTTTTAATTGTTTTACATGTGAAAATTGTGCAATAAATCTGGAGCCATATGGTTATATGACAGAGCATGTGTGAAGGCTGTGATTGATAGTTAGCCGCTTGAAGGCCACGCGCTAGACCCACCTGGAATCTGAGGTGGTGTCCATCTGGTGAGCTGCTATATCTAAGGGGTTATATCTCACCGAGAGTGGAACACACTGTTATCACCTGTGCACGTGTTGGGTGAAGAGTTTGACAACTATTGATCAAGATTGCAGTAATGCACTATGTGCGATTGTATCTTCTCTAGTTTTAGGTTGCAAGAGGAGCGCTGTCACAGCAACGTTGGATTATGATATAGGTTTTGTGGTAGCGAATACTCATATAAACTTTCACTGTTATTTGGCAGGCGCAGTTCTTGTTTATAAATCAAAGGAACTGTTAGTCTGTCAGATGTTACCATACAAGCTGGTGGAGGTTGAGGTCTTTAAAAAATGTGTTGAGATTGGGACACCGCAGTGGAAGGTACCCGGCAGAACTTAACCTCCCTAATGTTCAATTTCTGCAGGATTTCTGTGCAAAAAAGTGGTTCAATTTTCGTGACATTTTTGCTTGCAACTTACTAAAATCTGTCAAGCAATGGTCTAGTATCCATTTTGAGTATAATAAAAGTTTCAAAACAAAATCATGAACTTTTTAATCACAAATAGAAAAATCCTCCTCAAATATGGATGAAGAAATAAATCTACAGATACAGAAATAAATACTGTCCAGTATTTACCTAAAACATCTCTCTTGTGTGGTACAACAACTCAGGGCCAGTTCACACGCACACTTGCACGTCATTTACCGCCATTTATGCAAAAGCAGCATTTTGATCTTTATTTTTTCTACTGCCTGGAAGCAGCACGGTCTGGTCATTCTGAGGTCCATTAGCGCCGCACTTCTGTGTCCCCCTGCGGGATGTAAAATGACGATCGCTGAAAGTCGACAAATGCTTTTCTGCACGCTTGCAGAAAAGCATTTGGATGAGTCTCTGGAAAGGTGATTGAGAGAGCCGCCTGAACCAGCCCTAAGGCTGCTTACACACAGGGACGTTACAGGCGCACGTTAGTGCGCCTGTAACGCCCCCCCCCAACGCACAGCAATGTAACTCAAGTGGGCTGTTCACACAGCCCACGTTGCGTTACATGTAACGCTGTACGTTGCCCGGAAAGTGCAGCATGCTACGGCGTTAGAGCGGCTATAGCCACGTTAGACTGTTTACACATGCGCAGTAGGGGGCGGAGAGGAGGCGGGGAGAGTCAGCTACGGCAGCCGCGCACATGGCTACTTAATATTCACTGCACTGGCGGCCGCTGATTGGCCGGCGGGACCACGTGATGCGGAGTGTCTCGCTCCGCGTCACGTGGTCCCGCCGGCCAATCAGTGCCACTCTGGGAGACTTTATCGGAATAGAGCCGCCTAACGCGGCTCACTCTACCGTCGGCTCTTGCAGCACCATACGTTGTGTTAGGTGCACGTTATGCGACCTTAACGTGGCACCTAACGCAACGTCTTGGTGTGCAAGTAGCCTAAAGGTCCATACACACGCTGGTCTGAACTCTGAGTAGTGCACCATAACGACTGCTATGGCGGGGTGGTCATTATGGTCAGACCAGCGTGACTACATCAGGTGGATTGCATGAAGATCCGATAGATATTTAGTAACGCCCGGGCACAGCACAAAAGCATTGTTCTCGCTGCTCCTACCACCAGAAACTTCTCCATTACACATGCTCATTGTTTCTCCTCCTGCATAACAAAAGACGCATCGTGTGCAAAGGCTGATGACACTTCTGTACAGTGTTGTTGTTGCACTGTCACCTTTGGCTGATGACGCCTCTGTTGCGATGCGCAAGGGGGTGAAGGTACTGACTAAGCAGCTTCCAGCGGGTGGGGAGGTGCCAAGGACAATGCCGTTGGCTCATGCTTAGGCATAGCTAAAGGAACAACATGCCAGATCTGTAGGGATCGTCATTGGGCCACTGTACACATTCTGGTCTGCTGCACAACTCATAGTCATGGTGGCCGTTATAGTCCATCTCGGCCGAGTTCAGACCAGTGTGGCAATAAGTTTAGTTCTCTGTACAATATACAGTATGGTATTAGTTTGAATTTTTTTGTAATACAAAAATGTTGTAATGCTGCCTGTAATATGTGCCTACTGCCAGTAGGTGGTGCACATACACCATTATAACTCTTTCCAGGCCTGTTTTCAGCGTGGACGAACCTAACTCATCTATACCGATTGTAGCAAGTTTTTTAACAACGAGTCAGCCTCGTCATTACCACCAAGGAGGCTACTTTTCCAGGAAGGCAATCACCATCCTGTATCTTAATGTGGAAAGCCAAGTCACAAATTGACATTTTTTTTAAAATAACATTGACATTTTTTCAAAAATAACATTGACATTTAAAAAAAAATAACATTGACATTTTTTAAAAATAACATTGACATTTTTTTTAAAAATATCATTGACATTTTTTTCTCAAATGAAATTTGTATTTGTAAACCTGTGCCATCATGTGCAGAGCCAAGTCACTGCATCTCTGGCATACAGTGTTGCGGCAAGGGTCCATCTAACCACTGATACCTGGTCTAAATAACATTGACCTTTTTTCTCAAATTAAATGTGTATGTGTAAGCCTGCGCCATCATGTGCAGAGCTAAGTCTCTGGCACACAGTGTTGTGGCAAGGGTTCATCTAAATCTCCTCCAAGGACACTAGGATGGAGTATCAGGTAGCCTGCTGCCACCCACTGACTCCACTGCGTGGCTCTGCATTGGAGTTGATGATATCACCACCATGAATGGCAGGCTGGCAGATCTGATGCCAGCCTGCCACCTGCTGACCTTACATTTTTTCTTAAATAACATTGGCATTTATTTTCTCACATTTAATTTGTATGTGTAAACCAGCATGCATGTGCAGAGCCAAGTCACCGCCTCTCTTGTCAGTGACACTCATCAGGGATACAACAAACATTAATTTTCTTTTAAAAAAACTTTCAATTTTTTGGGGGGGTAAAATGTGTAGGACAGGACATTGTCTGGCCTCCGCTACAGCATTTGCAAAACATTTTTTCTTTTTCTTTTCTTTTTGCCAAATTAGAAAACCTATACCTACATGTGCAAAGCTAAGTCATCACATCTCTTGTCAGTGTCACTGACCAGTGTCACATTCCAGACCTGTTAGCGCTCAATCTTGTGTGGCTGCATGGTCCAGTAACTAGATAGCATAGTGGAGTTCAGAAAGTTGCGTTCAGTTGAGCATGCATGCAGCACCCACACATCTAAGTTCCTTATTGTCTGAGTACCATTGATCTATAAGTTTTATTGATTAATCATCAATGTCTAAGTTCCATTGATGTCTAAGTGCCATTGACTAATCTAGTTACCTAACTAGTTAAAATGGTGGAGTTCACAAATAGGCTAAAAAAAATAAAAAATAGGATGTAGACTGAGCCTGTCTGTTTGGAAAAACTTCTAGCAATGCTGGTCCATTCAGTTGAGTGCACATGCAGCACCCACACATCTAAGGGCCTTACAGACCTGTTAGTGCTCAATCTCAGTAACCGCTGTGTTTTGTCTGTCAATGTGAAGCAGACATAACCAGTGGCGGCTCCAGCTTCAGATTTTTGGGGACACAAAAGGGGCTCAATGGCTGGCAGGCGGGGCTCATGCCAAAAAATGGGCGTGGTCACACAACAGCATGTGGGCGTGGTCATGGGTGCTGTCAAATATACAAAACCTTAGCAGTGGTGTAAAACAGTGCTGTCCAACTTCGCAGGCATGGAGGGCCGTTTTTCTTCCAGACACATGGTGGAGGGCTGGCTGACCACATTTCTCCCCCCCCCCCCCAAAGAAAAAAAAAATCTAGCAGTAGTTTCCGTACAAAATGCAATTAGACTGATAGCAAATTTCCCCACAAAATGCAACCAGATTGGCAGCAGATTTCCCAACAAAATGCAATCAGATTGGCAGCATTTGACCCCACAAAATGCAATCAGATCGGCAGCAGATTTCCACACAAAATCACAAAATGCAATCAGATTGGCAGCAGATTTCCCCACACAATTCAATCAGATCGGCAGCAGATTTCCCCACAAAATGCAATCAGATTGGCAGCAGATTTCCCTACAAAATGCAATCAGATTGGCAGCATATTTCCGACAAGATGCAATCAGATTGGCTGCATATTTCCTGACAAAATGCAATCAGATTGGCAGCAGATTCCTTACAAAATGCTATCAGATTGGCAGCAGATTTCCACACAAAATGCAATCAGATTGGCAGCAGATTCCCCAACAAAATGAAATCAGATTGGCAGCATATTTCCCCACAAAATGCAATCAGATTGGCAGCATATTTCCCCACAAAATGCTATCAGATTGGCAGCAGATTTCCTATGTACTCTGTAAACTGCTGCAGAAGATGTCAATGCTATATAAATACATAATAATAATATGGTAGGACATTATAATATGACTATGGCAGGAATTAGATTGTGAGCTCCTCTGAGGACAGTCAGTGATATGACTATGTACTCTGTAAAGTACTGCAGAAGATGTCAGTGCTATATAAATACATAATAATAATAATATGGTAGGACATTAGACTATGACTATGGCAGGAATTAGATTGTGAGCTCCTCTGAGGACAGTCAGTGATATGACTATGTACTCTGTAAAGTACTGCAGATGATGTCAGTGCTATATAAATACATAATAATAATAATATGGTAGGACATTAGACTATGACTATGGTAGGATTAGATTGTGGGCTCCAAGGATGGTCAGTGACATGACTATGTACTCTGTAAAGTGCTGCAGAAGATGTCAGTGCTATATAAATCTATAATAATAATATGGTAGGACATTAGACTATGACTATGGTAGGGATTAGATTGTGAGCTCCTCTGAGGACAGTCAGTGACATGACTATGTACTCTGTACAGTGCTGCAGGAGATGTCAGTGCTATATAAATACATACCGTATTTTTCGGACTATAAGACGCTCCGGACTATAAGACGCACCTAGGTTTAAAGGGCAAAAATCAGGAAAAAAATATATACTAAACCTAGGTGCATCCATGGTCCAGGGGCATCTTATGGACCTTTTCCCCCAAACTGTCTCTACCTAAGCTACACTGACCAGCTACACTAACCCTTGCTGCTCCACTAGCTAAACTAACTTCCTTACATTAACTCTTGCTGCCCCACCAGCTACACTAACTAACTCTTGCTGACCCACTAACCTACTCTAAACAACAATACTCCCCACTAACCTACACTAAGCAACAATACCCCCACTACCTAAACTAAACAACAATACCCCCACTACCTACACTAGCTACAAATGCCCCCACTACCTACTCTAAGCTAAAATGCCCCCACTACCTACAAATGCAGTTTTCATATTTACCAATCCTAGGGGAGAAGTGTTCTTCCAGGATCCTGGGCTACTGGCAATAGGGATGGCATCCAGGGTCCCCTGCAGTCTGGCTCGGAGTGGCAGTGTCACTGTTCTGTCTTCTCCTGGGTCAAGGAAGTGGTAGTAGAACAGCAAGGACAACAGCAGGGACATCGGTGGCAGAGACTGGATCCCTCCTGGAGCCTCTGCAGGAGCTGGAGATACGCGGGCAGCTCCAGCTAATAGCCCATGTCACTGAGAGCCACCGATATCCTGGTAGAGCAGCGGAGACATTCCTGGCAAGGACCGGATGTCTTTTGAAACGCTGGAGCTGGACCCTCTGTGGGAGTGGACTCATGTGGGCAGCTTAGCTGATGGCCCACGTTACATAGCCGCCGATGTCCTGGTCCCTGTAGCAGCGGCAGAAGGGACATCGGTGGTGAAGTCTGGAGCCAGAGATGTAGCCGCTGCGGAAGGCGGAGTCACGTGGGCAGTGCTAGTTAATGGCCCACGTGACATAGCCGCCCGATGTCCTGGTCCCGGAAACAGCAGCGGAAGGGCAGAAGGCACATCGGTGGTGAAGACTGGAGCCGGAAAAAGCCGCTGCGGGAGTCGGAGTCACGTGGGCAGCTCTAAGCTAATGGCCCACGGGACATAGCCGCCGATGTCCTGGTCCCGGAAACAGCAGCGGAAGGACAGAAGGGACATCGGTGGTGAAGACTGGAGCCGGAAAAAGCCACTGCGGGAGCCGGAGTCACGTGGGCAGCTCTAGCTAATAGCCCACGTGACATAGCCGCCCCGATCCTGGTAGTAGCAGCGGCGGAAGCGCAGGAGGGACATCAGTGGCGGAGACTGGAGCCAGAGATGGAGCCGTTAGCCGGAGTCAGCTCTTGCGTGACTCAGGAGCCGCGATGTCCTGGCCAAGCAGCGGGGACATCAATCAATTGCAAGGACCGGGTGCCTATTGGAGCTGGAGCGTCTGCGGTGTCCAGGAAAGGAGGCGAGCCGGTGCACAGTGTATAAGGAAGCAGGATGCAGGATGCGGAGCCCGCGGCTAAATAGGTGAGGGCTTCCGATACATTCTGCACCTGCTTGTGGGGGCATCTGGCTGCACATTCGGACTATAAGACGCAGGGACTTTTTCTCCCCACTTTTGGGGGAGAAAAAGTGCGTCTTATAGTCTGAAAAATACGGTAATAATAATATGGTAGGACATTAGACTATGACTATGGTAGGATTAGATTGTGAGCTCCTCTGAGGGCAGTCAGTGACATGACTATGTACTCTGTAATGTGCTGCAGGAGATGTCAGTGCTATATAAATACATAATAATAATATGGTAGGACATTAGACTATAACTATGGTAGGATTAGATTGTGAGCTCCTCTGAGGACAGTCAGTGACATGACTATGTACTCTGTAATGTGCTTCAGGAGATGTCAGTGCTATATAAATACATAATAATAATATGGTAGGACATTAGACTATGACTATGGTAGGATTAGATTGTGAGCTCCTCTGAGGACAGTCAGTGACATGACTATGTACTCTGTAATGTGCTGCAGGAGATGTCAGTACTATATAAATACATAATAATAATATGGTAGGACATTAGACTATGACTATGGTAGGATTAGATTGTGAGCTCCTCTGAGGACAGTCAGTGACATGACTATGTACTCTGTACAGTGCTGCAGGAGATGTCAGTGCTATATAAATACATACCGTATTTTTCGGACTATAAGACGCTCCGGACTATAAGACGCACCTAGGTTTAAAGGGCAAAAATCAGGAAAAAAATATATACTAAACCTAGGTGCATCCATGGTCCAGGGGCATCTTATGGACCTTTTCCCCCAAACGGTCTCTACCTAAGCTACACTGACCAGCTACACTAACCCTTGCTGCTCCACTAGCTAAACTAACTTCCTTACATTAACTCTTGCTGCCCCACCAGCTACACTAACTAACTCTTGCTGACCCACTAACCTACTCTAAACAACAATACTCCCCACTAACCTACACTAAGCAACAATACCCCCACTACCTAAACTAAACAACAATACCCCCACTACCTACACTAGCTACAAATGCCCCCACTACCTACTCTAAGCTAAAATGCCCCCACTACCTACAAATGCAGTTTTCATATTTACCAATCCTAGGGGAGAAGTGTTCTTCCAGGATCCTGGGCTACTGGCAATAGGGATGGCATCCAGGGTCCCCTGCAGTCTGGCTCGGAGTGGCAGTGTCACTGTTCTGTCTTCTCCTGGGTCAAGGAAGTGGTAGTAGAACAGCAAGGACAACAGCAGGGACATCGGTGGCAGAGACTGGATCCCTCCTGGAGCCTCTGCAGGAGCTGGAGATACGCGGGCAGCTCCAGCTAATAGCCCATGTCACTGAGAGCCACCGATATCCTGGTAGAGCAGCGGAGACATTCCTGGCAAGGACCGGATGTCTTTTGAAACGCTGGAGCTGGACCCTCTGTGGGAGTGGACTCATGTGGGCAGCTTAGCTGATGGCCCACGTTACATAGCCGCCGATGTCCTGGTCCCTGTAGCAGCGGCAGAAGGGACATCGGTGGTGAAGTCTGGAGCCAGAGATGTAGCCGCTGCGGAAGGCGGAGTCACGTGGGCAGTGCTAGTTAATGGCCCACGTGACATAGCCGCCCGATGTCCTGGTCCCGGAAACAGCAGCGGAAGGGCAGAAGGCACATCGGTGGTGAAGACTGGAGCCGGAAAAAGCCGCTGCGGGAGTCGGAGTCACGTGGGCAGCTCTAAGCTAATGGCCCACGGGACATAGCCGCCGATGTCCTGGTCCCGGAAACAGCAGCGGAAGGACAGAAGGGACATCGGTGGTGAAGACTGGAGCCGGAAAAAGCCACTGCGGGAGCCGGAGTCATGTGGGCAGCTCTAGCTAATAGCCCACGTGACATAGCCGCCCCGATCCTGGTAGTAGCAGCGGCGGAAGCGCAGGAGGGACATCAGTGGCGGAGACTGGAGCCAGAGATGGAGCCGTTAGCCGGAGTCAGCTCTTGCGTGACTCAGGAGCCGCGATGTCCTGGCCAAGCAGCGGGGACATCAATCAATTGCAAGGACCGGGTGCCTATTGGAGCTGGAGCGTCTGCGGTGTCCAGGAAAGGAGGCGAGCCGGTGCACAGTGTATAAGGAAGCAGGATGCAGGATGCGGAGCCCGCGGCTAAATAGGTGAGGGCTTCCGATACATTCTGCACCTGCTTGTGGGGGCATCTGGCTGCACATTCGGACTATAAGACGCAGGGACTTTTTCTCCCCACTTTTGGGGGAGAAAAAGTGCGTCTTATAGTCTGAAAAATACGGTAATAATAATATGGTAGGACATTAGACTATGACTATGGTAGGATTAGATTGTGAGCTCCTCTGAGGACAGTCAGTGACATGACTATGTACTCTGTAATGTGCTGCAGGAGATGTCAGTGCTATATAAATACATAATAATAATATGGTAGGACATTAGACTATGACTATGGTAGGATTAGATTGTGAGCTCCTCTGAGGACAGTCAGTGACATGACTATGTACTCTGTAATGTGCTTCAGGAGATGTCAGTGCTATATAAATACATAATAATAATATGGTAGGACATTAGACTACGACTATGGTAGGATTAGATTGTGAGCTCCTCTGAGGACAGTCAGTGACATGACTATGTACTCTGTAATGTGCTGCAGAAGATGCCAGTGCTATATAATTACATAATAATAAGATGGTAGGACATTACACTATGACTATGGTAGGATTAGAGTGTGAGCCCCTCTGAGGACAGTCAGTGACATGACTATGTACTCTCTGTAATGTGCTGCAGGAGATGTCAGCGCTATACAAATACATAATAATAATGTGGTAGGACATTATACTATGACCATGGTAGGATTAGAGTGTGAGCTCCTCTGAGGACAGTCAGTGACATGACTATGTACTCTGTAATGTGCTGCAGAAGATGTCAGTCCTGTATAAATACATAATAATACTATGGTAGGACATTAGAGTATGACTATGGTAGGATTAGAGTGTGAGCTCCTCTGAGGACAGTCAGTGACATGACTATGTACTCTGTAATGTGCTGCAGAAGATGTCAGTGCTGTATAAATACATAATAATAATATGGTGGGACATTATACTATGACTATGGTAGGATTAGAGTGTGAGCCCCTCTGAGGACAGTCAGTGACATGACTATGTACTCTCTGTAATGTGCTGCAGGAGATGTCAGCGCTATACAAATACATAATAATAATGTGGTAGGACATTATACTATGACCATGGTAGGATTAGAGTGTGAGCTCCTCTGAGGACAGTCAGTGACATGACTATGTACTCTGTAATGTGCTGCAGAAGATGTCAGTGCTGTATAAATACATAATAATAATATGGTAGGACATTACACTGTGACTATGGTAGGGATTAGATTGTGAGCTCTTCTGAGGACAGTAAATACAAAATAATAATCACACACACAGGCAATTGTAATAAGACCTGGTGCAATGGTGAATAAAATAATATATTCTCATGATGACGTACTCAGCGCCCCTCTCTGCGGCTGGGGACGGGTTAAAGGGAAACATGTGTCAGAAATGCAGAACGCGTGTTGCCTCCAAAACTGATGATGACGATGTTCTGAGTGACCTGTTAATAGGAGTACTGAAGCAAAATGTACACAGCTGCCTGGTATTGGCGGGATGAAGGGGGGTGGCGCTGCCAGTTTCAGCCTGGCTAGTGGCTACCACAGCACAGGGGGACAGATGTGTGGCAGATGGCTGGCCTGTGAGGGGAGCGCGACTCCTGCCTGGTATACACACGACGTTTGGTGTGCGAGGCTACGGAAAAGAGGGCAGACGAGTCGCTGGACATAGCTAAAAGCTATGACTATGGTGGGATTTTGAGCTTCTCTGAGGACAGTCAGTGACCTCTCTCTCTATCCCTCTCTCAGTAGGGGCCCATACACCTTTTCCCGCCGATATACAGCAGATTAAATCACTGTGATCGAATCAGCTGTGAAATCGTTCGCAGACTCTGACCAAATTATTGATTTCCATCTGAAATTGATCGTTCCCATCGATCCGTCCGTGCAGAAGATTTCGCTCGATCGCCGGCGGGTCGGGAGTGCGTCGATAGCGGTGTTCGAATGTCCGATGACCGACGCTATCGGCAATACATTACCTGATCCGGCCGGCGTGCATCCCTTCCGTCACCGCTGCTCCTTCTCCACTGGGCTCCAGCAGGCTTCACTTCTTCCTGTCCCGACAGGAAGTTTAAACAGTAGAGCGCCCTCTACTGTTTAAACTTCCCTGGACAGGAAGTACAGTGAAGCTGCAGCTCTGGAGCCCAGAGCGGAGAAGAAGACAGCGGAGACAGGGGGACTTGCACCGGCCGGATCAGGTAATGTATGCGGGGGGGCGGCAGCTTCACAGATGGTGAATTGATTTCATGCTGAAATCGATTCACAATCTGTTTGCAGTAAAGGCAGCCATACGATCCCTCTCTGATCAGATTTGATCAGAGAGGGATCTATCTGTTGGTCGATCTGATGGCAAATCAACCAGTGTATGGCCACCTTAATAGAGAGAGACACACACCTATGGGGGGGAGGGGGGAGGGGGGGGTGGCACACACATACACACAGGCAGAGAGAAAGAACAATTAAGGGACACATACAGACACACCAATACTACCTCCTACCCCCCCTTCATTTGTCTTCACTTTGCCTTCTTCTGGCTTAATAAGTTCCATCCTCCGATCCTCCGTGACAGCTTCCTGTCAATCTGTTCTCCCCCTCCTTGCACAATATAGCTCCGATGCACAGCGTGACAGCACACTTGAATGCTTTCTCTCCCAGCAGAATGTCTCTCAATCAGTAGAGTTGGGCCGAACCTCCGATTTTAGGTTCGCGAACCTGGTTCGCGAACTTCCGCGGAAGGTTCGGTTCGAGTTAAAGTTCGCGAACCGCAATAGACTTCAATGGGGATGCGAACTTTGAAAAAAAAAATAATTATGCTGGCCACAAAAGTGATGGAAAAGATGTTTCAAGGGGTCTAACACCTGGAGGGGGGCATGGCGGAGTGGGATACATGCCAAAAGTCCCTGGGAAAAATCTGGATTTGACGCAAAGCAGCGTTTTAAGGGCAGAAATCACATTGAATGCTAAATGACAGGCCTAAAGTGCTTTAAAACATCTTGCATGTGTATACATCAATCAGGTAGTGTAATTAAGGTACTGCTTCACACTGACACACCAAACTCACCGTGTAACGCACCGCAAACAGCTGTTTGTGTAGTGACGGCCGTGCTGGACTGGTGCGCACCATGGCGAGAGTGCAGGTTTTGGTGGCTTTACAGCCCATATGGTCGCCTGGCTGATGTAGCTGAATGACAGAACAGTGACTGTCCAGCTGATCAAATTTGGTCTGACCACAATGAAGCAACGACCTTATTATCTTTTGTGTGCCCCCCGAGACACTCATCTAGGCGCCGGTCATTGCTTCATTGTGATACGCAAGCCCCTTCACCACGGCAAGGTAATGATCACGAAGGGGAATGGGCGCATGTACATGCCTTTTCTTTTGTTGTTGCAGCTGCCCGCAGTGCAGCCAGAAAAATTAGGCAGTCATGTACACGCACCAGAAAAATTATTACAGCGGCCGCCATCTGCACAAAGTCGGATCCAGTACCCTCCATCTCCTCTTGCTCTTCCTCAGTGACGTCAGGTAAGTCAACCTCCTCCCCCCAGCCGCGAACAATACCACGGAAAGGTTGAGCAGCACAAGCCCCTTGCGACGCCTGCTGAGGTTGTTCTCCTGCCGCTGTTCCCACCTCCTCCTCCTCCTCCTCCCCCAAAGAAACACCTTGCTCATCATCCTCTGAGTCTGACTCGTCTTCTGCACACGACTTCTCTTCTTCCTCCTCCTCCCCCCTCTGTGCTGCCGCAGGTGTTGAGGAAACAGCTGGGTCTGATGAAAATTGGTCCCATGCCTGTTCCTGCCGTAACAGTTCCTGGTCACGCTCATTCACAGCTTCATCCGCCACTCTACGCACAGCACGCTCCAAGAAGTAAGCGTAGGGAATTAAGTCGCTGATGGTGCCCTCACTGCGGCTCACCAGGTTGGTCACCTCCTCAAACGGCCGCATGAGCCTGCATGCATTTTTCATCAGTGTCCAGTTGTCAGGCCAGAACATCCCCATCTTCCCAGACTGTTTCATTCTACTGTAGTTGTAGAGGTAGTGGGTCACGGCTTTCTTCTGTTCTAGCAGGCGGGAGAACATGAGCAGGGTCGAGTTCCAGCGAGTCGGGCTATCGCAAATGAGGCGTCTCACCGGCATGTTGTTTTTGCGCTGAATTTCCGCAAAGCGTGCCATGGCTGTGTAAGACCGCCTCAAATGCCCACAGAACTTCCTGGCCTGCTTCAGGACATTCGCTAAGCCAGGGTACTTTGCCACAAATCTTTGAACCACTAGATTCATGACATGTGCCATGCAGGGTATGTGTGTCAGCTTCCCCATATGCAAAGCGGCAAGCAGATTGCTGCCGTTGTCGCACACCACGTTGCCTATCTCCAGGTGGTGCGGGGTCATCCACTCATCCACCTGTTTCTTAAGAGCAGCCAGGAGAGCTGCTCCAGTGTGACTCTCCGCTTTGAGACAAGACATGTCTAAGATGGCGTGACACCATCGTACCTGGCATGCAGCATAGGCCCTGCGGAGCTGGGGCTGTGTAGCTGGAGAGGAGAACTGCCACTCAGCCAAGGAAGAGGAGGACAGCGAAGAGCATGTAGCAGGAGGAGAGGATGTGGCAGGAGGCCTGCCTGCAAGCCGTGGAGGTGTCACAATTTGGTCCGCTGCGCCCTGCTTGCCATCGTTCACCACCAGGTTCACCCAATGGGCTGTGTACGTAATGTAGCGGCCCTGCCCGTGCTTGGCAGACCAGGCATCCGTGGTCAGGTGTACCCTTGACCCAACGCTCTTCGCAAGAGATGACACCACTTGCCTCTCAACTTCACGGTGCAGTTGGGGTATGGCCTTTCTCGAAAAATAAGTGCGGCCTGGCATCTTCCACTGCGGTGTTCCGATGGCCACAAATTTACGGAAGGCCTCAGAGTCCACCAGCCGGTATGGTAACAGCTGCCGAGCTAACAGTTCCGCCACGCCAGCTGTCAGACGCCGGGCAAGGGGGTGACTGGCCGAAATTGGCTTCTTCCGCTCAAACATTTCCTTCATGGACACCTGACTGCTGCTGTGGGCAGAGGAGCAGGAACCGCTCAAGGGCAGAGGCGGAGTGGAGGAGGGTGCCTGTGAAGGTGAAAGGGAGAAAGCGGCAGAAGCAGATAATGCACCTGATGGAGGAGGAAGAGGAGAAGGAGGGTGGCTTTGCTTTTGTGTGCTGCTGCTGCTTTTGCTCAGGTGGCCATCCCATTGCTGTTTGTGCCTTTTCTCCAGGTGCCTTCGTAAGGCACTTGTCCCTACGTGAGTGTTGGCCTTTCCACGGCTCAATTTTTGTTGGCAGAGCGAACAGATGGCTTTGGTCCGATCCGAGGCACACACATTAAAAAATTTCCACACCGCTGAGCCACCCTGGGATGTGGGCACTATGGGGACCTCAGCAGCTGATGCTGAAGGGCAAGTTGGCTGGCTGTACATAGGTGGCGATACATGGTGCCGGACTCTGCCACCAGCTGTTTCTGACGAAGAGCTGCCCCAGCTTTTTTCAGCAACTTCTCTCCTCCTACTACTCTCCGACTCCCCCTCTGAACTGTCCCCCTCTTCATCTCCTCTATTGGGAACATACAGAGGATCCCTATCATCGTCATCATCGTAGTCATCCTGCCCAGCTTCGCTTGACTCAGAAAAATCCAAACATGCACCATCAGTAGGTCCTTCATCCTCCTTACACGTTACATCCATAGTGTTGCCGCGTAACGCAGACATATGAGCTGGTGAAAATTCATCTGGCTGTAACAACAATGGCTGTGCATCAGTGATTTCACCACTAAATAATTCTTGCGAAGTGTCAAATGCAGCGGAAGTGGTGCTAGTAGTAGCGCTGGTGGCTGAGCAAGATGAGGTATTCTGTGTCGCTAAATACTCAACCACGTCCTGACAATCTTGGGACGTGATGGGACGTGCCTTCTTCTGAGCACTGTACTGTGGGCCAGGTCCACACGAAATTACATTTACACGACCTCGCGCAGACCTGCCGGGTGGCCTTCCTCTGGCTCTGGCACTACCTCTTCCTCTACCTGTTTTGTCCATATCGGGTATGCACGGAGTGGTATATCACACTGCGTGCACTCACGTAGGTAGGTGGGTTCACTTAACTGCACAGGTATGCGCACTGATGCGGTAGGTTCACTGAACAGTACAGGTATACAGTGGCGGGTTCACTAAACACAACAGGTATGCAGTGGCGGGGTCACTAAACAGGTATACAGTGGCAGGTCCACTGAACAGAACAGGTATGCAGTGGCCGGTTCACTGAACAGAACAGGTATACAGTGGCGGGTTCACAGAACAGGTATGCAGTGGCAGGTTCACTGAACACAACAGGTATGCAGTGGCGGGTTCACTAAACAGGTATACAGTGGCGGGTCCACTGAACAGAACAGGTATGCAGTGGCGGGTTCACTGAACACAACAGGTATGCAGTGGCGGGTTCACAGAACAGGTATGCAGTGGTGGGTTCACAGCACAGGTATGC
The DNA here is from genome assembly GCF_040937935.1 of Hyperolius riggenbachi. NCBI lineage: Eukaryota > Metazoa > Chordata > Amphibia > Anura > Hyperoliidae > Hyperolius > Hyperolius riggenbachi. The sequence continues at coordinate 33,565,945 of NC_090649.1, forward strand.
AGTGGTGGGTTCACTGAACAGGTATGCAGTGGTGGGTTCACAGCACAGGTATGCAGTGGTGGGTTCACAGCACAGGTATGCAGTGGTGGGTTCACTGAACAGGTATGCAGTGGTGGGTTCACAGAACAGGTATGCAGTGGCAGGTTCACTGAACAGGTATGCAGTGGTGGGTTCACTGAACAGGTATGCAGTGGTGGGTTCACAGAACAGGTATGCAGTGGCAGGTTCACTGAACAGGTATGCAGTGGTGGGTTCACAGCACAGGTATGCAGTGGTGGGTTCACAGCACAGGTATGCAGTGGTGGGTTCACTGAACAGGTATGCAGTGGTGGGTTCACAGAACAGGTATGCAGTGGCAGGTTCACTGAACAGGTATGCAGTGGTGGGTTCACTGAACACAACAGGTATGCAGTGGCGGGTTCACAGAACAGGTATGCAGTGGTGGGTTCACAGCACAGGTATGCAGTGGTGGGTTCACTGAACAGGTATGCAGTGGTGGGTTCACAGCACAGGTATGCAGTGGTGGGTTCACAGCACAGGTATGCAGTGGTGGGTTCACTGAACAGGTATGCAGTGGTGGGTTCACAGAACAGGTATGCAGTGGCAGGTTCACTGAACAGGTATGCAGTGGTGGGTTCACTGAACAGGTATGCAGTGGTGGGTTCACAGAACAAATATGCAGTGGCAGGTTCACTGAACAGGTATGCAGTGGTGGGTTCACAGCACAGGTATGCAGTGGTGGGTTCACTGAACAGGTATGCAGTGGTGGGTTCACAGCACAGGTATGCAGTGGTGGGTTCACAGAACAGGTATGCAGTGGTGGGTTCACAGCACAGGTATGCAGTGGTGGGTTCACAGAACAGGTATGCAGTGGTGGGTTCACAGCACAGGTATGCAGTGGTGGGTTCACAGCACAGGTATGCAGTGGTGGGTTCACAGCACAGGTATGCAGTGGTGGGTTCACAGAACTGGTATGCAGCCAGACAGGAACACGTTAAGCCTAACTAATCTTTCCCTGAGAGACAGTCTGCAGCAGCTCGCCCTACTCTCACTAACGCAGGCAGCACACGAGTGACCGTAATGGCCGCCGCTGCCTGCCTTATATAAGGGGGGGTGGGGCTCCAGGGGCTAGTGTAGCCTAATTGGCTACACTGGGCCTGCTGACTGTGATGTAGAGGGTCAAAGTTGACCCTCCATGTGCATTATGGGGCGAACCGAACTTCCGCAAAGGTTCGCCTGCGGGACGCGAACGCGAACCACGGAAGTTCGCATGGAACCGTTCGCAGGCGAACCGTTCGGCCCAACTCTATCAATCAGCCCCAGCAGCATCAGCGGCATGTTTCTCTGTTTCTCCCCTCCAGCCCCAGCAGTATCAGCAGCGGATCCATCTGAAAATGGCGCCTGCGAATAATGGCACACGGTGTTGCCGCTAATCCGTTTGCCGCTTATCGCTATTTAACGTTAAAGCCTTATTGTTATTTAGCGTTAAAGCCTTATCGTTATTTAGTGTTAAAACCCTCTCTGTACCTATCCCTATCCCCTAAACCCTCCCTGGTGGTGCCTAACCCTAACCACCCCCCTGGTGGTGCCTAACCCTAAGACCCCCCTGGTGGTGCCTAACCCTAAGACCCCCCTGGTGGTGCCTAACCTTAACCACCCCCCTGGTGGTGCCTAATCCTAACCACTCCCCTGGTGGTGCCTAACCCTAACCACCCCCCTGGTGATGCCTAACCCTAAGACCTCCCTGGTGGTGCCTAACCCTAACCACCCCCCTGGTGGTGCCTAACCCTAACCACCCCCCTGGTGGTGCCTAACCCTAGAACCTCCCTGATGGTGCCTAACCCTAAGACCTCCCTGGTGGTGCCTAACCCTAACCTTGACAGTGTCACATTAAATCCATTCACCGTTTTGCAGTTAAATAACGTCTGCAGTTTGGCTTATGTAGGGCGCTATTGATAAATAACGTTACTGTGGGCAATAACGTCTGCTGTTTGGCAAATGAACAGCACTATTGATAAATAACGTTAGTGTGTGCCGTTTTTCTTCTTTTTTTCCTGTGCGCCATTATTATGCAGTACTAACGATAAATAGCGATAAGCGTATCTTTTTAATGCGGCGTCATTTTTATGCATAGGCGCTGTTTGTTCACTGATCCGTCAGCAGCGTGTTACTCCCCTCCAGCCCCAGCAGCATCAGCGGCATGTTTCTTCCTTTAACCCCAAGCAGCATCGCGGGGCAATTCAGACACTGCTGGGGGCGGAGCTACGGCAGCCACATCAGCAGCAGGTGACAGAGCGAAGGGGCAGGGCGGCATGTTACTATTTCAACCCTGAAAATTAAAACACTGCGCCACAGTCAATGAACTACACAAACAGTTACTGTCCTTCAGATACTGGGATCACAGCAGAAAGTCAAATATGGAATGAATTGCTGTATAAAAGGCTGCTGCGCTCTCCAGAACTGCAATGAATATAAACTTCACATAGGGTAATACTGTTTCAAAAAGTCCACACTTTTGCTTTCAACTCCTCCACACCACCAGTGGCTTGTGCTCCCCAGGTGATAGATTCTTCAGTGCACCCACCTCCCCTCTCTCTAAATGCTCACCAGTTGCAAGCCACCTCAGCTCTCAGGTGGGTCTTAAGCAATTTGATGAGCAGCTCTCTTAATTCTGTAGGGGAAGAAAGGAACTCCACATAGGGTAATACAGTCCAGATTTCAACACAACTTGTGCAACTCTAATGTTAAAACTTCCACAGTGTCACCATGTAAATGTGTCAATCCACACACTGCAAGCCACACTTCTCACCAGATGTTGCCCACCTCTAAGACCAGGTGGAAATTGCGTTTGGGATAACTCCAATTAAACCACGAACACTGCCCCTCTCAAAGACTTTCCTTTTAATCCAGTTTAAAATCACAGTAAAAAAGATAAAAACAACAGAATGCCAAATAGCGTAATATTGTCATACAAATTGCCTCTGCGCGCTCAAATCATCACACTTACGCGTCCAGAGTATCTGGACTGTATTACCCTATGTGGAGTTCCTTTCTTCCCCTACAGAATTAAGAGAGTTGCTCATCAAATTGCTTAAGACCCACCTGAGAGCTGAGGTGGCTTTCAACTGGTGAGCATTTAGAGAGAGGGGAGGTGGGTGCACTGAAGAATCTATCACCTGCGGAGCACAAGCCACTGGTGGTGTGGAGGAGTTGAAAGCAAAAGTGTGGACTTTTTGAAACAGTATTACCCTATGTGAAGTTTATATTCATTGCAGGTCTGGAGAGCGCAGCAGCCTTTTATACAACTATTTCAACCCTGGCCACAATATGGAGGGGAAGCAGAGAGCCCTTCAGCCCTAACGACGCCGCTGGCTGTAAATATGTACATTTAAGCAGCTGCAGCATGAGGGTGTAATGGTCTTACCTTCCAGCGGCAGGTTCTGCGTAGTGGTGCTCAAATACCCGTTTTCAAAATTCGAGTTAGGTCGAATTCGAATAGTAAATTATTCGAGATCAGTCGAATATTCGAGTCGAATAATTTTTACTATTCGATTCGACCTCGGAATTCGAGCTCACTATTCGAGTCGGTATTCGAGCTCATTATTCGAGCTGACTATTCGAAATGGCCTTAAATAGCTTCCAACACTTGTTTTGAGGGTGAATGATGCAAGAAACCTCTTTTTTTCCAAGTAACAACAGCAAGTGATTATGTGGGGATGTTCCTTTAAAAAAAAAAAGTTGAAAAGAGAAGTTGTGTCCAGAAATTTGTTCAGTACTGTATATACTTCTTCTTCTTCTTTATCTTCTATATCTTCTTCTTCTTCTTCTATATCTTCTTCTTCTATATCTTCTTCTTCTATATCTTCTTCTATATCTTCTTCTTCTTCTTTTATATTGTCTTCTTCTTCTTCTTCATCTTCTTCATCATCATCTTCTTCTTCTTCATCTTCTTTTTCTTCATCTTCTTCATCTTCTTCTTCATCTTCTTCTTCATCTTCTTCATCTTCTTCTTCATCTTCTTCATCTTCTTCATCTTCTTCTTCTTCTTCTTCTTCATCTTCTTCATCTTCTTCTTCTTCTTCTTCTATATCGTCTTCTTCTTCACTTATTTCTCTTTTCAAATTTTTTTTTTTAAAGAAATGCAGCTATTTTTGAGCGTAACAAATAGCTGGTGGCGCACGCATGTTGGAAGCGCCATTGTATGTGCTCCCTGGCAGTGGAAACACACAGACAGCAGGAGGTAAATTCAGCAGCAGGAGGAGGAGGATGAGTGTGTGGCAGCAGGCAGTCAATGAGGCAGGCAGCGTGACATAATAGCCCTGGTACCTAGCGGTGATACCAGGGCTGTAAATAAACACAGCAGGCAGGAGGTCCCAGACAGCGGTCGTGCAGCCCACATTGTGTCCAATACACAACTGGGACAACACAGTTTTCAACCCGGGCACCTCAGAAAAATTAAACCTTGTTGTTTTTTTTATGGTTTTGTAGTTTTGTTTTTACAACAAATTACACAGACAGATATAGCTATTTTTTGACGTAATAGCTGGTGGCAGAGTGGCAGCAGAAGGTAAATCTGTGTACCCTGGCGTTGGGAAACACAGACAGACAGACAGCAGCAGCAGCAGCAGGAGGAATGGAGGAGTAATGTGAGCAGCTATTGTTTGACGTAATAGCTGGTGGCAGAGTGGCAGCAGAAGGTAAATCTGTGTACCCTGGCGTTGGGAAACACAGACAGACAGCAGCATCAGCAGGAGGAATGGAGGAGTAGTGTGAGTGTGGCAGCAGGCAGGCAGCGTGACATAATAGCCCTGGTACCTAGCGGTGATACCAGGCCGTAAATGAACACAACAGGAGGTCCCAGACAGCGGTCGTGCAGCCCACATCGTGTCCAATACACAACTGGGACAACACAGTTTTCAACCCGGGCACCTCAGAAAAATTAAACCTTTTTTTTTTTTTTTATGGTTTTGTAGTTTTGGTTTTACAACCAATTACACAGATATAGCTATTTTTTGACGTAATAGCTGGTGGCAGAGTGGCAGCAGAAGGTAAATCTGTGTATCCTGGCATTGGGAAACACAGACAGACAGCAGCATCAGCAGGAGGAATGGAGGAGTAGTGTGAGTGTGGCAGCAGGCAGGCAGCGTGACATAATAGCCCTGGTACCTAGCGGTGATACCAGGGCTGTAAATAAACACAGCAGGCAGGAGGTCCCAGACAGCGGTCGTGTAGCCCACATTGTGTCCAATACACAACTGGGACAACACAGTTTTCAACCCGGGCACCTCAGAAAAATTAAACCTTTTTCTTTTTTTTTTTTATGGTTTTGTAGTTTTGGTTTTACAACCAATTACACAGATATAGCTACTTTTTGACGTAATAGCTGGTGGCAGAGTGGCAGCAGAAGGTAAATCTGTGTACCCTGGCAGTGGGAAACACAGACAGACAGCAGAAGGGCAGTACGCAGCCCACTGTAGGTGTAAAATGTGTGGCTGCAGGCGACTTAATAGTCAAAGTGAACCAGGCTGGCTTAGTGAGCAGGAGCCAGGAGGTGGTAAAGGGTGGTAAGGCACATTAACGATGGTTCTTAGCCAGTTCATGTCCCCCTCTCGCCGACAACAGGGGCCAGGAACTCGCCTTCCACCCACGCCTGGTTCATCTTGAGAAACGTCAGTCTGTCCACAGACTTGTGAGACAGACGTGAGCGTTTCTCGGTGACCACACCACCAGCTGCACTGAAGCAGCGCTCGGACAGCACGCTGGAAGGGGGGCAGGACAGCACTTCCAGGGTGTACTGCGCCAGCTCGCTCCAGATCTCCAGGCGCTTGACCCAATACTCCATGGGATCAACAGGGGCATCGCTGTCAAGCCCGCTGTAGGACCCCATGTAGTCAGCCACCATGCGGGTCAGGCGCTGGCTGTGACCGGTGGAGGATGCTGCTGCATGCACCTCCTCTCTAGTCACTGCTGCCGGAGCCTCTACAGTCCTGTAGAGCTCGTGGCTGAGAGACAGCAGGTCTGTGGGGCGCTTGCTGCTGGATGCAGGCACCTGCTGCTGCCTCTGTGCTGGCTGCTGGACAGTGGGGGTGGAAGGCTGGGGGAAGGCTTCCTCCAAGCGCTCAACAAGGGCCTGCTGCAAGCTCCTTATTTGTTGCGCTGGGTCTCCTCCTGCAGGCGGCAGGAACTGGCTCAACTTCCCCTTGAGGCGTGGGTCCAACATCATGCTGATCCAGATGTCCTCCCTCTGCTTCATCTGGATCACCCTGGGGTCTCTGCGCAGGCACGTCAGCATGTGCGCTGCCATTGGGAAGAGGCGGGCCACGTCTGCTGGCACATCGACGGCAGTGCTGCTGTCCTCATCCTCCTCCTCTGCCTCGTCAGCCTCATCCTCTCTCCACCCCCGCACCAACTCAGCTGCACTGTGCTGCTCCCCCTCATCAGCAGCAAGGTCAGGGACCTCCACCAAGTCCTCCTCCTCCTCCCCCTCAGAGGTGGACTGTGCAGCTGCTTGCCGCTCCTGCTGGTCCAAGGCTGCCGCTCCCTGTTCCAGCAAAGCATCGAGGGCCCTGTTCAGCAGACAAACCAGGGGCACCCACTCGCAGACCATAGCATGGTCCCTGCTCACCATGTTAGTGGCCTGCAGAAAGGGAGCCAGCACTAAGCACACCTGCTGCATGTGCCTCCAGTCATCATCGGGGACGATGGACTGGATGTTGCTGGTCTTGTCCCTTCTCTGAGCGGCGGAAACAGTGGCCAGGGCAAGGTACTGTTTGACAGCGCGCTTCTGTTCAACCAGACGCTCCAACATCGCCAGGGTGGAGTTCCAGCGAGTCGGAACGTCAAGGATCAGCCGATGGCGTGGCAGATCCAGCTCCTTTTGCACGTCTTCCAGGCTCGCACAGGCTGCAGCCGAGCGCCGGAAGTGACGCACAACGTTCCTTGCCGTTTCCAGCAGTTCGCCCATCCCCTGGTAGGTGCGCAAGAACTTCTGCACTACCAGGTTCAGCACGTGGGCAAGACAAGGGATGTGGGTCAGGTTTCCCCTGTCTATTGCGGCAACCAGATTGGCCCCATTGTCGGCCACCACCTCTCCGACTCTGAGGCCTCTGGGGGTCAGCCAAATCCTCTCCTGCTCCTGGAGTTTGGCCAACACATGGGTTGCCGTCAGCTTGGTCTTCCCAAGGCTGACCAAGTGCAGCAGCGCTTGGCAGTGGCGGGCCTTCACGCTGCTGCTGAGGCGGGGGGTTTGGCCAGGTGTGCCGGAGGATGGCAGAGGATCGGAGGAACCTGCTGCAGTTCCCCTGACCCTGCGGGGTGGCACCACCCACTGTGTTGCTGCTGCTGCTGTGCCCGCTGCTGCTCTCCCATCCTCACCCCCTTCCACCAAGCTGACCCAGTGGACAGTGAAGGACAGGTAGCGGCCTGTCCCGAAGCGGCTGCTCCAGGAGTCCATGGTGACGTGGACCCTTTCACCAACCGCGTGCTCCAGCCCTCGCTCCACATTGGCCATCACAAAGCGGTGCAGTGCAGGAATGGCCTTGCGGGAGAAAAAGTGTCTGCTGGGGAGCTGCCAGTCTGGGGCTGCGCAAGCAAGCAGCGCACGAATGTCGCTCCCCTCCTGCACGAGCGTGTACGGCAGGAGTTGGGAGCACATGGCCCGTGCCAGCAAGCCGTTCAGCTGCCGCTAGTGTTGGGCGAACAGTGTTCGCCACTGTTCGGGTTCTGCAGAACATCACCCTGTTCGGGTGATGTTCGAGTTCGGCCGAACACCTGGTGGTGTTCGGCCAAACTGTTCGGGGTTCGCCGAACTGCTGAATGCATGGCCGAACAGGGCCCCTGTTCGGCCGAACAGGGCCCTGTTCGGCCGAATACTGCCCCCCATGGGGTCGCAGGCATAAGGGGGGAGCATGCCCCGATCGCGGGGGGGGTCGGAAATTCCCCCCACCCCCTCCGCTAGCGCTCCCCCCTCTGCCCGCTTCCCCATACAAAAAGTTTAAAGCAAGTTCAATAGTACCTGGTGGCACTGGCTGGCAGTGGAGTGAGGAGGAGGAGGAGTCCGAGTAGCAGAGTGACGTTGAGGCCGGGCAGCGGGCGGTTCAGCGCTAGTACCCTTGTGGTACTTCCGCCCTTTCTCTGACCTCACGTCCTCGTATGCGTCATCACGCAGAGGACGTGAGGTCAGAGAAAGGGCGGAAGTACCACAAGGGTACTAGCGCTGAACCGCCCGCTGCCCGGCCTCAACGTCACTCTGCTACTCGGACTCCTCCTCCTCCTCACTCCACTGCCAGCCAGTGCCACCAGCCCAGGTACTATTGAACTTGCTTTAAACTTTTTTTATGGGGAAGCGGGCGGAGGGGGGAGCGCTAGCGGAGGGGGTGGGGGGAATTTCCGACCCCCCCCGCGACCGGGGCATGCTCCCCCCTTATGCCTGCGACCCCATAGGGCCCCCAAAATGGGCATGTTCGGGGGTCCCATTGACTCCCATTGAGTTTGGCGTTCGGGCCGAACATGCCGAACATCTGGCCCATGTTCGGCCTGTTCGGCCCGAACCCGAACATCCAGGTGTTCGCCCAACACTAGCTGCCGCACGCGACGGCTGCTGGGAGGCAGAGCCCTAACCACCCCCTGGAAGGACTCGCTCAAAAGGCTCTGGCGTGGCCTTTTGCTGGCACTGGAATCAGCAGACACAGCGGAGGAGGCCACTGAGGACTGGCTGCCAGAACAGGCCTCAGTGTCGGCGGCAGGAGTTGCAGAGGGGGGAGGAGCAGTGCGTTTCCGCACTCCTGCTGGTGCTGCTGGAGGAGCAGGAGGGCGGGTGGCTGCTGTTGCTGCTGCTGCTGAAGGCTGTGCAGTGATGGGTGTAGTGCCACTGCCAGCACCAGATGCCTTCAGCCTCTGGAACTCCTGATGCTGGTGGAAATGTTTCGCAGCAAGGTGGTTGATGAGCGAGCTGGTGCAGAACTTTAAGGGGTCTGCACCTCTGCTCAACTTCCGCTGACAGTGGTTGCAAGTGGCGTACTTGCTGTACACTGTGGGCATGGTGAAAAAGCGCCAGATTGGTGACAGAAACATCCCCCTACGGCATGGAAGCGCTGCTGCCTGTCTCCCTGTGGTGGTTGGGGGTGGGGCTTGGGGGGCTTGGGTGCGGCTGGTGGTGGTACTGGCAGATGCTGCTGCTGCTGCTGCTGCTGAGCCTGAGACACCAGCAGGCTGTGGGACCTGCCTACTGCTGCTGCCAATGCTTGCAATGATGCGCCTCCTTGCAAGGCCCACAAGAGCATCCTCCTCCTCCTCCTCAGAGCTGCTGAGGACGACATCCCCTGGAGGTGGTGGCACCCAGTCTCTGTCTGTCACCGGGTCATCAACATCCTCCCCCTCCTGAAACATGTCCTGCTGGGATGAGGACCCCCCAAACTCCTCTCCTGATGCATGGATGGGCTGCTTGACTGTCGCCACAGTCTTGCTGTCCAATCCCTCATCCCCCAAAGTGCCCATCAGCATCTCCTCCTCAAGATCGCCAACAACAGCAGACAATTTACTCATGATGCCTGGGGTCAAAAGACTGCTGAATGACAGGTCGGCGAGTGACGGTGAACTGGCCTCCTCCCCAGACCCTGCTGGGCGGCTGCTGCGAACAGGGGTGGTGGTGGTGGTGGTGAGGGTGGAGGCCTCAGATGCAGAGCTGATGGCGGGCTGCTCATCCTCCGTCATGAGTTGCACCACAGTGTCTGCATGCTTTTCCTCAATGGGACGTTTCCGACCCGGCTGGAGGAAAATCGGAGCAGGTGCTACACGCTGCTGCTGCTGTGTCTCTGCAGCGTGAGTTGCAGATGCTCCTGCTGGGCGGCGCCCAAGGCGTCCACGGCCAGTGGCTATGGGAGGAATGTTAGCCACTGACGCTGCTGCTGCTGCTGCTGCGGAACTGTGCATGGTGGCGCGCCCGCGCCCGCGGCTTGCCACAATGCTGCTCCCTCTCCTCCTGATTCCCTTGCTGCCCTTCCCCTTGCCCAAACCGCGCTGGCTGCCACTTCCAGACATCTTCGATGTTTTGGGCGTATAGACAAACGTTTTTTAAAAGGGCGGGTGAAAAGTGGGGTACTTTAATGGAGTGGGTTGGTGGGTGAGGTGACTGAGTGAGTGTCCCTAGTACAGTAAGTAAGTAGTAACAGTCAGGAAGTACAACTAGCAGTTACAATAATCAGTAGTAATCACAAGTAAATTTAGTGTGTGTACACTACAGACAGTGAGTGCACGCACGCGCAAACACGCGCAGGAGCTAGCCTATGAACAGTGACTGAGTGAGTGTCCCTAGTACAGTAAGTAAGTAAGTAGTAACAGTCAGTAAATACAACTAACTAATTACAATAATCAATCAGTTATCAGAAGGAAATAGAGTGTGTGTAGTGTGTACACAGACAGTGAGTGCACACACGCAGGAGCTAGTAGCCTATGAACAGTGACTGAGTGTCCTAGACTCCTAGTACAGTAAGTAGTAACAGTAAGTACAACTAACTAATTACAATAATCAATCAGTTATCAGAAGGAAATAGAGTGTGTGTAGTGTGTACACAGACAGTGAGTGCACACACGCAGGAGCTAGTAGCCTATGAACAGTGACTGAGTGTCCTAGACTCCAAGTACAGTAAGTAGTAACAGTCAGTAAGTACAACTAACTAATTACAGTAATCAATCAGTTATCAGAAGGAAATAGAGTGTGTGTAGTGTGTACACAGACAGTGAGTGCACACACGCAGGAGCTAGTAGCCTATGAACAGTGACTGAGTGTCCTAGACTCCTAGTACAGTAAGTAGTAACAGTAAGTACAACTAACTAATTACAATAATCAATCAGTTATCAGAAGGAAATAGAGTGTGTGTAGTGTGTACACAGACAGTGAGTGCACACACGCAGGAGCTAGTAGCCTATGAACAGTGACTGAGTGTCCTAGACTCCTAGTACAGTAAGTAGTAACAGTGAGTACAACTAACTAATTACAATATTCAATTACAATAATCAATCAGTTATCAGAACTTGGAAATAGAGTGTGTGTAGTGTGTACACAGACAGTGAGTGCACACACGCAGGAGCAGCTAGTAGCCTATGAACAGTGACAGTGAGTGTCCTAGTACAGTTACAGTATATAACTACAATACTAATACAATCAGTAGTAAAGGACAGCAGAAATACTGGTATAGAATAGAGAGAAATAAACAGAGGACAGGAGGACAGCTGCCCACACAGGCAGGCCCTGAGGCCTAAAGCTGTAAGCCTGCAGCAGCTGGCCTGTCTCTATGTAACACAAAAGCTACTAACTAAAATACAATGTCTAACTAACTAACAACAATATAGGTGTGTATAGGAGGTGTATGTGAGCAAAAACGCTAGGTAAATGACCACAATAAAGCTCTTGCTAAGCCAAAGCACAAAGGAGCAACTCTCTCTCTATGCAAGTCTCAGGCAAGGACGGAGAAACGTAACATGGCGGCCGCTATTTATAGGGTAGGGGCTGGCCAGGGTCCCCCTCTGTGATTGGCTGCCGTCAGAGGGCCTGGGAGCCCTCTGATTGGCTCTAAGGACATCAATCTGGGCTATGACGCTATTCGAGCTCGGTACCGAGCTCGAATAGCGCCGTTTGCTCGAATAGCTCGAATAGTGAATGGGCTATTCGAGTGTACGCGAATAGCCCATTCGAATAGCTACAGCTATTCGGAGCTCGAATACCGAGCTCGAATAGCTGGAAAAGAGCTTGAATATTCGAGCTACTCGAATATTCGAGCTCTGCTGAGCACCACTGGTTCTGCGGCATCTCTGACGGGGTCCATGCTGGTAGCGAAGCTCCTGTGCTGGCATCTTCTGACGGCGTCCTCGGCGCCCATGCGGCGGTGGATCCAAGCGCACGCATGCGCAATGCGTCCAAACGGATGCGCGAGAGACCTGAAAGGCCTTATGTTAAGGAGGCGGGTCTGAAGCGATGTCAGCGGTGATTGTCATCAGGTGACATCACCATGCGGGAGGTGCTGCCAATTCTGGGAGTGGTTTATGGGATTATCATGTTTGTATTTAAGGCCAGAGCTCTCAGTTGCTCACCGGCCTTGATACTAATTAGTTCGCTGGTTCTTGGCATAGCTAGTGAGTTCTGAGAGCTACATTCATATATTGTGTTTCTACATGATATATATGTACTCAAGTCAGTCAGACTATATTTTGTAGTTATATATTTGTAATATTATCATATCATAATATTATATTGAAGTAACATCATATTGTATATTTATCTGTGTACCAACCTTTTGCCTGCCTCTTGACCTCGCTCTTGTCTTGTCCTTCTGTACCACTGCCATCTGGTACACGTGTTTGACTCAGCCTGTCCCTGACTATTCTTCTGATTATCCTTCCAATACTACTGACATCTGATTTATGTGTATGACCCTGCTTGTTTATTGACTAAGATTTTGCCTAGCTACTTTGTACTTTGATATCTCTGACTTTGTGTATGACTATGGCCTCATCCTGACTACGCCTTACTCACTACTTGTGAATTGCACTAGTTACGCTAACCTAATCACATATCAGCATGATAGAGGGAAAGGGGTTTTAAAAATAAAAAGTCTTCTCAGCTTTGGGGACTCGGGGGCTTTCGAGGAGGACTACAATTTGTCAACTTGAGCCCCGGCAAGCCCCAGTGTAGCGCCGCCACTGGACATAACCATTACACTACCACCACATGTACACACTCCGGATATTTTAAATCAGCCCTTTATTCCTCAAATGTAGGAATATACTGTGATTCTTGGCTTTTAGGGATTAAAACCTAGACTCTATGTACATTTTATTTGGACTTTTGGCATGTATCCAACTCCGCCATGCCCCCATCCAGGTGTTAGACCCTTTGAAACAAGTTTTCCATCACTTTTGTAGCCAGAAAAAGTCCCTATGGGTTTTAAAATTGCCTAGCCATTGAAGTCTATGGTGGTTCACCCGGTTTACATGAGCCTTTGGCGGAAGTTCGGGTTCGGTGTCTGCAAACTCAAAATTTGATGTTTGCAAGATCTCTACCGGTCAGTCATTGGCCAATCAAAATTGGATGTGTGTACCAGGCTTTAGGATGCCTACATATATCCAATATTGATTGGTCAATGACTGGCCAATTTTACCAGCTGTGTAGGTAAGCTCTCACAAAAAAATGATCAGTTATTAGCCAATCAAAGTTGGATATGCATATACACCTTTAGCGAAGGAAGTAGGAGAATGTATAAGTACATATAGTATGAGGGTTTACCTGTTTAATTTGAGCATAGAATTCAATATTTGTTGATACTACATGAAGGTGGTTAAAGGATACCCGAAGTGACATGTGATGAAATAGACATGTGTGTGTACAGTGCCTAGCACACAAATAACTATGCTGTGTTCCTTTTTTTTCTTTCTCTGCCTGAAAAAGTTAAATATCAGATATGTAAGTGGCTGACTCGGTCACATCTGTGTGACTGCACATATTATACTAGCAGTCACTGCATCTGTGTAACGGCACGTTGTATTATACCAGTCAAGTAAGTGCATACCTTTTACTTCATCCCCCCCAATATGGACAAAACAGCAGGCAGAGGCAGAGCCAGAGGCAGGCCACCCAGCAGGTCTGTTCGAGGTCGTGCTGACGTGATTTTGTGCGGCCCTGGACCAAAGTACAGTGCCATCAACCTCCAATATTGTCAGGATGTAGTTGACTATTTAACACATTCTCTACATTTCTCTACATTTAACACAGAACACCTCATCTCCAGCTAGTGGCAGTGTTCGGCTGCATGTATTGTCACGTATAGACAGCCAGCCAACATACTCTTCAAGGTCAGCTGCTGTCGCCACCATCAAAATGCCATCATCCCAGGGCTCACCGGTGTGGACATGTTTTTGTGTGTCTGCCTCAGATGACAGCGATGCCATCTGTACTCTCTGCCACCAAAAATTGAGTCGTGGAAAGACCAAGACCCAGGTAGGGACAACTTCCTTACAAAGGCACTTGATCAAGAAGGCCAAACACCAATGGGATGAGCACATGAGGAAAAGCAACACAAAGCCACCCTTTGCCTCCTCTTCCTCCTTTAGGTACAGCATCTTCAGCCGCTTTATCCCTTGCACCTTCACAGCCACCCTCCTCCACTCCACCTCTCACCTTGAGCGGTTCCTGCTCCTTTTCCCACAGCAGCCAGGTGTCCATTAAGGAAATATTTGAGCGGAAGAAGCCAATGTCTGCCAGTCACCCCCTTGCCCGCCGTCTGACAGCTGCCTTGGCGGAACTGTGAGCTCACCAGCTGTTACCATAACAGCTGGTGGACTCTGAGATCTTCCAAAAATTGGTGGCGATTGGGACACCACAGTGGAAGATACCTGGCCGCAATTATTTTTCTAAAAAGGTGATACCCAAACTGTACCGTGATGTTGAAAGGCAAGTGGTGTCATCTCTGGCACACAGCGTTGGGTCAAGGGTCCATCCATATGGGCTTGAAAACCGCCATCGCTTTCAGTCTCTCGCCATTGTGCGCACCAGTCCAGCATAGCCATCACTACACAAACAGCTGTTTGCAGTGCGTTTCACAGTGAGTTTGGTGTGTCAGTGTGAAGTAGTACACTACTTACACTACCTGTTGATACATGTATACACACGCAAGATGTTTTCAAGCACTTTATACCTCCAATTTAGCAATGCAATGTGATTTTTGCCCTTTAGAGATTATAACCCTGTTCTGCGTCAAATCCGAAATTTTCCCCGGGACTTTTGGCGTGTATCCCACTCCGCCATGCCCCCCTCTAGGTGTTAGATCCATTGAAACATCTTTTCCATCACTTTTGTGGCCAGAAACAGTGTTTGTAGTTTTTCAAGTTCACCTGCCCATTGAAGTCTATTGTGGTTTGTCAAGTTCACAAACTTTTGCGGAAGTTCATGTTTGCGGTTCGCGAACCGAAAATTTAAGGTTCGCACCATCTGTACACTACACTTTGCTCTGCAACACAAGTGGCTATATGTTATACACAAATGCTTGAGAGTGGCATCACTCTTTGCTGCAGTGCTGGCCCATTAAACTATGCAGAATGGGACAACTCTGCATTGCACTCCAAATGCATGCAGCACTGAAAGTACTCCCAATGGATACCACCACACTTCACTGTTAACACCGTGTGGTAGCTGTAATATTAGGTGTCAGCAAAAGACAGATATCTGATTATTTGGTGATGAGTCTGATGACCTGCAGTATCACCAATAATACAGATCCTATACCTGATTATATAGTGATCTGCAGAATCACCAATAATGCAAGTATAGCGTAACAATAAGTGTGATAGCTAAGAAGCACAGATGGGTGTTTGGTGCAACAGTAGTACTGATAGTTTTCAAAGACACCACACCAGAGGAGCTGGTGAGAGTAGAGTGGTCAGACAGATCGGGTTGGCAACAGACAGGCAGATAAAGTACAGAATCGGAAGGCAGAGGCAGAAACGATAAACAGGCAGAGTCAGCAACAAGATCAGTATGGCTAAGGTACCAGAGGGTAGAGCGTAAGAGTAGTCAGAACAAACCAGAGTCATACACAGATAAATCAACACAGTCTTCAATTATAATTACAGCTATCAAAGGTCTGAGCACTAACACTAAGTATTCGCAACAGCAGACTAGTTGCGAGTGACTCCACCGAGCTTAAGAAGCGGAGGAGACCCTGGAGGCACGCCCACACTGATCAGCCAATGGGAAGCGGCGAGCGTGCCCTGTGACGTCAGCTGACCGGCCGGTCAGGTGATGCGCCTCTTCCCCGCATAAAGGTCCTGTCTGTGAGCGCGTGCACGCGCTAATGCAACCTTATGAGCTGCTGAAAGCCCCGTCCTCGGCGTGCTAGAGGTGTGGGAGAGCTGCTAGGCAGGGCGGCAGAGGCAGCTGCAGTGGTAGCGCTGTTCACCGCAGCTGCCCCACCGCTGTTTAATACAGTACCCTTCCCCCCTTGAGGCATGGACTCCGGACACGACCTGCATGGTTTTTCAGGATGCAAACTATGGAAATTCTGTTTCAACTCCTCAGCATGCATGCGATGACCTGGCACCCAAGACCTCTCCTCAGGCCCATACCTCTTCCAGTGAACAAGGTACTGTAATGAGTTGCGCACCCAGCGAGAATCCAAAATCTGCTCAATCTCATACTCAGGCTCTCCGTCAATCACCACAGGGAGGGGGGGGGGGGGGGGGAGGAATCCACATGTACAGCCGGATTCAATAAAGACACATGGAAAGATTTCACACCTCTCATACTGGATGGCAGTGCGATCACTTAAGTCACCTCATTTATTTTTTTGGAAACAGGGTATGGGCCAATAAACCTGGGGCCTAATTTTGCTGAGGGTTGCTTCAGAGACAGATGTCGGGTTGAAACCCATACCATGTCCCCTGGTACAAATTCCCACTCCACTGACCGTTTCTTGTCTGCCTGTTTCTTCTGGGTCTGAAAAGCTTTTTCCAGATTATATTTGACCCTAGACCAAATCTCCTTTAATGATCCCTGCCAAATTATTTTCCAGAGCCGGGAAAGGAGAAGACACCACGGGCAACGGGGAGAATTTAGGAGATCTCCCCGAGACCACCTGGAAGGGAGAAAAGCCCGATGAGGTGCTTTTCAAGTTGTTGTGTGCAAATTCTGCAAATGGCAGGAACTTTGCCGACTCCAATTGAGCATCAGCCACATAGCACCTAAGGAACTGCTCCAATGACTGATTAACCCTCTCTGTTTGCCCATTGGTCTGTGGGTGGTAGCCAGATGAAAATGACAGGTTCATTCCCAAATGATGACAAAAGGCTCGCCAGAACTTGGACACGAACTGGACTCCCCTATCTGACACCACATTTTCTGGTATACCGTGTAGACGGAAAATGTGCTGAATGAAGAGATCTGCCAGTTCCTGGGCTGAGGGGAGTCCGTCCAGACGGATGAAAAGAGCCATTCTGCTGAACCTTTCGACTACCACCCAGATAACCGTTTTATTCTCTGACCTGGGGATTTCACCCACAAAGTCCATGGACAAATGGGTTCATGGTTCCTCGGGTACTGGTAACGAGTGGAGAGTACCCGCCGGAGCCTGTCTGGATGGTTTATTTCTGGCACAGACTGAGCAATCCCTCACAAATTCCCTACAATCTAGGGCCAGAGATGGCCACCAAACGCATCTAGAAAGTAAATCCTGTGTTCTTGCAACCCCGGGATGCCCTGCATTTTATGTGCATGGAACAACTGTAAAATCTGCAGGCGGAAGTGTAGTGGTGCAAACAGAACCCCATCAGGTTTCCCCTCAGGGACGTCTTGTTGATAGGGACCCAAAGTAAGTGACCAATCTTCCCAGGTTTCGGTAGCTGCTAACACAACTTTCTCAGGCAGGATATTTTCGGGGGTTGGTGGCTGTACTGTCTCGGGCTCGAAACATCTAGACAGAGCATCTGCCTTGACGTTTTGACTTCCTGGTTTATAGGTAATGATAAATCTGAACCTCGAAAAGAATAAAGACCAGCGAGCCTGTCGGGGGCTGAGTCTCTTGGCCCCCTCAATGTATTCCAAATTTTTGTGGTCTGTATAGACCGTAATCACATGTTCTGCCCCTTTGAGCCAATGACGCCATTCCTCAAATGCGAGTTTGATGGCCAACAACTCTCTATTTCCGATATCATAATTTCTCTCGGCGGGAGAGAATTTACATGAAAAAAATGCACAGGGATGCAATCTGCCTTGAAAACCAGAGTGTTGAGACAGTACAGCCCCAACCCCAATTTCTGATGCATCCACTTCCACTATAAAGGGACAGGTGACATCCACATGTCGCAAAATAGGGGCAGAGCAAAATAAACTTTTTAATGATGAAAAAGCAGAATGTGCTTCTGATGACCAGTGGTAAGTGTCCGCCCCTTTTTTGGTGAGATCAGTGAGGGGTGACACCACAGAAAAGAATCCCTTAATGAATTTCCTATAATAGTTAGCAAAGCCGAGAAATCTCTGGAGTGCCTCCAGCCCTGTGGGCTGTGGCCACTCCTGGAAGGCAGACACTTTTTTGGGGTCCATGGAAAGCCCGGAAGTGGAAATGATATATCCCAAAAAAGGAACTTCAGACACTTCAAAAAGACACTTCCCAAGCTTTGCATATAGAGAGTTCTGTCTAAGTTTCCTCAGGACAAACTGAACATGTTCTCTGTGCACTGACAAATTTGGTGAGAAAATCAGTATATCATCTAGGTATACTAGAACAAATCGCCCAAGAACTTCTCTGAACACCTCATTCACCAACTCCTGGAAGACAGCAGGAGCGTTACACAACCTGAAGGGCATAACAAGGTACTCGTAGTGCCCATCGGGTGTGTTAAACGCTGTCTTCCATTCATCACCCTCCCTTATGCGTACCAGGTTGTATGCCCCTCTCAGATCAAGTTTAGAGAAGATACAAGCTTCAGTAACCTGGGAGAATAAGTCATCAATTAAAGGGAGTGGGTAACGATTTTTTATGGTAATTTTGTTCAATTCCCGGTAGTCGATACATGGGCGAAGCCCACTGTCTTTTTTTTTTTGGACAAAAAAGAACCCTGCTCCGGCCGGAGACTTAGAAGGACTGATAAAACCCTTGGACAGATTTTCTTTAATGTAATCCTGCATTTTTCAGGACCGGAAAGGTTATAGAGATGACCTCTAGGGGGCATACAACCTGGTCTTAACTCAATGGGGCAGTCAAAACTTCTGTGCGGAGGAAGTTTGTCTGCCGACTTGGGACAAGATACATCAGTGAATTCTACATATTGTGAGGGCAACCTCTCCATCTGGGCCTTGGTGGCACAAACAGCAACTCTCTCCATACAATGATGATGGCAAAAGGAGGACCAGCTTAACAACTGACTGGAGCTCCAGTCTATCTTAGGGGGATTGTTTTTGTAGCTATGGCATCCCAAGGATCACAGTGGAAGTGGCCATTTTAAGTACAAAAAACTGCAATTTCTCCTATGCAGTACCCCCACATGACACAAAAGATCTAGGGTCTGTGAAAGAACCTGCCTGACCTGTAAAGGTGAGTCATCGACTGCCGTGACCAATATCTGCCTGTTCAAAGGGACAAGCGGAATCCCCCATCTCTTAAAGGGAATGTCCAAGCAAAATAAAAAAATGAGTTTCACTTACCTGGGGCTTCTACCAGCCCCATGCAGCCATCCTGTGCCCTCGTAGTCACTCACTGCTGCTCCAGTCCCCCGCTGACAGCTTGCCGACCTCCGAGGTCGGCGGGACACATTGCGTACATTTTTACGCATTCCCGCTAGTGCAGGAACATCAACACATACATTTTTACGCATTACTGGTTCAATGCGTAAAATTTTACACATTAAACCAGTAACGCGTAAAAATGTATGTGTTAATGTTTCTGCACTAGCGGGAATGCGTAAAAATGTATGCAATGCGTCCCGCCGACCTCCGAGGTCGGCAAGCTGCCAGCGGGGGACTGGAGCAGCAGTGAGTGACTACGAGGGCACAGGATGGCTGCATGGGGCTGGTAGAAGCCCCAGGTAAGTGAAACTCATTTTTTTATTTTGCTTGAACCTTCCCTTTAATGAAGTCATAACTAATAAAATTGGCTGCAGAACCCAAGTCTATAAATTCCTGGGTAGACAGAACCTGGTCTTCCCAGGTAATAGAACAAGGGAGAAGTAGACGATTATCAGTTAGAGGTAAGACTGGCTCACCTAGGGTAGTACCTCTAGCTTCACCTAGGCGGCAGAGTTTTTCACCTTCTTAGGACAATTCTGGACTAAATGACCCCTTTTGGCACAGTATAAACAGAGCCCCTCTTTTCGTCTCCGATTTTTCTCCACCTCCGATAATCTGGAGTGACCGATCTGCATCGGTTCATCCTGAGGTGGAGGGGAAGAAGAGGAGATGGGAACAGTCTTAACCGAAGATTTACCATGAGTTTGTTTCTGGTAACAGATGCGGCGATCGATTTTACTGCCAGTGAGATTGCCTCATCAACTGTCTTAGGCTCAGGGTGACTGAGCATCACGTCTGACACTGGGTCTGATAAGCCGGTTAAAAAACAATCCAAAAGAGCGAACTGCCCCCATCTAGCCGACACTGCCCACCTTCTAAATTCTGCTGCATAGGTCTCTGCTGAATTATGTCCTTGCCGGAGGGTCTTAAGTTTCCTCTCAGCAGTGACTGCGATATCTGGATCATCATAGATAATCGCCATGGTTTTAAAAAATTCCTGAACTGAGGACAATGCCTCATGACCACTAGGAAGACTGTAGGCCCATGTCTGAGAGTCCCCTGATAATAACGTTTTAATAAAGGTTATTTTCTGGCTCTCAGAACCTGAAGATATAAGTTTCATCTCAAAATAAGAAAGACACCGGTTTCTGAAATTCTGGAAATCTGACTTATGCCTAGAAAATTTTTCGGGGAGAGGCATTCTAGGCTCTACGACCACAGGGGACTGCACTGATGGAGCCGAGGTCTGAAGGGTCCATAACATCTCAGACAACTGGTTGATCTGTGTCTGTTTGGCATTGACCGTATTGGTTAGGTCATTAAGTGCCGCGGTCAATGCCTCAACCTGGCTACACAGTGCATCCATGATATTTTTTGGTCTGATGTTAAGTAATGATAGGTGTCAGCAAAAGACAGATATCTGATTATTTGGTGATCTGCAGTATCACCAATAATACAGATCCTATACCTGATTATATAGTGATCTGCAGAATCACCAATAATGCAAGTATAGTGTAACAATAAGTGTGATAGCTAAGAAGCACAGATGGGTGTTTGGTGCAACAGTAGTACTGATAGTTTTTACAGACATCACACCAGAGGAGCTGGTGGGCACTAACAGTACAGCAATGGACACAGTGGTATATGCGCTCCTTATCGGGTAAACAATAAACAATATCAAATGTGCATAGGTTTCCAATGATACTAAAAAAAAAAAAAAAAAAAAAAAAATCACAAATGCTAGCTGGATGGATCGCTATACAACTGGGTGAGTATTGACACCCTAAATAAATGTAATTGAAAGGTACAGCGCTCTCACACCAGCCACATACAGTCCAAAATAGCCTTCCCAGTTCCTTATGGCAGTTCTCAACAGTTCACTATAATGTCCAATGGCCTTAGCCTTCCTTCACAGTAGTAGGTATCACGCTCACCAGATGTAATGGCTGACAAGCTACAATCAGCATAAACAGCATGTATCAGATGTCATCTGACGCTCCCCTCTCAGTATTCCTCTTATGCGTACCTCAGAGCAAACAAACACATGGCATAGAGTGAGACCGGCTGACAAAGGAGGAGGGGTTGTGGTTATGCATACAGATCAATATCAAAATGAAATGCAGCGCATTTTGGGGGATGCAAATACATACAAGAAGCTTAGAGGTGACCCTACAAGAGAATATACTGAGGTGCTTCGGACACTACTAAGAGAGGGCTTGGATAAAGGGGTCCTTAATGATGCCGAGTTCAAATATCTTATGTTGGATGCACCAAGGATTCCAGTTATTTACCTGAACCCCAAAATTCATAAGGATCTAACCAACCCCCCGGGAAGGCCCATTATCAGTGGGATTGGTTCTCTTAATCAGAGGATAGGAGAATATATTGACTCATTTCTGCAACCTGTAGTCAGGCAGTTGACGTTATTGTTGAAGGATACAAAACAGCTATTACAAACATTGGAAGGCATGGCGGTCAGGCAGGATGATTTCCTGGTGACGGCTGACGTCAATGCCCTTCACACCATCATACCGCATGAGGAAGCAATGAGGACAGTGAAGCAGGCCCTTGAAGTCTATACAGTGTTAAAGGAAGAACAGATCAGTTTTATTCTGAAGTTATTATATTTTTCGTTAACGCATAATTATTTTTGGTTTGGGGACCAATTTTATTTGCAAATACTGGGATGTGCACCAAGTGTAAAATGAGCATATTGGCACGCCCAGAAAGCACTAATGTAATCTCCTGGAAAAGATACATTGATGACTTGGTATGGCTGTGGAGGGGAACGGAGGATCAACTTATTCAATACGTGGAATGGCTGAATCAGAACAAAAAGGGCATTAAATTGACGGCTAATTGGAGTAGGGAAAACATCGAATTCCTAGATGTAGTCATTTATAAAGAGGAGCAGTCACTTGGCACTAAAACGTTTTTTAAAAAAACTGACCGGAATGCCTATATACCAATTAAGAGCTGCCATCACAGAAATTGGTTAAACAGCGTCCCGAGAAGCCAGTTCACTAGAATAAGGAGAAATTGTACGAAAATGGCTGATTATGAAGAACAAACTGAAATGTTATTACATAGATTCCTGGAAAAAGGGTACCAAGAAACCCCCCTTAGAAATGAAATAGAAACGATCAAACAATATGATAGAAAAATTATGTTGAGGGAAAAATCAGAAACTCGTGAAAATGGTAATTTTGAATATGCCATATGTTTGGATTATAATATGCAGCATAAAGAGGTAGAGCGTATCATAAAGAGATACTGGGGATTATTACTCAATGATCCAGTTTTGAAGCAGAAAATACCCTCACAGCCGAGGTTCATCTATAGGAGGGCGCAAAACTTACAGAGAACACTGGTCAAAACCTGTATAGACGAACCAAGGGTGAAAAATCGTACAGATATGTGGGGGCAGAAAGGGTTTTTTCCCTGTAAAAAGTGCAATCCTTGCCTTACGGCTGTCACCAAGAAGATGACACATAACACATCCAGTGTCACTGGTGAAGAGTTTGCTATCAAGGAGTTTATTACGTGCACCAGCACACATGTAGTGTACATTATTTGGTGCCCGTGCGGACTCCAATATATTGGAAGAACAAAAAGAACGCTCAAAGCCCGGATAAATGAGCACGTCAATAATATTCAGAAAGGTTTTCGCAGCCATAGCTTGTCTAGGCACTTCGCAGAGAAACATAACTGCAATGCCTCCCTTATGCAGTTCTCTGCACTCCAGAAACTTACAACTAAATGGAGGGGGTGCCACAAGATCCGAGAAATTTCAAAACTCGAGACCAAGTGGATATATCTGATGAAAACAATGAAGCCGGGGGGATTGAATGTGGACCTAGACTTGAACTGCTTTATTGCAGATGATTAGTTTTATGACGGGGTAGGGAATGTTTCTTTAGGGGGTCCTATACACGTGTGGAATAGGGTAATGGTATACTATGGGGATATTAGGTCCTGTATTTTGGGTAAGAGTAGAAGTGAGATTGCAGACAGATAAGGTATCCTATTGCTGCATACACATAGATGGGGTAGCGATTTAGGGTAGATGGGTTGATAAGCACGGTTTGGTGCATATTATATTTAGGAGTATTGGTATTACTGTTCGTTTTATTGGATGCATAGGATTGGGGACACCAGAATGTCACACATGCCCCCCTAGTACTGTAATTAATCAATTTTTTACTATTAAATCAAGTACTATTGTGCCTTTCCATATTTAAATTTAAATTTGTATTTATCATATTTGGATAGATTGGGGTATCTGTCACATGACGATGTGGTTGGGTTAGGCATATTGTATGTTGAAACAATTCTACAATACTTGTAAATGATAGGGGGATTGATTAAAGGTGGTAGTCAGTTAATGGACGAATGGGAGCCTGTTACAGCTAGGCTATGTTACAGCTTTGATGTGGATAAAGAGGTGTTAGGAAAATGTGTTAGGAAAATGTCATGGGATAGAGATTGATTAAACATGTATAGTTATATTATATGTATGGTATATGTAGTTTAGCAGTTTGAGGTTTAGAGTTCTTTTAAATTTAAGCAAAAATGCACAGCTGTGAGGAGACGTATGGGAGGGTAGAGCGCGATCTGTCATCGGATCGCGCTACACCCGTCAGTCTGAGCTGCTGCTTAGGAGGAAATTTGCATACTAGCGAGGTTATAGCGTCTCCACGTAGCCACGATGGTCAGCCCCTGATGAGTCATATGACGAAACCGGTAGGGCGTGGCCTCGTGGCGCTGTGTGGAGACGCGAGTCTGACATCTAGGAGGACGTCCACAGGAACTTTTATTACATGCGCATGATTGGATTTTAAAATGTGAGTGCACTACTTGTCTTTTAATCTTTTAATAAATGATATTACACTATTGCGATTCTGCTCTGAGTCTTTTAAGGAAGAAGACTCTGCAGGACTTGGAAGGCTGATTGTTCACTAAAGCGCTGTTAGCTGGTCCTACACATGATCAGCATTTGAATCTGGTGAGCCCGCAACTATATCATTCATACACACTGGGTGTATGGTGACTTGCTTTAATACACGGGTGATCACTGTCACAGGTGGAGGTGTGCCTATTTACCATCTTAACAGTATTACACTATGCCATGTGTTTGTTTGCTCTGAGGTACGCATAAGAGGAATACTGAGAGGGGAGCATCAGATGACATCTGATACATGCTGTTTATGCTGATTGTAGCTTGTCAGCCATTACATCTGGTGAGCGTGATACCTACTACTGTGAAGGAAGGCTAAGGCCATTGGACATTATAGTGAACTGTTGAGAACTGCCATAAGAAACTGGGAAGGCTATTTTGGACTATATGTGGCTGGTGTGAGAGCGCTGTACCTTTCAATTACATAACAGTACAGCAAGCTCCTCACCAGTGACAAGGGCTCACTGGTGAGAGTAGAGTGGTCAGACAGATCGGGTTGGCAACAGACAGGCAGATAAAGTACAGAATCGGAAGGCAGAGGCAGAAACGATAAACAGGCAGAGTCAGCAACAAGATCAGATGGGCAAAGGTACCAGAGGGTAGAGCGTAAGAGTAGTCAGAACGAACCAGAGTCATACACAGATAAATCAACACAGTCTTCTATTATAATTACAGCTATCAAAGGTCTGAGCGCTAACACTAAGTATTCGCAACAGCAGACAAGTTGCGAGTGACTCCGCCGAGCTTAAGAAGCGGAGGAGCCCCTGGAGGCACGCCCACACTGATCAGCCAATGGGAAGTGGTGAGCGTGCCCTGTGACATCAGCCGACCGGCCGGTCAGGTGATGTGCCTCCTCCCCGCATAAAGGTCCTGTCTGTGAGCGCGCGCACGCGCTAATGCGACCTTATGAGCTGC
Organism: Hyperolius riggenbachi; assembly: GCF_040937935.1. Lineage (NCBI taxonomy): Eukaryota > Metazoa > Chordata > Amphibia > Anura > Hyperoliidae > Hyperolius > Hyperolius riggenbachi. The sequence goes on from NC_090649.1 coordinate 33,591,084, forward strand.
TGAAATCCCCGTCCTCGGCGTGCTAAATGCTAGAGGTGTGGGAGAACTGCTAGGCAGGGCGACAGAGGCAACTGCAGTGGTAGCGCTGTTCACCGCAGCTGCCTCACCGCTGTTTATTACAGTAGCGTTTTTTTTTCTTAAGGATTTTCTGAGGGTGATTTTTCATTTGTGATTTTTCCTGATGATGTTCAAGTAAGTTTTTATTTTAGGTAAGGATTGGCACCACCAGTCTGTTACTTAATCAGGTATATGTGGTATCATTTTAACTGTGGCGCGTCGTAGAATTCATTTTGGTGTGTCTTAAAGCTTGGACCCATGTTACATAAAAAATAAGTAGGGACAAACTCAATTAAACATGAAAATGTCATTTTCAAAATTATGATCAAACTTGGGGAATTCTTAGCAAAACTACAAAAAGACCCATGTGCTAACATTTTAACCTTGATAGGTAGTAGAATAGAGTTTTAGGGTTGAGGCCCATGTCTTGTGGGCCTCAACCCTAATATTGACACCCTTACATGGTGTGCATGAAAAAAATGAAAAACGGGCACAGTGAAAAAAGGGCTTGTCTTGATAAAGAAATAGATAACGAAATCTGATAACGATAAACATTGTTGTCAAACGTTGTTAACAATAAATACCATTGTTAAAACAGATGGGAAATACTAACAAAAAGATATTAACATTAAGAATCGTTATCTAATTCAACAATACAGCTTAACCCAACCTTACTCTCACACAGAACCCCTTCCCTGGTGGTGCCTAAAACTAACCACTCTCCTGGTGGAGCCTAACTGTAATTACCCCCCTGATGGTGCCTAATCCTTGCCCCCCCCCCTGGTGGTGCCTAGCCCTAACCACCCCCCCTGCTGTTGCCTAAAACTAATCGCCGCCTGGGTAGTGCCTAACCCTTACCCCTCACCCTGATGTTACCTAACCCTAACCACTCCCTCTGCAGAGACACTTCACATGAAACATCAAAAATGGACTGACCAATATCACACATACGTCTACGTATAAAGAGAGGAGTTCACTATTGCAACCACACTAGTGACAGCCGACTTATTTGCTGAGCAAAAATATACATAATAAATTGATGTAGCTTGTTTCATTCAAAGCTTGCATGCTGAATTTTAATGCTTTATGTAATTATATTTACAGTGGGTACTTTGACTTTGAATATGCCTTTGTGGTGAAGTTGACAGCCACTGAATGCAGACAGCTAAATGAAAATACTATCCGTGAAGCTTTAACTCTGAACCAGAGACAGCTGAATGATTTGCGTAACACCGTGCGTAATTACGGGATTTATGAAGGACATAGGATTGTGGCGGCATCGTACAGTAATGAAACACCAAGGAACCACGCTGAATATCGCCTGTTGGAGGGTGTGAATAGAGCCCCATCTCCGGTTCAGAATCTGTTGGACAAAGGCTTACGAGCTGGATGTGTTGTGTTCTACTCCCTTTATTCTCCATGTTTAGCCAGATGTGTCAACGTGCAGAATCCATATAATATTATCGCTAAGCTTGATGTATTTAATGGGATAGCTGAAGGCAATAAGGCTTTCGTTTTCAGGGATGTGTATAGTGAAGATAAAGACAAAAGCCCTACTGAAATCTGGCAGGCTTGGGGGGCGCTCAATAATAGGATGACTTTATACCGTTGCACAGATAATAATTGCATTCGCTGTTTTGAACAAGGTCTTTTTACAGGACAATGTCTTAATTAAACAGCAAGTCCACTTAAATAAAAAAATAATAAAAAAAAGAAAAGAGATGTTTTATCATTTGTCGGTGCTAGAGAAGTCATGGTTTAACATTTAAAACCCCATTAAAACTCATGACTGAGAATAGCAAATTCTAATAGTTACCAGATTATGTCAAACCTCCAAACTTCTTGAGGAAAGAAAGAGGGGCACCTTTAAAGAGGTACCATATTTTCCTACATATAAACACACTTTTTCTCCCACCAAAAATGGGGAGAAAAAGTCCCTCCATCTTGTACGGTGAATGCAGGGGATCCCCGACTTATGAATGTCCGCCTATATGAACCGGTGACCAGCTGCCTTGTTGGGGATTCCCTGCATGTGTGTTGGCAGTGTGACTGGCTCCCCCCACATGCTTCCTCACCCTCCCCCATGCCCCCTGGCTCCTGTGTAAGTGTAACGGGCAGCTCACCTAATCCGCCATGCGGGGATTGCAGACGTCCTTCTCCTTCAGTGGCTGGCTCTAGTGAGGGCTTGTACTGATCGCATCATCAGTACAAGCCGCTCACTAGAGCTAGCCGCACAGAGGAGAAGGAGGTCTGCAATCCCCGCAGGCATGGCAGATTAGGTAAGCTGCCTGATACACTTAAACTTGGGGGACACAGCAGGACACATGGAGTACACAGGAGGGACAAAGGGGGACACATGGGGACACAGGGGGACATATAAGTGACACAGGAGGACACATAAGGGACATAGGAGGACACATGGGGACAAAGGTAGACAACCAATCGGGGAGAATGTGTACAAGATGCTCCTGGAACATGGACTCACCAGGTTAAGTATACATATTTTTTTCCCCTGGGTTTTGCCCTCTAATCCTGGGTGTATCTTATATTCCCGAGCATCTTATACGGCGGGAAATACTACTTTAACCAAGTATTGAACTTATCCCAATCAGTAGCCAATACCCTCTTCCCTTGAGAAATCTGTACCTTTTCTCTAATAGATCATTAGGGGGGCCTGTGTGGCTGGTTTTGAGGAAAACCCCTCTTACAGTGCGATGTTAAAAGGAGTGTCCAGGCTAGCTAAAAAAAGATCTACTTACCCGGGGCTTCTTCCAGCCCCTGGCAGCCGCTATGTCCCACACTGCAGCTCTGCTCTCAGCCGTTGGCTCACGGTTCCCTCCGCTGCAGAAGCCAACCTCGCCAGGTCGTACTCTACTGCTCCTGCACGAGAGCCGCTGTAAATCAAGTACACGCTGTCCAGAGTGTACTGCGCAGGTGAGAGCGGAGCTGCCGCAATGGCACAGGACGGCTGCCAGGGGCTGAAGGAAACCCTGGGTAAGTAGATCTTTTTTTTTTTTTAGCTGCCCTGGACATTCCCTTTATGGAAACATCCCTAACAGTTTCCTGTCTGTGCTTCTGCAGAGAAGAGTTGTTGTGTACACAAGTGTTTGGCTACCATTGCTAGGAGCTCTGATTTTTTTTTCCTGGACGCGGGCTAATTTGGTTTCACCACTTATGATCAAGGTCCTTAACTTACGTTTATGAGTTACGTAGATATTGTCAGGATGTAGTTGACTATTAAACACATTCTCTACATTTCACACAGAACACCTCATCTTCAGCTCGTGGCAGTGTTCGGCGGCATGTATTGCCACGTATAGACAGCCAGCCAACATGCTCTTCTAGGTCAGCTGCTGCCGCCACCATCAAAATGCCATCATCCCAGAGCTCACCGGTGTGGACATTTTTTTGTGTGTCTGCCTCAGATGACAACGATGCCGTCTGTACTCTCTGCCACCAAAAATTGAGTCGTGGAAAGACCAAGACCCAGGTAGGGACAACTGCCTTACAAAGGCACTTGATCAAGAAGGCCAAACACCAATGGGATGAGCACATGAGGAAAAGCAACACAAAGCCACCCTTTGCCTCCTCTTCCTCCTTCAGGTACAGCATCTTCAGCCGCTTTATCCCTTGCACCTTCACAGCCACCCTCCTCCACTCCACTTCTCACCTTGAGCGGTTCCTGCTCCTCTTCCCACAGCAGCCAGGTGTCCATTAAGGAAATATTTGAGTGGAAGAAGCCAATGTCTGCCAGTCACCCCCTTGCCCGCCGTCTGACAGATGCCTTGGCGGAACTGTGAGCTCACCAGCTGTTACCATACCAGCTGGTGGACTCTGAGATCTTCCAAAAATTGGTGGCGATTGGGACATCACAGTGGAAGATACCTGGCCGCAATTATTTTTCTAAAAAGGTGATACCCAAACTGTACCGTGATGTTGAAAGGCAAGTGGTGTCATCTCTGGCACACAGCGTTGGGTCAAGGGTCCATCCATATGGGCTTGAAAACCGCCATCGCTTTCAGTCTCTCGCCATTGTGCGCACCAGTCCAGCACAGCCATCACTACACAAACAGCTGTTTGCAGTGTGTTTCACAGTGAGTTTGGTGTGTCAGTGTGAAGTAGTACACTACTTACACTACCTGTTGATACATGTATACACACGCAAGATGTTTTCAAGCACTTTATGCCTCCAATTTAGCAATGCAATGTGATTTTTGCCCTTTAGAGATTATAAACCTGTTCTGCGTCAAATCCGTAATTTTCCCCGGGACTTTTGGCATGTATCCCACTCCGCCATGCCCCCCTCTAGGTGTTAGATCCATTGAAGCATCTTTTCCATCACTTTTGTGGCCAGAAACAGTGTTTGTAGTTTTTCAAGTTCGCCTGCCCATTGAAGTCTATTGTGGTTTGTCGAGTTCACAAACTTTTGCGGAAGTTCATGTTTGCGGTTCGCGAACCGAAAATTTAAGGTTCGCACCATCTGTACACTACACTTTGCTCTGCAACACAAGTGGCTATATGTTATACACAAATGCTTGAGAGTGGCATCACTCTTTGCTGCAGTGCTGGCCCATTAAACTATGCCGAATGGGACAACTCTGCATTGCACTCTAAATGCATGCAGCACTGAAAGTACTCCCAATGGATACCACCACACTTCACTGTTAACACCGTGTGGTAGCTGTAATATTAGGTGTCAGCAAAAGACAGATATCTGATTATTTGGTGATGAGTCTGATGACCTGCAGTATCACCAATAATACAGATCCTATACCTGATTATATAGTGATCTGCAGAATCACCAATAATGCAAGTATAGCGTAACAATAAGTGTGATAGCTAAGAAGCACAGATGGGTGTTTGGTGCAACAGTAGTACTGATAGTTTTCAAAGACACCACACCAGAGGAGCTGGTGAGAGTAGAGTGGTCAGACAGATCGGGTTGGCAACAGACAGGCAGATAAAGTACAGAATCGGAAGGCAGAGGCAGAAACGATAAACAGGCAGAGTCAGCAACAAGATCAGTATGGCTAAGGTACCAGAGGGTAGAGCGTAAGAGTAGTCCCTGGAGGCACGCCCACACTGATCAGCCAATGGGAAGCGGCGAGCGTGCCCTGTGACGTCAGCTGACCGGCCGGTCAGGTGATGCGCCTCTTCCCCGCATAAAGGTCCTGTCTGTGAGCGCGTGCACGCGCTAATGCAACCTTATGAGCTGCTGAAAGCCCCGTCCTCGGCGTGCTAGAGGTGTGGGAGAGCTGCTAGGCAGGGCGGCAGAGGCAGCTGCAGTGGTAGCGCTGTTCACCGCAGCTGCCCCACCGCTGTTTAATACAGTACCCTCCCCTCCTTGAGGCATGGACTCCGGACACGACCTGCATGGTTTTTCAGGATGCAAACTATGGAAATTCTGTTTCAACTCCTCAGCATGCATGCGATGACCTGGCACCCAAGACCTCTCCTCAGGCTTATACCTCTTCCAGTGAACAAGGTACTGTAATGAGTTGCGCACCCAGCGAGAATCCAAAATCTGCTCAATCTCATACTCAGGCTCTCCGTCAATCACCACAGGGAGGGGGGGGGGGAGGAATCCACATGTACAGCCGGATTCAATAAAGACACATGGAAAGATTTCACACCTCTCATACTGGATGGCAGTGCGATCACTTAAGTCACCTCATTTATTTTTTTGGAAACAGGGTATGGGCCAATAAACCTGGGGCCTAATTTTGCTGAGGGTTGCTTCAGAGACAGATGTCGGGTTGAAACCCATACCATGTCCCCTGGTACAAATTCCCACTCCACTGACCGTTTCTTGTCTGCCTGTTTCTTCTGGGTCTGAAAAGCTTTTTCCAGATTATATTTGACCCTAGACCAAATCTCCTTTAATGATCCCTGCCAAATTATTTTCCAGAGCCGGGAAAGGAGAAGACACCACGGGCAACGGGGAGAATTTAGGAGATCTCCCCGAGACCACCTGGAAGGGAGAAAAGCCCGATGAGGTGCTTTTCAAGTTGTTGTGTGCAAATTCTGCAAATGGCAGGAACTTTGCCCACTCCAATTGAGCATCAGCCACATAGCACCTAAGGAACTGCTCCAATGACTGATTAACCCTCTCTGTTTGCCCATTGGTCTGTGGGTGGTAGCCAGATGAAAATGACAGGTTCATTCCCAAATGATGACAAAAGGCTCGCCAGAACTTGGACACGAACTGGACTCCCCTATCTGACACCACATTTTCTGGTATACCGTGTAGACGGAAAATGTGCTGAATGAAGAGATCTGCCAGTTCCTGGGCTGAGGGGAGTCCGTCCAGACGGATGAAAAGAGCCATTCTGCTGAACCTTTCGACTACCACCCAGATAACCGTTTTATTCTCTGACCTGGGGATTTCACCCACAAAGTCCATGGACAAATGGGTCCATGGTTCCTCGGGTACTGGTAACGAGTGGAGAGTACCCGCCGGAGCCTGTCTGGATGGTTTATTTCTGGCACAGACTGAGCAATCCCTCACAAATTCCCTACAATCTAGGGCCAGAGATGGCCACCAAACGCATCTAGAAAGTAAATCCTGTGTTCTTGCAACCCCGGGATGCCCTGCATTTTATGTGCATGGAACAACTGTAAAATCTGCAGGCGGAAGTGTAGTGGTGCAAACAGAACCCCATCAGGTTTCCCCTCAGGGACGTCTTGTTGATAGGGACCCAAAGTAAGTGACCAATCTTCCCAGGTTTCGGTAGCTGCTAACACAACTTTCTCAGGCAGGATATTTTCGGGGGTTGGTGGCTGTACTGTCTCGGGCTCGAAACATCTAGACAGAGCATCTGCCTTGACGTTTTGACTTCCTGGTTTATAGGTAATGATAAATCTGAACCTCGAAAAGAATAAAGACCAGCGAGCCTGTCGGGGGCTGAGTCTCTTGGCCCCCTCAATGTATTCCAAATTTTTGTGGTCTGTATAGACCGTAATCACATGTTCTGCCCCTTTGAGCCAATGACGCCATTCCTCAAATGCGAGTTTGATGGCCAACAACTCTCTATTTCCGATATCATAATTTCTCTCGGCGGGAGAGAATTTACATGAAAAAAATGCACAGGGATGCAATCTGCCTTGAAAACCAGAGTGTTGAGACAGTACAGCCCCAACCCCAATTTCTGATGCATCCACTTCCACTATAAAGGGACAGGTGACATCCACATGTCGCAAAATAGGGGCAGAGCAAAATAAACTTTTTAATGATGAAAAAGCAGAATGTGCTTCTGATGACCAGTGGTAAGTGTCCGCCCCTTTTTTGGTGAGATCAGTGAGGGGTGACACCACAGAAAAGAATCCCTTAATGAATTTCCTATAATAGTTAGCAAAGCCGAGAAATCTCTGGAGTGCCTCCAGCCCTGTGGGCTGTGGCCACTCCTGGAAGGCAGACACTTTTTTGGGGTCCATGGAAAGCCCGGAAGTGGAAATGATATATCCCAAAAAAGGAACTTCAGACACTTCAAAAAGACACTTCCCAAGCTTTGCATATAGAGAGTTCTGTCTAAGTTTCCTCAGGACAAACTGAACATGTTCTCTGTGCACTGACAAATTTGGTGAGAAAATCAGTATATCATCTAGGTATACTAGAACAAATCGCCCAAGAACTTCTCTGAACACCTCATTCACCAACTCCTGGAAGACAGCAGGAGCGTTACACAACCTGAAGGGCATAACAAGGTACTCGTAGTGCCCATCGGGTGTGTTAAACGCTGTCTTCCATTCATCACCCTCCCTTATGCGTACCAGGTTGTATGCCCCTCTCAGATCAAGTTTAGAGAAGATACAAGCTTCAGTAACCTGGGAGAATAAGTCATCAATTAAAGGGAGTGGGTAACGATTTTTTATGGTAATTTTGTTCAATTCCCGGTAGTCGATACATGGGCGAAGCCCACCGTCTTTTTTTTTTTGGACAAAAAAGAACCCTGCTCCGGCCGGAGACTTAGAAGGACTGATAAAACCCTTGGACAGATTTTCTTTAATGTAATCCTGCATTTTTCAGGACCGGAAAGGTTATAGAGATGACCTCTAGGGGGCATACAACCTGGTCTTAACTCAATGGGGCAGTCAAAACTTCTGTGCGGAGGAAGTTTGTCTGCCGACTTGGGACAAGATACATCAGTGAATTCTACATATTGTGAGGGCAACCTCTCCATCTGGGCCTTGGTGGCACAAACAGCAACTCTCTCCATACAATGATGATGGCAAAAGGAGGACCAGCTTAACAACTGACTGGAGCTCCAGTCTATCTTAGGGGGATTGTTTTTGTAGCTATGGCATCCCAAGGATCACAGTGGAAGTGGCCATTTTAAGTACAAAAAACTGCAATTTCTCCTATGCAGTACCCCCACATGACACAAAAGATCTAGGGTCTGTGAAAGAACCTGCCTGACCTGTAAAGGTGAGTCATCGACTGCCGTGACCAATATCTGCCTGTTCAAAGGGACAAGCGGAATCCCCCATCTCTTAAAGGGAATGTCCAAGCAAAATAAAAAAATGAGTTTCACTTACCTGGGGCTTCTACCAGCCCCATGCAGCCATCCTGTGCCCTCGTAGTCACTCACTGCTGCTCCAGTCCCCCGCTGACAGCTTGCCGACCTCCGAGGTCGGCGGGACACATTGCGTACATTTTTACGCATTCCCGCTAGTGCAGGAACATCAACACATACATTTTTACGCATTACTGGTTCAATGCGTAAAATTTTACACATTAAACCAGTAACGCGTAAAAATGTATGTGTTAATGTTTCTGCACTAGCGGGAATGCGTAAAAATGTATGCAATGCGTCCCGCCGACCTCCGAGGTCGGCAAGCTGCCAGCGGGGGACTGGAGCAGCAGTGAGTGACTACGAGGGCACAGGATGGCTGCATGGGGCTGGTAGAAGCCCCAGGTAAGTGAAACTCATTTTTTTATTTTGCTTGAACCTTCCCTTTAATGAAGTCATAACTAATAAAATTGGCTGCAGAACCCAAGTCTATAAATTCCTGGGTAGACAGAACCTGGTCTTCCCAGGTAATAGAACAAGGGAGAAGTAGACGATTATCAGTTAGAGGTAAGACTGGCTCACCTAGGGTAGTACCTCTAGCTTCACCTAGGCGGCAGAGTTTTTCACCTTCTTAGGACAATTCTGGACTAAATGACCCCTTTTGGCACAGTATAAACAGAGCCCCTCTTTTCGTCTCCGATTTTTCTCCACCTCCGATAATCTGGAGTGACCGATCTGCATCGGTTCATCCTGAGGTGGAGGGGAAGAAGAGGAGATGGGAACAGTCTTAACCGAAGATTTACCATGAGTTTGTTTCTGGTAACAGATGCGGCGATCGATTTTACTGCCAGTGAGATTGCCTCATCAACTGTCTTAGGCTCAGGGTGACTGAGCATCACGTCTGACACTGGGTCTGATAAGCCGGTTAAAAAACAATCCAAAAGAGCGAACTGCCCCCATCTAGCCGACACTGCCCACCTTCTAAATTCTGCTGCATAGGTCTCTGCTGAATTATGTCCTTGCCGGAGGGTCTTAAGTTTCCTCTCAGCAGTGACTGCGATATCTGGATCATCATAGATAATCGCCATGGTTTTAAAAAATTCCTGAACTGAGGACAATGCCTCATGACCACTAGGAAGACTGTAGGCCCATGTCTGAGAGTCCCCTGATAATAACGTTTTAATAAAGGTTATTTTCTGGCTCTCAGAACCTGAAGATATAAGTTTCATCTCAAAATAAGAAAGACACCGGTTTCTGAAATTCTGGAAATCTGACTTATGCCTAGAAAATTTTTCGGGGAGAGGCATTCTAGGCTCTACGACCACAGGGGACTGCACTGATGGAGCCGAGGTCTGAAGGGTCCATAACATCTCAGACAACTGGTTGATCTGTGTCTGTTTGGCATTGACCGTATTGGTTAGGTCATTAACTGCCGCGGTCAATGCCTCAACCTGGCTACACAGTGCATCCATGATATTTTTTGGTCTGATGTTAAGTAATGATAGGTGTCAGCAAAAGACAGATATCTGATTATTTGGTAATCTGCAGTATCACCAATAATACAGATCCTATACCTGATTATATAGTGATCTGCAGAATCACCAATAATGCAAGTATAGTGTAACAATAAGTGTGATAGCTAAGAAGCACAGATGGGTGTTTGGTGCAACAGTAGTACTGATAGTTTTTACAGACATCACACCAGAGGAGCTGGTGGGCACTAACAGTACAGCAATGGACACAGTGGTATATGCGCTCCTTATCGGGTAAACAATAAACAATATCAAATGTGCATAGGTTTCCAATGATACTAAAAAAAAAAAAAAAAAAAAAAAAAAATCACAAATGCTAGCTGGATGGATCGCTATACAACTGGGTGAGTATTGACACCCTAAATAAATGTAATTGAAAGGTACAGCGCTCTCACACCAGCCACATACAGTCCAAAATAGCCTTCCCAGTTCCTTATGGCAGTTCTCAACAGTTCACTATAATGTCCAATGGCCTTAGCCTTCCTTCACAGTAGTAGGTATCACGCTCACCAGATGTAATGGCTGACAAGCTACAATCAGCATAAACAGCATGTATCAGATGTCATCTGACGCTCCCCTCTCAGTATTCCTCTTATGCGTACCTCAGAGCAAACAAACACATGGCATAGAGTGAGACCGGCTGACAAAGGAGGAGGGGTTGTGGTTATGCATACAGATTAATATCGAAATGAAATGCAGCGCATTTTGGGGGATGCAAATACATACAAGAAGCTAAGAGATGACCCTACAAGAGAATATACTGAGGTGCTTCGGACACTACTAAGAGAGGGCTTGGATAAAGGGGTCCTTAATGATGCCGAATTCAAATATCTTATGTTGGATGCACCAAGGATTCCAGTTATTTACCTGAACCCCAAAATTCATAAGGATCTAACCAACCCCCCGGGAAGGCCCATTATCAGTGGGATTGGTTCTCTTAATCAGAGGATAGGAGAATATATTGACTCATTTCTGCAACCTGTAGTCAGGCAGTTGACGTTATTGTTGAAGGATACAAAACAGCTATTACAAACATTGGAAGGCATGGCGGTCAGGCAGGATGATTTCCTGGTGACGGCTGACGTCAATGCCCTTTACACCATCATACCGCATGAGGAAGCAATGAGGACAGTGAAGCAGGCCCTTGAAGTCTATACAGTGTTAAAGGAAGAACAGATCAGTTTTATTCTGAAGTTATTATATTTTTCGTTAACGCATAATTATTTTTGGTTTGGGGACCAATTTTATTTGCAAATACTGGGATGTGCAATGGGGTCCAAATATGCACCAAGTGTAGCAAATATTTTTATGGATGATTGGGAAATGAGCATATTGGCACGCCCAGAAAGAACTAATGTAATCTCCTGGAAAAGATACATTGATGACTTGGTATGGCTGTGGAGGGGAACGGAGGATCAACTTATTCAATACGTGGAATGGCTGAATCAGAAAAAAAAGGGCATTAAATTGACGGCTAATTGGAGTAGGGAAAACATCGAATTCCTAGATGTAGTCATTTATAAAGAGGAGCAGTCACTTGGCACTAAAACGTTTTTTTAAAAAACTGACCGGAATGCCTATATACCAATTAAGAGCTGCCATCACAGAAATTGGTTAAACAGCGTCCCGAGAAGCCAGTTCACTAGAATAAGGAGAAATTGTACGAAAATGGCTGATTATGAAGAACAAATTGAAATGTTATTACATAGATTCCTGGAAAAAGGGTACCAAGAAACCCCCCTTAGAAATGAAATAGAAACGATCAAACAATATGATAGAAAAATTATGTTGAGGGAAAAATCAGAAACTCGTGAAAATGGTAATTTTGAATATGCCATATGTTTGGATTATAATATGCAGCATAAAGAGGTAGAGCGTATCATAAAGAGATACTGGGGATTATTACTCAATGATCCAGTTTTGAAGCAGAAAATACCCTCACAGCCGAGGTTCATCTATAGGAGGGCGCAAAACTTACAGAGAACACTGGTCAAAACCTGTATAGACGAACCAAGGGTGAAAAATCGTACAGATATGTGGGGGCAGAAAGGGTTTTATCCATGTAAAAAGTGCAATCCTTGCCTTACGGCTGTCACCAAGAAGATGACACATAACACATCCAGTGTCACTGGTGAAGAGTTTGCTATCAAGGAGTTTATTACGTGCACCAGCACACATGTAGTGTACATTATTTGGTGCCCGTGCGGACTCCAATATATTGGAAGAACAAAAAGAACGCTCAAAGCCCGGATAAATGAGCACGTCAATAATATTCAGAAAGGTTTTCGCAGCCATAGCTTGTCTAGGCACTTTGCAGAGAAACATAACTGCAATGCCTCCCTTATGCAGTTCTCTGCACTCCAGAAACTTACAACTAAATGGAGGGGGTGCCACAAGATCCGAGAAATTTCAAAACTCGAGACCAAGTGGATATATCTGATGAAAACAATGAAGCCGGGGGGATTGAATGTGGACCTAGACTTGAACTGCTTTATTTCAGATGATTAGTTTTATGACGGGGTAGGGAATGTTTCTTTAGGGGGTCCTATACACGTGTGGAATAGGGTAATGGTATACTATGGGGATATTAGGTCCTGTATTTTGGGTAAGAGTAGAAGTGAGATTGCAGACAGATAAGGTATCCTATTGCTGCATACACATAGATGGGGTAGCGATTTAGGGTAGATGGGTTGATAAGCACGGTTTGGTGCATATTATATTTAGGAGTATTGGTATTACTGTTCGTTTTATTGGATGCATAGGATTGGGGACACCAGAATGTCACAGATGCCCCCCTAGTACTGTAATTAATCAATTTTTTACTATTAAATCAAGTACTATTGTGCCTTTCCATATTTAAATTTAAATTTGTATTTATCATATTTGGATAGATTGGGGTATCTGTCACATGACGATGTGGTTGGGTTAGGCATATTGTATGTTGAAACAATTCTACAATACTTGTAAATGATAGGGGGATTGATTAAAGGTGGTAGTCAGTTAATGGACGAATGGGAGCCTGTTACAGCTAGGCTATGTTACAGCTTTGATGTGGATAAAGAGGTGTTAGGAAAATGTGTTAGGAAAATGTCATGGGATAGAGATTGATTAAACATGTATAGTTATATTATATGTATGGTATATGTAGTTTAGCAGTTTGAGGTTTAGAGTTCTTTTAAATTTAAGCAAAAATGCACAGCTGTGAGGAGACGTATGGGAGGGTAGAGCGCGATCTGTCATCGGATCGCGCTACACCCGTCAGTCTGAGCTGCTGCTTAGGAGGAAATTTGCATACTAGCGAGGTTATAGCGTCTCCACGTAGCCACGATGGTCAGCCCCTGATGAGTCATATGACGAAACCGGTAGGGCGTGGCCTCGTGGCGCTGTGTGGAGACGCGAGTCTGACATCTAGGAGGACGTCCACAGGAACTTTTATTACATGCGCATGATTGGATTTTAAAATGTGAGTGCACTACTTGTCTTTTAATCTTTTAATAAATGATATTACACTATTGCGATTCTGCTCTGAGTCTTTTAAGGAAGAAGACTCTGCAGGACTTGGAAGGCTGATTGTTCACTAAAGCGCTGTTAGCTGGTCCTACACATGATCAGCATTTGAATCTGGTGAGCCCGCAACTATATCATTCATACACACTGGGTGTATGGTGACTTGCTTTAATACACGGGTGATCACTGTCACAGGTGGAGGTGTGCCTATTTACCATCTTAACAGTATTACACTATGCCATGTGTTTGTTTGCTCTGAGGTACGCATAAGAGGAATACTGAGAGGGGAGCGTCAGATGACATCTGATACATGCTGTTTATGCTGATTGTAGCTTGTCAGCCATTACATCTGGTGAGCGTGATACCTACTACTGTGAAGGAAGGCTAAGGCCATTGGACATTATAGTGAACTGTTGAGAACTGCCATAAGGAACTGGGAAGGCTATTTTGGACTATATGTGGCTGGTGTGAGAGCGCTGTACCTTTCAATTACATAACAGTACAGCAAGCTCCTCACCAGTGACAAGGGCTCACTGGTGAGAGTAGAGTGGTCAGACAGATCGGGTTGGCAACAGACAGGCAGATAAAGTACAGAATCGGAAGGCAGAGGCAGAAACGATAAACAGGCAGAGTCAGCAACAAGATCAGATGGGCAAAGGTACCAGAGGGTAGAGCGTAAGAGTAGTCAGAACGAACCAGAGTCATACACAGATAAATCAACACAGTCTTCTATTATAATTACAGCTATCAAAGGTCTGAGCGCTAACACTAAGTATTCGCAACAGCAGACAAGTTGCGAGTGACTCCGCCGAGCTTAAGAAGCGGAGGAGCCCCTGGAGGCACGCCCACACTGATCAGCCAATGGGAAGTGGTGAGCGTGCCCTGTGACATCAGCCGACCGGCCGGTCAGGTGATGTGCCTCCTCCCCGCATAAAGGTCCTGTCTGTGAGCGCGCGCACGCGCTAATGCGACCTTATGAGCTGCTGAAATCCCCGTCCTCGGCGTGCTAAATGCCAGAGGTGTGGGAGAACTGCTAGGCAGGGCGACAGAGGCAACTGCAGTGGTAGCGCTGTTCACCGCAGCTGCCTCACCGCTGTTTATTACAGTAGCGTTTTTTTTTCTTAAGGATTTTCTGAGGGTGATTTTTCATTTGTGATTTTTCCTGATGATGTTCAAGTAAGTTTTTATTTTAGGTAAGGATTGGCACCACCAGTCTGTTACTTAATCAGGTAAATGTGGTATCATTTTAACTGTGGCGCGTCGTAGAATTCATTTTGGTGTGTCTTAAAGCTTGGACCCATGTTACATAAAAAATAAGTAGGGACAAACTCAATTAAACATGAAAATGTCATTTTCAAAATTATGATCAAACTTGGGGAAGTCTTAGCAAAACTACAAAAAGACCCATGTGCTAACATTTTAACCTTGATAGGTAGTAGAATAGAGTTTTAGGGTTGAGGCCCATGTCTTGTGGGCCTCAACCCTAATATTGACACCCTTACATGGTGTGCATGAAAAAAATGAAAAACGGGCACAGTGAAAAAAGGGCTTGTCTTGATAAAGAAATAGATAACGAAATCTGATAACGATAAACATTGTTGTCAAACGTTGTTAACAATAAATACCATTGTTAAAACAGATGGGAAATACTAACAAAAAGATATTAACATTAAGAATCGTTATCTAATTCAACAATACAGCTTAACCCAACCCTACTCTCACACAGAACCCCTTCCCTGGTGGTGCCTAAAACTAACCACTCTCCTGGTGGAGCCTAACTGTAATTACCCCCCTGATGGTGCCTAATCCTTGCCCCCCCCTGGTGGTGCCTAGCCCTAACCACCCCCCCTGCTGTTGCCTAAAACTAATCGCCGCCTGGGTAGTGCCTAGTGTTGGGCGAACATCTAGATGTTCGGGTTCGGGCCGAACAGGCCGAACATGGCCGCGATGTTCGGGTGTTCGACCCGAACTCCGAACATAATGGAAGTCAATGGGGACCCGAACTTTTGTGGTTTGTAAAGCCTCCTTACATGCTACATACCCCAAATTTACAGGGTATGTGCACCTTGGGAGTGGGTACAAGACGAAAAAAAAATTTAGCAAAAAGAGCTTATAGTTTTTGAGAAAATCGATTTTAAAGTTTCAAAGGGAAAACTGTCTTTTAAATGCGGGAAATGTCTGTTTTCTTTGCACAGGTAACATGTTTTTTGTCGGCATGCAGTCATAAATGTAATACATATAAGAGGTTCCAGGAAAAGGGACCGGTAACGCTAACCCAGCAGCAGCACACGTGATGGAACAGGAGGAGGGTGGCGCAGGAGGAGAAGAAGGCCACGCTTTGTGAGACACAACAACCCCGGCCTTGCATGAGGGCAAGAAGCGTGCGGATAGCATGCTTTGTACCGCCATGCAGTCATAAATGTAATAAAGATAAGTGGTTCAATAAACAGGGACCACGCGGCAACGCTAACCCAGCAGCAGCAGACGTGATGGAACAGGAGCAGGCGCAGGAGGAGAAGGCCACGCTTTGTGAGACACAACAACCCAGGCCTTGCATGAGGGCAAGAAGCGTGCGGATAGCATGCTTTGTACCGCCATGCAGTCATAAATGTAATACAGATAAGTGGTTCAATAAACAGGGACCACGCGGCAACGCTAACCCAGCAGCAGCAGACGTGATGGAACAGGAGCAGGCGCAGGAGGAGAAGGCCACGCTTTGTGAGACACAACAACCCAGGCCTTGCATGTGGACAAAAAGCGTGCGGATATAGCAGCAATGCTTTTTGCCGCCATGCAGTCATAAATGTAATACAGATGAGAGGTTCAATAAACAGGGCCCGGAAACGCAACACCATCCCAGATGTTCATTGGTCATGTTACTTGGTTGGGGTCCTGGAGTGTTGCGTAGTCATTTCCAATCCAGGATTGATTCATTTTAATTTGAGTCAGACGGTCTGCATTTTCTGTAGAGAGGCGGATACGCCGATCTGTGACGATGCCTCCGGCAGCACTGAAACAGCGTTCCGACATAACGCTGGCTGCCGGGCAAGCCAGCACCTCTATTGCGTACATTGCCAGTTCATGCCAGGTGTCTAGCTTCGATACCCAATAGTTGAAGGGTGCAGATGGATGGTTCGACACAGCTACGCCATCTGACATGTAGTCCTTGACCATCTTCTCCAGGCGATCGGTGTTGGAGGTGGATCTGCACGCTTGCTGTTCAGTGGGCTGCGGCTGCATGGGTGTCAGAAAATTTTCCCACTCCAAGGACACTGCCGATACCATTCCCTTTTGGGTACTAGCTGCGGCTTGCGTTGTTTGCTGCCCTCCTGGTCGTCCTGGGTTTGCGGAAGTCAGTCTGTCTGTGTACAACTGGCTAGAGGAGGGGGAGGATGTCAATCTCCTCTCTAAAGTCTCCACAAGGGCCTGCTGGTATTCTTCCATTTTGACCTGTCTGACTCTTTCTTCAAGCAGTTTTGGAACATTGTGTTTGTACCGTGGATCCAGAAGGGTATAAACCCAGTAATTGGTGTTGTCCAGAATGCGCACAATGCGTGGGTCACGTTCAATGCAGTCTAGCATGAATTGAGCCATGTGTGCCAGAGTCCTACCAGAATCCTCATCATCCTCTTGTGAGCGTTGTGATAGTTGTTGTGATGCATCATAGTCGTCACCTTCCTCCTGGTCTGCTTCTGCTGACCATTCGCGTTGAATTGTGGAAGTCCAACGTGCACCGCTCTGGCCCTCGTCAGTGGTGGCATGAAATTCCTGCTCCAACTCCAGCTGTTCCTCCTCCTCTTCTTCGTCATAGCTGCTGGGGCCAGCGTTCCCTGAGGCGGATGGCCTGATGTTGGTACCATCACGCTGATCGTTTTCTCCTTCAGATTCCCCCAGTTGCATCATGACAGCTGTTTCCTTGATTTTTAACATCGACCTCTTCAGTAAACACAGCAGTGGTATGGTAATGCTGACTGAAGAGTTGTCACTGCTCACAAGCAACGTGGATTGCTCCAAATTTTGGAGGACTTGGCAGAGGTCCAACATGTTGGCCCAATCGGATCCACAGAAGCTTGGCAGCTGGCCGGATGCGCCTCGGTACTGCGCCGTCATGTACTGGACCACTGCACTCTTCTGCTCGCAAAAGCGGGCTAGCATGTGCAGCGTAGAATTCCAGCGCGTAGGGACATCACACAGCAAGCGATGGTGGGGGAGATTGAAGCGCTCCTGCATCTTGGCGAGTGCCCCCGAAGCAGTACTGGAATTTCTACAATGTTTGGACACTCGACGCACCTTCAACAGCAGATCGGGCACGCCTGGGTATGTCCTCAGGAACCGCTGAACTACTAGGTTCATCACGTGCGCCAGGCAAGGGATGTGTGTCAGCTTAGCCAACCTTAAAGCGCGAATGAGATTACTCCCATTATCACACACAACCATGCCCGGTTTCAGGTCCAGCGGTGCCAGCCACAAATCCGTCTGTTCCTTTATTCCCCTCCAAATTTCCTCCCCTGTGTGCTGCTTATCCCCAAGGCAGATGAGCTTCAGCAACGCTTGCTGACGCATGCCAACAGCTGTGCTGCACTGCTTCCACGATCCTACTGCTGCTGGGTTAGCGTTTCCGGATGAGGTACAGCTTTGAGATGCGTTGGAGGAGAAGGAGTCAGAGAGGTAGGTGCTGCTGTTATCCAGTGGGAGGGACGGCGGTGCAGCTGTTTGTGGCGTGGGCAACACCCGTGCCGTAGCAGGTGAGGAATCGCTGCCAGGCTCCACAAGGTTCACCCAGTGCGCGGTAAGGGAGATGTATCGACCCTGGCCGAACGCACTCGTCCAGGTGTCAGTGGTGAGGTGAACCTTGCAGGCAACGGCATTCTTCAAGCTTCGGGTTATTTTGCTGACCACGTGCTCATGCAACTCAGGCACTGCAGAGCGTGCAAAGTGGTAGCGGCTGGGAACCACGTAACGTGGGATGGCCACTGACATCATGCCCTTGAAGCTGTTTGTCTCCACCAATCGATATGGCAGCATTTCGCAGGCCAGAAGCTTGGCTATGCTGGCTGTTACTGCCACGGCCCGGGGGTCATTTGCTGGCAATTTCCTCTTGCGCTCAAACATCTCCGACACAGACAACTGAACCGTAGCGCTGCACACGGAAGGGCTGTTGGTTGTTGTGTTTGATGAACACTGGGAGACCTCAAGAGCACTACTCCGGAAAGTGACAGTGTCAGCGTCGTCTGATGTTTGTGAATGTTGTGAACCACGCAATGGCTGGGCTACTGCTGCTGCTGAGGCGGGTCTGGTGAACCCAAGGGAGGCAGTGTTGTTTCTGGTACCCTGTCCTGACGCGGTTGCCCAAAGAGTGGGATGTTTGGATAGCATGTGACGGCTCATGCTGGTGGTGGAGAGGTTGTTAATATTTTTCCCCCTGCTCAGGCGGGTCTTGCACACCTTGCAAATCGCCATGGTAACATCCTCAGTGCAGTCTTCAAAGAAAGCCCAGACTTTGGAGCACCTGCCTCCTTGCTGGCGATTTCTGTTTGCTCCTCTTTTGCCTCTCACTTGAACTTCCACGCTTGTGGTGCCTGAAATTGCGCGCCGCCTACCTTGTGGCACAAGGCGAACTCGTGCAGCAGTGGGTTCTTCAACAGACTCATCTGTGCTGCTGCTACGACGGCGATGTTCTCGTTCACAAACAAAATCTGGGTCTCTGTCCACATTGTCCATACCCTCCTCTTCCATCTCCTCAAACTCGTCATATGTCATTGTGGGCCACCGCCGTGGAGTAGAGCTCCCCACAACAACCTCTGCGCAGCACACTCCAACGTCGTCTTCCAGATCTTGTCGGCCGACCTCCTGCAATTGCAACCCCTCCTGCCCAAATTGCTCTGGGATTTGGGTTTCCGAGTCCTCTTCGGACTCGCCTTGTATTTCAGTGCGCGGTGCATTTCCCACAGTTAACGGTTGTGAATCCAGGCACAACATTTCTGGCTGTTCCTCCATTGACCTTTGAAAGGTGGAAGTTTGTTGGGCTGGGAATAGCTCCTGCGAATACCCCATTGTGTCCTGAGGTAATTCATCGGACTGGTTATCTGGCAGTTGTGTGCGTGGTGTCGCTGCCGGTTGTGTCAGCTTTGTGCCCACTGGCTCCTTGTAACTGGCTGAGGACTCGGACCTCGTGCGTGATGTGCTGGTGCTGCTTAACCCACTGCTGGACGCTTGAGAGGTCATCCAAGTAATTATCTGGTCCTGTTCTTTTGGATTTGTGAGGGTTGTTGTCCTGGACAACATGGGCGGTATTGAGTGGGTTTTCTTGGGTGCTCCCCTGTGGCCTGTACGTGAACCGTCAGGGGAAACACCTCTTCCCTTGCCCCTCCCTCTTTCACCGGATTTCTTCCTCATTTCACTTATCCTTACAGTACACGCTGACTGGCAGCAGTACAGTGGCAGTACAGAAATGCTATACAGTACCACTATTCCCAGCAGCGACACAGAGCACAATGCTATACAGTGACGGGTGAGCGGTGTACCACTATTCCCAGCAGCGACACAGAGCACAATGCTATACAGTGACGGGTGAGCGGTGTACCACTATTCCCAGCAGTGACACAGAGCACAATGCTATACAGTGACGGGTGAGCGGTGTACCACTATTCCCAGAAGCGACACAGAGCACAATGCTATACAGTGGCGAACGAGCGGTGTACCACTATTCCCAGCAGACACAGAACAGTACACAGAATGCTATATAGTGTGGCTGAACGAGCGGTGTACCACTATTCCCAGCAGACACAGAACAGTACACAGAATGCTATATAGTGTGGCTGAACGAGCGGTGTACTACTGTTCCCAGCAGACACAGAACAGTACACAGAATGCTATATAGTGTGGCTGAACGAGCGGTGTACTACTGTTCCCAGCAGACACAGAACAGTACACAGAATGCTTTATAGTGTGGCTGAACGAGCGGTGTACTACTGTTCCCAGCAGACACAGAACAGTACACAGAATGCTATATAGTGTGGCTGAACGAGCGGTGTACTACTGTTCCCAGCAGACACAGAACAGTACACAGAATGCTATATAGTGTGGCTGAACGAGCGGTGTACCACTGTTCCCAGCAGACACAACAGTACACAGAATGCTATATAGTGTGGCTGAACGAGCGGTGTACCACTATTCCCAGCAGACACAGAACAGTACACAGAATGCTATATAGTGTGGCTGAACGAGCGGTGTACTACTGTTCCCAGCAGACACAGAACAGTACACAGAATGCTATATAGTGTGGCTGAACGAGCGGTGTACTACTGTTCCCAGCAGACACAGAACAGTACACAGAATGCTTTATAGTGTGGCTGAACGAGCGGTGTACTACTGTTCCCAGCAGACACAGAACAGTACACAGAATGCTATATAGTGTGGCTGAACGAGCGGTGTACCACTGTTCCCAGCAGACACAGAACAGTACACAGAATGCTATATAGTGTGGCTGAACGAGCGGTGTACTACTGTTCCCAGCAGTGACACACAATGACTGGGGGGGACCCTGGCTAGCGTGGCTGGAGCGCGAACTACCCTGCCTGCCTACCCAAAGCTAAACCCACAGACAAATGGCGGAGATATGACGTGGTTCGGGTATTTATTTACCCGAACCACGTGACAGTTCGGCCAATCAGAGCGCGTTCGGGTCCGAACCACGTGACCCGTTCGGCCAATCACAGCGCTAGCCGAACGTTCGGGGAACGTTCGGCCATGCGCTCTTAGTTCGGCCATATGGCCGAACGGTTTGGCCGAGCACCGTCAGGTGTTCGGCCGAACTCGAACATCACCCGAACAGGGTGATGTTCTGCAGAACCCGAACAGTGGCGAACACTGTTCGCCCAACACTAGTAGTGCCTAACCCTTACCACTCACCCTGATGTTACCTAACCCTAACCACTCCCTCTGCAGAGACACTTCACATGAAACATCAAAAATGGACTGACCAATATCACACATACGTCTACGTATAAAGAGAGGAGTTCACTATTGCAACCACACTAGTGACAGCCGGCTTATTTGCTGAGCAAAAATATACATAATAAATTGATGTAGCTTGTTTCATTCAAAGCTTGCATGCTGAATTTTAATGCTTTATGTAATTATATTTACAGTGGGTACTTTGACTTTGAATATGCCTTTGTGGTGAAGTTGACAGCCACTGAATGCAGACAGCTAAATGAAAATACTATCCGTGAAGCTTTAACTCTGAACCAGAGACAGCTGAATGATTTGCGTAACACCGTGCGTAATTACGGGATTTATGAAGGACATAGGATTGTGGCGGCATCGTACAGTAATGAAACACCAAGGAACCACGCTGAATATCGCCTGTTGGAGGGTGTGAATAGAGCCCCATCTCCGGTTCAGAATCTGTTGGACAAAGGCTTACGAGCTGGATGTGTTGTGTTCTACTCCCTTTATTCTCCATGTTTAGCCAGATGTGTCAACGTGCAGAATCCATATAATATTATCGCTAAGCTTGATGTATTTAATGGGATAGCTGAAGGCAATAAGGCTTTCGTTTTCAGGGATGTGTATAGTGAAGATAAAGACAAAAGCCCTACTGAAATCTGGCAGGCTTGGGGGGCGCTCAATAATAGGATGACTTTATACCGTTGCACAGATAATAATTGCATTCGCTGTTTTGAACAAGGTCTTTTTACAGGACAATGTCTTAATTAAACAGCAAGTCCACTTAAATAAAAAAAAAAGAAAAAAAAAAAAGAAATGTTTTTATTATTTGTCGGTGCTAGAGAAGTCATGGTTTAACATTTAAAACCCCATTAAAACTCATGACTGAGAATAGCAAATTCTAATAGTTACCAGATTATGTCAAACCTCCAAACTTCTTGAGGAAAGGAAGCGGGGCACCTTTAAAGAGGTACCATATTTTCCTACATATAAGACACACTTTTTCTCCCACCAAAAATGGGGAGAAAAAGTCCCTCCATCTTGTACGGTGAATGCAGGGGATCCCCGACTTATGAACAGGGCCGGATTTGTACTTTTTACCGCCCTAGGCCAACTATACCATCTGTATGGTTGTTATCTCTGTGTGCCCCAATGAGAATTCTACTTACTTTCCATCATTGGTGTCACAGACATAGCTATTTTAGTAATACGTGTATAGATTAGAAGTTATGTTTTGAAATTTTATGTTATGCTTGCCATCTCATAAATGATGGACCTATTGCATCACCATGAGAGTTAGACTGATGTATACCTGCAGGATAGAGCTTACAGGTCTTGCAGGGACGGCACAAGTACAGGACAGAGAGTTCAAAGGTTAAAGCTGTTCTTGTAGATAGGGATGACTGCATAGAACAGCTTTACTTCCCCTCACTGAGCCGCCCCTAAACTTCTGGTGCCCTAGGCCATGGCCTATGTGGCCTTGCCAGAAATCCGGCCCTGCTTATGAATGTCCGCCTATATGAACCGGTGACCAGCTGCCTTGTTGGGGATTCCCTGCATGTGTGTTGGCAGTGTGACTGGCTCCCCCCACATGCTTCCTCACCCTCCCCCATGCCCCCTGGCTCCTGTGTAAGTGTAACGGGCAGCTCACCTAATCCGCCATGCGGGGATTGCAGACGTCCTTCTCCTTCAGTGGCTGGCTCTAGTGAGGGCTTGTACTGATCGCATCATCAGTACAAGCCGCTCACTAGAGCTAGCCGCACAGAGGAGAAGGAGGTCTGCAATCCCCGCAGGCATGGCAGATTAGGTAAGCTGCCCGATACACTTAAACTTGGGGGACACAGCAGGACACATGGAGGACACAGGAGGGACAAAGGGGGACACATGGGGACACAGGGGGACATATAAGTGACACAGGAGGACACATAAGGGACATAGGAGGACACATGGGGACAAAGGTAGACAACCAATCGGGGAGAATGTGTACAAGATGCTCCTGGAACATGGACTCACCAGGTTAAGTATACATATTTTTTTCCACTGGGTTTTGCCCTCTAATCCTGGGTGTATCTTATATTCCTGAGCATCTTATACGGCGGGAAATACTACTTTAACCAAGTATTGAACTTATCCCAATCAGTAGCCAATACCCTCTTCCCTTGAGAAATCTGTACCTTTTCTCGAATAGATCATTAGGGGGGCCTGTGTGGCTGGTTTTGAGGAAAACCCCTCTTACAGTGCGATGTTAAAAGGAGTGTCCAGGCTAGCTAAAAAAAAGATCTACTTACCCGGGGTTTCTTCCAGCCCCTGGCAGCCGCTATGTCCCACACTGCAGCTCTGCTCTCAGCCGTTGGCTCACGGTTCCCTCCGCTGCAGAAGCCGACCTCGCCAGGTCGTACTCTACTGCGCCTGCACGAGAGCCGCTGTAAATCAAGTACACGCTGTCCAGAGTGTACTGCGCAGGTGAGAGTGGAGCTGCCGCGATGGCACAGGACGGCTGCCAGGGGCTGGAGGAAGCCCCGGGTAAGTAGATCTTTTTTTTTTTTAGCTGCCCTGGACATTCCCTTTATGGAAACATCCCTAACAGTTTCCTGTCTGTGCTTCTGCAGAGAAGAGTTGTTGTGTACACAAGTGTTTGGCTACCATTGCTAGGAGCTCTGATTTTTTTTTCCTGGACGCGGGCTAATTTGGTTTCACCACTTATGATCAAGGTCCTTAACTTACGTTTATGAGTTACGTAGAAGTCTCTTGTTATAAAGATCATTTAGAAGAAGCTGAGTGTTGGGAGAAATGATGAAAACACCACAGAAAACACTGTCATATAACTTCAGCACAGCTCAAAATGTAATCCTCCTAATTGCTCTAGCCCCTTTTCATAACAAGTTCTCCTCTAGAAATGTCACATTTGTCTGCCAATCTCGGTATTATCTTGCATGTTATGCTACGTACACAGATACGATAACAGTTGTTGAAGCGGCCGATAATGACCGGTTCAGCTGACGATCGCTATGTGTGTATAGTGGCCAACAATAGATATTGCTTAGACATCGGGGGTCGTAAGTATCCATCCTGTTGGATCCACACATTTTGCATAAATCCAGGTTGAGACTCAGTCTTTCTTCTATTTGGACTTAGCACTTACATTGAAGGATCCGGGTGTGGACTGGTTGACTCCCTGGTGGACTGACCTTGCAGTTTGAGCAGCAAGACCACACTGTTTGTCGGGATCTATAACCAGTGGTGAGGTTGCATCGAAATACGCAATTACGCATCTTAATTGTAATGTGAAATGTCAGAGAAAATCGTAATTCATTTAATATGTAATAGTAATATTTCATAATTTTGCGTAAGTTTTACGTTTCTTTGTGTAATTTTATGCCAACTTTGGCAGTTAATAGCAAAGCCCTCACACATGGTATTGCTACCAAAATTGCTATATATGTTTAGGAGAATAGTGGGTACAAGTCAAAAAAAAGAATTTTCCAAAAATACCTTGTAGTTTGATAAAATACCTTGGTTTTTATTCTGTTCCTGGTGGAGGCCATGTCTTTTGCCCACAGTTAAGGCTAACTCGTGATGTCATTTCTGCCCTTTACTTTTTTTCTTGTCTCCTCCAATCGCTAAGTCGCCTCAGCCTTGCTTGTAAACACAAGTGAGTAGGGGATTAGGTTTCAGATAAGCAGCTGGCAGGGAAATAAAGGAAAGAGAAGGAAATAATTATAGAAAAAAAGAACCCCCAGCATGCAATTCTTTGGCACGACTACTAAAGGGCCAGTGCTCCTTAACCTGCTGGGTGGTCTGGACGAGCTCAGCTCGTCCAGTACCGCCGGAGCCTGCCGCTCAGGCCCTGCTGGGCCGATTTGGCTCAAATAAAAAGCAGCACACGCAGCCGGCACTTTGCCAGCCGCGTGTGCTGCCTGATCGCCGCTGCAGTGCGGCGATCCGCCACATGCAGCAGCGAAAGAGGGTCCCCCCAGCCGCCTGAGCCCAGCGTAGCCGGAACAAAAAGTTCCGGCCAGCGCTAAGGGCTGGATCGGAGGCGGCTGACGTCAGGACGTCGGCTGACGTCCATGACGTCACTCCGCTCGTCGCCATGGCGACGAGGTAAGCGAAACACGGAAGGCCGCTCATTGCGTGTTACTTCTGGCCGCCGGAGGCGATCGGAAGAACGCCTCCGGAGCGCCCTCTAGTGGGCTTTCATGCAGCCAACTTTCAGTTGGCTGCATGAAATAGTTTTTTTTTTATTAAAAAAAAAACCTCCCGCAGCCTCCCTGGCGATCTTAATAGAACGCCAGGCAGGTTAAGTATGTGATAACTCCAAATCATAACAACAGAAAAAGTTTTGAAATTTTTGAATGCAGGCTCAGCATCTTTATCACTTAATACACTCAGACCAGTTGCTTTTGAAATTTGATTTTTATGGTGACGATACCGCTTTAACATATGTAGCGATTGGTGTCAATAGCATGTATGGTGGCTTTGCTATTCACCGCCAAGTGCAAGTCGGCACAAAAATACATGAAAATTACGCAAAATTTTACACAAAATTACGAATAACTATATAAAATCAATTAAATTTACAAATAGTAATTATGTATAGGTGTTATTGCAAAAATGTATGCACAATTTTGCGGAATCATAATTAGCTGATTATGATTATCACTTCTTTAATGCCCCCCAATGCCCGAGCATTACCGACCTCAATGCTATTTTCACCCCCAGCGACTGAAGCCACTCTAGCATTCACCTAATCATCGTCCCGCCACCTCTCTCCATTGCAACAGAACACATCATTAGCCTCCAGGCTAGGGATAGGCAGTCTGTACAGCATTGTTCCTTGAATTGTTGTTTCAGTCTTGCATGTGTGTACTTAGCTTTAGATCCAGGGACCTAAATCTACCACAAGTACTCTTGCAGAAGGTTAGAGTGTCTAAACTGCCTGTACGCCAAAGAGTGTACAGATTCCAGGCTTTTAATAAAGTGCTTGAAGTCAAGTTTGGAAATTCTCCGTAGCTGACTGCAAACTGAAATGGAAATATTGTTGTTTACAATATTACATTACAAAAAGACTTCTCTAGCACTGACATTTGTTCACAACAATTTTCGTAACAAAAGTGGAATTCCCCCATTGCTAAACAGTGTTCCATCTTCTGTGGCACTGACCACTCTATTGCTAGCTTCTGCAATCTATACAAATATAACAAAAATCACAGAAAAATGTACTCCTACTACAGTACAGATGATTTATGTCTTGCAAATTGTTTTCTGTTATGTGTCTGTTTATACAAGATCAATATTCGAACTTGCATTTATTTCAAAGTATGTCACAGTATGACAGCATGCAAAATAAAGGATTTATCTTCTGCAAAGTTACTCTTTTTTTCTGTTCTGAATTTAACCTTCTTGATGTGTTCAACACAACTACTTCCCTCTGTGCTGGGAAAGCTGCTCCATGACTGAGCCTCCAGGAGTCCTACTGCACAGAGTTCACTTATAAGTGGGATCTTTGTGGACCTTTAAAACTTTGTTGCCATTAGAGATGGCTCGAACCTCAGATTTTGGGTTCGCAAACCTCAAACGTGAACTTCCGCAAAAGTTCAAGTTCGCGAGGACCAGGCGAACCGCAATAGACTGCAATGGGCAGGCGACCTTGAAAAACTACAAACACTGTTTCTGGCCACAAAAGTGATGGAAAAGATGTTTCAAGGGGTCTAACAACTGGAGGTGGTCAGTGACTACAAGAGGAAAACATTTTTTTCAAAAAGACCTAATACTTTTTGAGAAAATAATTTTAAAGATCTCGTACTGATTGTTGGAAATGTTCCAACCACGCTTAATAGCAAAGCCCCCTTAAATGCCCAAAACACCAAATTTGCATGGGAATGTTAAGAAAAACAGTGGTAACAATAAGATTTTTTTTTTTTAAAGACCTTATACTTTTTGAGAAAATCGATTTTAAAATCTCAAACGAAAATAGTATGCACTTAAATGTGTAAATGACAGTTCTTAGGGAAACAATTCTCACTGACTTTAGCAGTTAATAGCAAAGGCCCCTTACATCCTAGCAACACCAGATCTGCAGGATATGTTAAAAATATAGTGGGAAACAATATTAAAAAAAAATAAACATTTACATTTTTTTAATTTTACTTTTTTATGTTCAGAGTGTGGGAATTTTTTAAAAAAATGGTGTGGGGTCCCCCCCTCCCGAGCCTCTGTAACCTCTTGTCTTCCATGCAGGCTGGGATAGCCAGAATGTGGAGCCCCGGCCGACTGGGGCTTCGCACCATGAGCTATATCAGCCCGCATGGTCCATGGTATGGGGGGGGGGCTCCGGGGGAGTGGGGCAGTCAAGCCTTCCCCTCTCCCCCCGAGTCCTTGTCCAATCCATGGACAAGAGGCTCTTCCCCACCTCCGGTGCCCCAGTGGGAGGTGGGGCGACGACTCCCATGGTGGCATCTGGGAGTCCCCTTTAAGAAGGGGACCCCAGATGCCCACCTCCCTCCTAGGAGAAATGAGTATAGGGGTACAAAGTATAAAATAAAATAAAAACACATCGAAGAAAAAAGTCCTTTAATGTTCCTAATTAACCAGAAATACTTACCTGTACCTTTAAAAAAAGTTCCCACGCCAATATCCTCGGAAATGTCCCACGCCAATATCCTCTAAATAATCTTGCAATCTTCATCTTGATTGAAGATCTCTGCCGCCCCCTGCACAGCTATAATAATTATTATAGCAGGGAATGCGTCCGCATAGGACGCATAGCGCTGGCTCCCGCTGTCCTCCCCGCCTCCTCACCTGTCATCCTCACGTAGCCTGGCACCTGGTGCACCCATGGGTGCTCTGGGTGCCAGGCTAAGTAAGGGTGACACAGGTTAAGGCAGGTGGGGAGAGACAGTGGGAGACGGCAGCTATGCGTCCTCACAGGATGCATTCTAAGCTATACTAACCTCTTCATGATCCGGTTCTTTTTAATGAATTGAATCTAATGAATTGGTTCAGAGCCAATTCATTAGATTCAATTCATTAAAAAGAACCGGATCATGAACTGGTTAGTATAGCTTAGAATGCGTCCTGTGAGGACGCATATCTGCCGACTCCCGCTGTCTCCCCACCTGTGCCTTCATCTTTCACCCTCACCTAGCCTGGCACCCAGTGCACCCATGGGTGCACCAGGTGCCAGGCTAGGTGAGGGTCCATATATATGTATCAGCCGGCACCATCTATTAGTAAGCTCTTTTATTGATTAAAATGACACATGAGAGAACATAGCAATGTTTCGGAGGAAGGCGTCCTTTCTCAAGCTTCTGTCAGTGTCTCACAGCATAATGTTCATCACCACTTTATATACACATAACATTGGAGAGTTGACCAATCACATATCAGTGCAAAAATACGCCGACCTATCCCCATCCGTCTCGTCTGCGGACCTTGTGGGGAACTACTACTAAATATGCACACTGACATGCGCACAAATGGACATCCCATCCTACGTGATGGGGCGGAGGCGAAACCCCGAGAGCTGAGCGCACTAGCGCCGACCAATGGCCCTGAGTCAGCTGATGGCAGCGTCCACCAGCTCCACCCCAAAG
Organism: Hyperolius riggenbachi; assembly: GCF_040937935.1. NCBI lineage: Eukaryota > Metazoa > Chordata > Amphibia > Anura > Hyperoliidae > Hyperolius > Hyperolius riggenbachi. The sequence goes on from NC_090649.1 coordinate 33,620,235, forward strand.
AGTCGGACCTGATGGGGGACTGACTCACTCGCGGCCAGACAGGCCACCTCCCATTAGTCTGACGTCAGGCAACACGTACGCGGAAGACATTCCGCCCACGTGACTGCCAATGCGCAACAGCCTCACAGGCACGCCTTCCGCCCCACCACGCAGCAACCAGACAGCGCGTCCCAGGCAACCAGGCGCAACCCTATCAGTTCAAAAGACATAAGTTCAACAACAGCACCAGTCTCAAACCAATCTCCAGGGGCACAACAAGAGAGCATCCCCAGGAGCAGCACGAGGACTAAAACCTCAGATATTAAGAAAAAGTATTAAAAAATGAAAAAATTAAAAAAATTAAAAAAAATAATAAAGAAAAGAAAATAACAGGGAACATGAAAATTATATAGAACAGTTAGCAAATTCCAGACTACTCCCAGATGTCATATGAACGGTGACATGTCATATTCTCTATTGAGTCCCTTAGGTACTAGAGTGTCCAGCCTACGTATCCAGACTGCCTCACGATACAATAGTTTCCTAATCCTATTGCCACGGGGCCACCTCTTCTAGCTGGTCTCACTCGCTCCAGCACCTGAAAACGCAACTGATTCACTGAATGTCTAGCATGTACAAAATGTTGTGTAACAGCTAGTTCTAATGCAGGTTTCCTAATAGTGCTCTTATGTGCAGATAGTCTATCTTTAATTCTTTGGGTGGTCTGACCTATGTATAACGGCCCACATGGGCATTTTAAGGCATACATGACATATCTAGAATTACAGTCATAATGACCATTAATGGGAAACTTTTTCCCACTATATGGATGTGACACATAACTGCCCTTAATAACACTGTTGCAGTGCACACACCCCACACAGGGGTATGTACCCTTAGGTCTAATGGATCTATCTTTCTACAGCTTTTGTGAACCCAAGTCTGTATGGACCAATTTATCCTTAAGTGTAGGTGCTCTCCTATAAGACATCAAGGGAGGAGTCTGGAATTCGCCAATCTGTGGAAAATCTTCCCCCAAAAGGTGCCAATTTCTTCTCAAAATTTTGGCTATATCATCACTAAACACATTGAACTGACTCACAAATGGAATCCTCTTGTTGTGTCCCCTCCTACGGTCAGTTGTCCCCGTCCTGTCTGTCCTCTCTAAGTTCTGTCTGGCCCTGTTTAGCAGTGTGTTGGGATAATGTCTCCTCTGGAATTTTTTCTGCATCTCGTCAAGCCTATCTCTACACAATTCTTCGTCTTCAACTATCCGTCTCACCCTTTGGAACTGACTTCCTGGGATAGACAATTTCGTACTGGGGGGGTGGAAACTGTCATATAGCAACGTAGAGTTAGTATCAGTGGGTTTGACATATATATCTGTACTAAGTTTTCCCTGACTCAGTCTCACCATTACGTCAAGGTAACTAACTTCAGTTTCATGTGCATGTACAGTCAACTTAATACATGGGCACTGTGACTCTAATTGTGCCACACACTGCATAAGGCTCGAACGTGGCCCCACCCATACGCAAAATACGTCATCAATATATCTCATCCAGCAGATGGCGCTCTGTAAAAAAATTCTATTAGTATAGACAAAAGTCTCTTTATACGCATTCATGAACATATTTGCATAGGTAGGGGCCACGTTCGAGCCCATCGCCGTGCCCCTTAGCTGTAAATAGAACTGATCTTCCACCAGAAAATAATTGCGTGTCAAAAATATATACAACAATCTACATAGAAACGATCTATGTGGCCCGGAGAAATCCGAGGCACATTCCAAGGCATGCTGAACCGCCTCTACACCCCCATCGTGAGGGATGGAGGTGTAGAGGGACTCAACATCCATAGTCACCAACGGGGCCCCCTCTGGGATCTCCGGTAATTTTTTAATCTCCTCCAAAAACATCGTAGTATCCCTCAGATAGGATTTTCCTGCTATCACAAAGGGCCTCAGAATCTGGTCAAGGTATTTAGCTATAGGCGAGAAGATGGAATTAATCCCTGCTACTATAGGCCGGCCTGGGGGGGGGGGGGGATGTTCTATTCTTATGAATCTTTGGACAGATGTAGAAGACAGGGACTATAGGGTCCTCCTGTGTCAGATATCTCTGTAGTTTCTCATCAATTATATCTTGCTGAAAGGCCTGATAAACTGTCTCTTTGATGCATCCAAAGAATTCCTCAGTAGGATCTGTCATCAATTTGGTATATGTGGAGGTGTCCGATAGTAATCGGTTGATCTCATATTTATAATATTCCACATCCATGACAACAACTGCTCCCCTCTTGTCCGCCTGTTTTATAATGATGGATTTGTCCTCGCTTAGTTCACACAGTGCTCGTCGTTGTTCTTGATTTAGATTATGTTTGGTCCGAACACCGGAGCCCACATTAGAGCCATCAACAACCTGGTCTATCTCATCTGTAACTTTTTTCATGAATTTATCTATGACTTGACACGATACGGGGTTAAACCGACTTTTAACATGCAGATTAGTGTCTTTTAGTCTTAAGCTGCCCTCACCCCTTTCTCGATCTACAAAAAAGGGCCTCTCCTGAGGCTGACTAAAAAAATATTTTAAGCGGATGGATCTAAAAAATTTGTGTAGGTCTATGTCTAGATCAACTCGGTTAGGCCAATTAGTAGGTGCAAATGATAGTCCCTTTTCCAGAAGAGATTGCTGTGCCAGGGTCAACTGCTTAGAGGATATGTTGACTACTATAGTTTCAACTAGGTCACCCTCTGACTGCCCGACCTGGGCTGTCTGGATCTGTGCCTCAGGCGTTCTTTTATATTTCCGCTTCCTGCCTCCCCTACGTTTTCTTCGCTTGACACATTGTCTGATGATGTTGTCTGTGCCAAAAAATTAGTTGATTCCCCTCTTTGTTCACCCTGCTTGCGTTCATAGGGCCTATTTTTCACAAATCTTCTTCTCTTAGACGTAGGTTTTTGCCATGAGTATACATAGCCTGTGGTGTAGTCTAGTGCATCTCGTTGAAGTTTCTCTCTCTTGATGTTCTGGATTTGTTTCTTATGTTGTTCCAGATTGTTGCCCAAATCCACCACATATTTAGCATATTCATCAGTTGGTGTGTTGTCAAACAATCTTTGCTTCAAATCACTAATCTGTTGATCAAGCTTAGGTATTTCCATCATGATCCTATCAATAGTCAAGTATATACAAGTAGATCCAGGAGCACCGAAAAGGTTCAAAGATAAAAGACGTGTGCCAAGGTCCCACCCCAGTACCAAGGGGTCGTAATCATAGACTCCAGCAAAGGACCGGCACCACTCCAGTATGCTAAAGCTCAAATACTTTAATGATACATCACAAGCAACGACAGACTGCTGTTTCGGCCTTCCATAGGCCTTTGTCAAGTTGCACAAGGAAATACAACCATAAAATGCATAGCATTACACTTATATACAAACATGCACCACCCATGTGGTGCCATGAGACCAAAATTGACCAATCCTGACCGGGCAGCCAAGGCGGACCTGATGGGGAACACCCAATACACAACGACCACCAATAAGGCGGACAGATTTCAAAAAAATACCCACCTGTGGCGTAATAGCGGAAAAAAACGCCGCTCAGATGACCCCAGACGCGCCGCCAATGCACTCAAAACCGCCAGGTACGTATCCGGCCGGGGCGGAAGTAACGTCATGATCACATGACATTTCAGCGCCCAATCATCGTAGCCGGAAAACGTCCTATGGGGACACTGAGCGGCTCCATCGTCATGACAGTGGGCGGTGCGGCAACCCAGCGTAGCCATGGCCACGCGAAAAACATAAACAAACACACGTATCATCCGCACTATACTCACGACCCACTGTCTGCAATGGAATGCTGCCACATAGACTGTCAGGTCAGGATGATCTGGAAAATAAAAGCATATAAAAACAACATCAGGTATCTGAACAATAACACACTCATGTTAAATACAAAAAACAGTGGAACAAATATAATCAAAAATGTACTCAAATACAAAAAGAGAAATCAATTTCTCTATTTAAGCCTGCTCTATCCATAGCACCCAGTCTCTTGATCCACCCAGCTTCCCTGCGAAGTAGCTCCTTAACCCGATCTCCTCCCCTCCAGTCCCTAGGCACCCCATCAATCGCCATGACCTTAAATTGAGCTACACTATGCTGACACATGGTGAAGTGGTCAGACACTGCTTGTCCTGCCGTATAGTTCCTGATGGCAGTTTTATGTGATGAAACTCGGCTTTTGAGGGTTTGTGTGGTCATACCTACATAAATGTAGCTACAGGGACACTTGATGAGATACACTACGTAGGTGGAATCACATGTGAATCTATCACGGATATGAAAAGTAGCCCCCGAAGTGGGGTGATGGAATGTATTACCACGCATGACATTACCACACATGTGGCATGCCATGCAAGGGAACATACCATTCCTACCCCTTGGAACCTGCGGTCCGCGAACAGCGCGCATGCGCAACTTGTCCCTAACAGTTGGAGCCCGACGAAAGGACATTAGGGGGGGATACCGAAACTCAGGTACTCTCGGTAAACCGTCGCGTAAAATATACCAATGGCGACGCAAAGATCTCGCTATCAAATCGCTGCAAGTGTTGTAAGTTGACACAAAGGGTATGCGGTTCATCTGCCTGGGCCTGGACCGCCGAGATGGCGCATCCACTTCCAGACTAGCAGCTGGATATCCACGTGAACGAAATTTACAAGCTAATTCTGCCTTACGCCTCTCACAGACCGCAGGCTCACTGACAATCCTGTCCACTCTCATAAACTGACTGCGGGGGATGCTATTTCTGACACGCTCAGGGTGGAAGCTACGGTAATGCAGTGTGGAATTTCTATCTGTGGGTTTAGTAAACAGATCAGTAGATATCACATTTCCACTCCGAATCACCCTTACATCAAGGAAAGAGACAGACTCCCTATCACAGGTTGCAGTCAATTTAATAGGTGGGCACTGACCATGGACTTGTTGGATAAAATCATCCAAAGTCGAACGTGGCCCCCTCCAAATGCAAAATATGTCGTCTATAAATCTCCACCAGCAAACTGAGTGCCGGCGGAAAAGGGGGTTGAGGTAGACGAATGTCTCCTCATAAAGCCCCATATAAAGGTTTGCATAGGAGGGGGCCACGTTCGAACCCATCGCAGTGCCCCGTAGTTGTCCGTAGAATCGCCCCCTGTATTCAAAATAATTAAACTTAAGAACCACTTCCAACAGGGCAATCAGAAATTTCCGTTGATCAACCGTACAGTCAGAATGTGTCATGAGAAACCAATCGGTAGCCTCTACACCCCCATCATGAGGGATGGAGGTGTAGAGGCTCTCCACATCCAAAGTCACAAAAAACATATCATCATCAAGGGTAGGGATAGACCGCAATTTGTCAAGGAACATGCCAGTATCTTTCAGATATGAATCAACCAACTGTACAATGGGCTGCAGTATCTTATCCAGATATTGTGCCAGGGGGACAAAAACAGAACCCACTCCTGCCACAATGGGACGCCCAGGTGGGCGCACCAAAGTTTTGTGTATCTTAGGTAGTATATACAGGTGTGGCACAGAGGGGTTCTGCTGTTGTAAATACTTGAACAAAGCTTCATCAATCACATTTTTAGACATGGCATGTTGTAAAATCTTAAGGATAAACCGTTGAATCTTAGGCAAGGGGTCAACATCAAGTAATGCATAAACATCATGATCAGCAAGTTGTCTTTCTATCTCATTAGAATAATGTACACGGTCCATTACAACCACAGCCCCACCCTTATCTGCTGGACATACTACAATGTCCTCATTACTCTGTAGTGATTTAAGTGCCATACTCTCAGATTTAGACAGGTTATGGCTAACTTTAAACAGACCACCCTTAAAGTTCCGCTCAAGTTGCTTCAGATCTTCACTAACTTTAGTCATGTATGAATCAATAAGGGCATGACTTGGTGGCCTAAAGGTGCTAGAATTGCGTAGACCAGTGTCTTTGAGATGTAGACAAATATCTGAATTACGGTCATAGTCCTGATGGGAACTGGTAGGAGGAATATTACTGAAAAAGTTCTTTAACTTGACAGTACGAAAAAAGCGATAAAGATCCTGCTCCAATTGAAAAAAATCAGGAAAATTTGTCAAACTAAATGACAGTCCAAAGTTAAGAACTTGCTCCTCTATAGCAGTAAGAGTATAAGTTGAAATATTTACCACTAAGGTCAGTGGCGTACCTAGGGTATTTGGCACCCGGTGCTGGTTATCCACAGTCACCCCCCCCCCCCTGGGCTGTGGAGTCGGTACAAAAATCTTCCGACTCCTCAGTTTATGAAACCACGACTCCAACCCCGGGTACCCAAAATAGCTTCAACTCCGACTCCTTAGTCTAATACTTAACAGGGCTGTGGATTTTGTACCAAAATCGCCCGACTCCTCAGTTTATGAAATCAACGACTCCGACTCCAACTCCAGGTGCCCAAAATTGCCCAGACTCCGACTCTTCGACTCAGACTCCACAGCCCTGCCCCCCCCCCCCCGTAATTGGGGCTACGTTGCGCAAAAAATGTGTGTGGTCATATACCAAAATGTGGGTGTGGTCACGGGTGGAGACAAGTTTACATGAACTTAGCAATGGTGGGACATTAGATTAGGACAGTGGTGGCGAAAAGTCACTTATCGCAAAGTGCCAACAGCAATTTAAACTAAATACAAACATTTTAACTCATACATGAACATTATGGAAAATCCAAGTTGAAAATAAACTGTGAAGATAAACAATTTCATCCATCCTACTCCTGAAAAATGTATTTTTTTTTTTAGAACCCCCCAGTTTTATTTTCTGTTTTAAAAAGCTAAAAAAAAAAAAAAAAAAAAAAAAAAAAAGTAGGTTTAAAGGAGTTATCCGGGCAGTTTTAATAAAATGAACGCCCCAAGCTCCCAGGACCTCCCTCGCCGCATCTCTGCTCTCAGCCGTTCGCCGGAGCTCCGACCCGGTCCCCGGCGATGACGTCAGAGCGACCTAGAGGTCGCTTTGTACTGCGCCTGCGCGATCGGCGCTGTCAATCACCACCACGTGGGCCGGTGCGAGTGCGTAGGCTCAGAACTACTACCACCTGCACAGTCCGCTCCGGCCCACGTGGCGGTGATTGACAGCGCCGATCGCACAGGCGCAGTACAGAGCGACCTCCAGGTCGCTCTGACGTCATCGCCGGGGACCGGGTCGGAGCTCCGGCAAACGGCTGAGAGCAGAGATGCGGCGAGGGAGGTCCTGGGAGCTTGGGGCTGGAGGAAGCCCCCGGTTAATTTTATTAAAACTGCCCGGATAACTCCTTTAATGCTATTGTCTCATATGAGGTTGATTCCGCTTTTCCCATAGTCTCGCAGTTAGCAATCATGAGGCCCCCAACAAGACAAATTCAGCAATCTTGAGGCCCCCAACAAATCATGAGGCCCCCAACAAGACAAATTCAGCAATCTTGAGGCCCCCAACAAGTCAAATTCAGCAATCATGAGGCCCCCAATAAATTATGAGTCCCCCAACAAGACAAATTCAGCAATCATGAGGCCCCCAGCAAGACAAATTCAGCAATCTTGAGGCCCCCAACAAGACAAATTCAGCATTCATGAGGCCACCAACAAGACAAATCCAGTAACCATGAGTCCCCCCCAACAAGACAAATTCAGCAGTCATGAGGCACATAAATAGACAGCATTTCAAATAAATAGGCAGAATGCCCCATTAATATGGTAGACACCTCTCACCTGGCTTCTGAATTCTCCTCTACTGGCTGCTGTGCCTGGCTGGCAATACTATTTTTGTCTGGATTGGCGATGATGTGTGAGCTGAAAGGCCTGGCAGTGATGCTGTGGCCTGACTGGCGGTGATGCTGTGGCTGGGCTGGCTGGCGGTGATGCTGTGGCTGGACTGGCTGGTTGAAGTAAATGCTGGCCTGACTGGTGGTGATGCTGTGGCCTTTTTGCCAGTGATTCTGGGCTGGTTGGCTGGTGGTTATGTTGGGCTGGCTGGCCTAGATAGTTTAGGTAGTGAGAGGTGCCCCACAGTTTATGTAGTGCCAGGAGCCCCCCAGTTTAGGTAGTTACAGGAGCCCCCCAGCTCAATTAGTGACTGGAGCCTCCCAGTTCAGTTAGTGACAGGTACCCCCCAGTTTAGGTAGTGACAGGTACCCCCCAGTTTAGGTAGTGACAGGTGCCCCCCAGTTCAGCTAGTGACAGGTGCCCCCCAGTTCAGCTAGTGACTGGTGCATCCCAGTTTGTGTAGTGACATGAACCCCCAGTTTAGATAGTGACATGAACCCCCAGTTTAGATAGTGACAGGGACCCCAAGTTTAGATAGTGACAGGGACCCCCAGTTTAGATAGTGACAGGGACCCCCAGTTTAGATAGCGACAGTGACCCCCCCAGGTTAGACAGCGACCCCCCCCAGGTTAGACAGCGACCCCCCCAGGTTAGACAGCGAACCCCGGTTAGATAGTGACAGGGACCCCCCAGTGTAGATAGTGACAGGGACCCCCCAGGTTAGATAGTGACAGTGACCCCCAGGTTAGATAGTGACAGTGACCCCCAGGTTAGATAGTGACAGTGACCCCCAGGTTAGATAGTGACAGCGACCCCCAGGTTAGATAGTGACAGCGACCCCCAGGTTAGGTAGTGACAGCGACCCCCCAGGTTAGATAGTGACAGCGACCCTCAGGTTAGATAGTGACAGGGACCCCCGGTTAGATAGTGACAGGGACCCCCGGTTAGATAGTGACAGGGATCCCCCAGGTTAGATAGTGACAGCGACCCCTAGGTTAGTGACACCGACCCCCCAGGTTAGATAGTGACAGTGACCCCCAGGTTAGATAGTGACAGCGACCCCCAGGTTAGTTAGTGACAGCGACCCCCCCAGGTTAGATAGTGACAGGGACCCCCCCCAGGTTAGATAGTGACAGGGACCCCCCAGGTTAGATAGTGACAGGGACCCCCCAGGTTAGATAGTGACAGGGACCCCCAGTTAGTGACAGGGACCCCCTAGGTTAGATAGTAATAGGGATCCCCCCCAGGTTAGATAGTGACAGGTGCCCTTCACACGTTGTGCAAATTTGGGATTTTACACCCCCCGTGGCTGTCCCCGCTGACAATCTACCCCCCCCCCCTCACCTCACAGGCCTTCCCCGGTGACAGGCAGGAGCAGCCCAGCTTCAGACCTCAGTATCAGCTGGCGACCAGTATGCGGGCGCACCGAACTCAGTGAACACCACGCCGTATATGCGGAAGTGATGTCACTTCCGCATATCAGTGCGGTGTCCGCTGGGTCCTAGCGCCCGCATACTGGTCGCCGGCTGGTCGGAGGTCTGAAGCTGGGCTGCTCCTGAGTCCTGCCTGTCACCGGGGAAGGCCCCGGGGGGGGGGGGGGGGGGACATAGGTTGTCAGCGGGGACGGCCACGGGGGTGTAAAATCCCAAATTTGCACAACATGTGCACTGACTGCAGCGGCAGGGGCGGCAACACAGGACTCCGGGTGTCACCCCCTAAGCATCAAGACACCCGGTGCGGGCCGCCCCTGCCGCTTGACGGTAGGTACGCCACTGACTAAGGTCTTCTCCATTAATGGCCCCTCCTGGGGCGTAAGTTCATCACCTTGACCGGAGGTTTGCCTTTTGGTCCTGCACCGGCGGCCGCCCCTCCGCCTCCTACTTCTTGGGGGTGAACCGGGGAAGGTTCTCCAGAGGTAGCTTGATCATCAGAGGAGCCAGTTCCTGAGATACCACCACCAGGTGGTCTCCTGGGTGGTAACCTCCTTGGACGTCTATGCGGTTTTTGATGTGTGGATGACACAACCTTTTGCCATGGATAGACGTATCCTGTAGAATAATCGTTTTTGTCCCGGTTAAATTTGGCCCGCTTGCCATCTTCCATGGTTTTAATATAGCTCTCCATCTTAGTGTCAATGGCCTCAATGTATGCTTTAAACTCATCTTGGGATAAATGTTCCTCAATAGAACGCTTAGACTCACGGATCTTGGTCTCCAAGATAGGTAGCTCTTTCTGTATGCGTACAATGGTCAGCAACATGGCATCATAGGAGGCCTTGTTCCAGATCTTCTCCCAGGTATTGCAAAACTCAGTATCCTTGGGGAAAATTAAAGGAGCAACATGTGCTCTAACCCCCCTGGGAATCCTTCTGGCCCTACAGTAATCAGCCAGCGTCTTGGCATGAAGATCAAGATTGATCCAGGTCTTTCTATAAGCTTCTAATTCAAATTGAAGTGGTTTCACATCAGGTCTAGCCAAAAAGGGTGTACCAGTCCCCACAGATGCCAAAATAGAAGCAGCTTGTGCACCAGAATAGAAAAAAGTATCCTCCATCTGTTCCTATGTGTTAGTCATCGTGCTCACACTAGAAAGCGGTACAGTCCAATGTATATACAAGTAGATCCAGGAGCACCGAAAAGGTTCAAAGATAAAAGACGTGTGCCAAGGTCCCACCCCAGTACCAAGGGGTCGTAATCATAGACTCCAGCAAAGGACTGGCACCACTCCAGTATGCTAAAGCTCAAATACTTTAATGATACATCACAAGCAACGACAGACTGCTGTTTCGGCCTTCCATAGGCCTTTGTCAAGTTGCACAAGGAAATACAACCATAAAATGCATAGCATCACACTTATATACAAACATGCACCACCCATGTGGTGCCATGAGACCAAAATTGACCAATCCTGACCGGGCAGCCAAGGCGGACCTGATGGGGAACACCCAATACACAACGACCACCAATAAGGCGGACAGATTTCAAAAAAATACCCACCTGTGGCGTAATAGCGGAAAAAACCGCCGCTCAGATGACCCCAGACGCGCCGCCAATGCACTCAAAACCGCCAGGTACGTATCCGGCGGGGGCGGAAGTAACGTCATGATCACATGACATTTCAGCGCCCAATCATCGTAGCCGGCAAACGTCCTATGGGGACACTGAGCGGCTCCATCGTCATGACAGTGGGCGGTGCGGCAACCCAGCGTAGCCATGGCCACGCGAAAAACATAAACAAACACACGTATCATCCGCACTATACTCACGACCCACTGTCTGCAATGGAACGCTGCCACATAGACTGTCAGGTCAGGATGATCTGGAAAATAAAAGCATATAAAAACAACATCAGGTATCTGAACAATAACACACTCATGTTAAATACAAAAAACAGTGGAACAAATATAATCAAAAATGTACTCAAATACAAAAAGAGAAATCAATTTCTCTATTTAAGCCTGCTCTATCCATAGCACCCAGTCTCTTGATCCACCCAGCTTCCCTGCGAAGTAGCTCCTTAACCCGATCTCCTCCCCTCCAGTCCCTAGGCACCCCATCAATCGCCAGGCGAAAACCCCGAGCGCTGAGCGCACTAGCGCCGACCAATGGCCCTGAGTCAGCTGATGGCAGCGTCCACCAGCTCCGCCCCAAAGAGTCGGACCTGATGGGGGACTGACTCACTCGCGGCCAGACTCTTTGGGGCGGAGCTGGTGGACGCTGCCATCAGCTGACTCAGGGCCATTGGTCGGCGCTAGTGCGCTCAGCTCTCGGGGTTTTCGCCTCCGCCACATCACGTAGGATGGGATGTCCATTTGTGCGCATGTCAGTGTGCATATTTAGTAGTAGTTCCCCACAAGGTCCGCAGACGAGACGGATGGGGATAGGTCGGCGTATTTTTGCACTGATATGTGATTGGTCAACTCTCCAATGTTATGTGTATATAAAGTGGTGATGAACATTATGCTGTGAGACACTGACAGAAGCTTGAGAAAGGAGGACGCCTTTCTCCGAAACGTTGCTATGTTCTCTCATGTGTCATTTTAATCAATAAAAGAGCTTACTAATAGATGGTGCCGGCTGATACATATATATGGATTTCATGGAATTGAAGTGCTGACATTCCAATAGCCTGGCACATCGCCCTTGGATATAAAGAGGTCTGGAGTGCAGTCCAATCGATTGGATTAGGCTAGGTGAGGGTGACAGGTAAGGAGGCGGGGAGGACAGCGGGAGCCGGCGCTAGGTGTCCTATGCGGACGTATTCTCTGCTATACTAATTAGTATAGCTGCTCGGGGGGCGGCGGAGATCTTTAATCAAGATGAAGATCGCAAGATTAGAGGATATTGACGTGGGACATTTCCGAGGAAAATGGGGTGGGAACTTTTTTTTAAAGGTACAGGTAAGTATTTAAGAACATTAAAGGACTTTTTTCTTCGATGTGTTTTTATTTTATTTAAACCTTTGTACTCATTTCTCCTGGGAGGGGGTGGGCATCTGGGGTCTCCTTCTTAAAGGGGACTCCCAGATGCCATCATGAACCCTTCCAGGTAGTTGTCACCCCCACCTCCTCCTGGGGCACGGAGGTGGGGAGGAGCCCCTTGTCCATGGATTGGACAAGGGCTCGGGAGGAGAGGGGAAGGCTTTGTGGCCCCTCTCCCCCGGAGCTCCCCAATACCATGGACCATGCAGGCTGGTATAGCTCAGGGTGCGAAGCCCCAGTCGGCCGGGGCTCCGCATTCTGGCTATCCCAGTCATTAAGCAGTTAAGTTTACAGATTCTCTTTAATAATCTACTATGCAACTGTCAGTTTTTCTTAGTAGGAGCCCAGTCAGACTACTGATAAGGAATTACAGCCATAAAATACTTGCTCTCGGAAGCCCAGTTTTCTGCTAGGAGAGGCTAGATTACAAAGGTCAATATATATTTGATCAACCTGAGACACAGATACAGACTGTCACATTCAGTTGAGACAAAACAATAAAACTTCTTTTAAGTTTTTTAAATATAACATAAAACTGGGATATCTAAAAGTCATTTTTAGGAGTAGGAGGATAGATACAATTGTTTATCTCTTCACTTTGTTTTCACTTAAGTATCGCATTAAGTACCGTATTTTCCTGACTATAAGACATACTTTTTCTCCTCCAAAAGTGGGGGTAAAAAGTGCCAGCGTCTTATAGTCCGAATACAGGGAGTCTCCGATATTACGATCGCCAGCCGCCGACCCGCCGCGATGTCGGGGACTTCCTGTATCGTCCCCAGTGCAGGGACCCTGTATCTGAGAATGGGCAGGGGTAGCCACGAGTATTGCTCACATGACCCGAGGGTTCCCACGGCGGTGGCTGCTGTTTCCCTCCATGTCATCATCTTCTGATGTCCTGCGCTCTCCTCTGATTCCCGGACAAGATGTAATTAAGCTGCAGCAACTGCGGGCATTACTCACCATCCTTGGAGCCCGCACGAGCAGCCGCTTGTCTCATCCACTTCTTCCCTCTAGTGCCAGTAGTTATTTAAGTATTTATATAGTATTTATATAGCACCAACATATTATGCAGCTCTGTACAGAGTATATTGTCTTGTTGTAACTGACTGTCCCTCGAAAGAGCTCACAATCTAGTCCCTACCATAGTTGTATGTCTATATTGTGTAGTGTGTGTATCGTAGTCTAGGGCCAATTTAGGGGGAAACCAATTAACTTATCTATATGTTTTTGGGATGAGGGAGGAAACGCACGCAGACACGGGGAGAACATACAAACTCCTTGCAGATATTGACCTGGCTGGTATTCAAAACCACAGACCCAGCGCTGCAAGGCAAGAGCACTAACCACTATGCCACTGTGCTGCCCATACATCCTGGTTGCATCATTACAGACGTGACCAGCACTAAAGGGAAGAAGTGAATGAGAAAAGCGGCTGCTCGCATGGGCTCCAAGGATGGAGTAATACCCTTCTCATTATCAGATACAGGGACACCAGGGACATGGAGGGGGAAAGGAGAAGGCCATAAGGGGGCAGAAAAAGGACACAAGGGGGATATAAGCATGACACAAGGAGGGACAGAAGGATGACATAAAGAGGGACAGAAGGATGACATAAGGAGGGACAGAAGGATAACACAAAGGGAGACAGAAGGAGGACACAAAGGGGGGCAGGAGGAGGCTACAGGGGGGGGGGGGGGCAGGATTAGACCACAAGGGGGGACAGGAGGAGGCCAAAAGGGGAGACAGAAGGAGGACAAAAAGAGGGACAAGAGGAGTAGAGATGGCCAGAACGGTTCGCCGGCAAATGGTTCCCGGCGAACTTCCGTGGATCGCGTTGGTGGAGACCCGGGGACTTTTCCGGAAGTTCGATTCGCCCCCATAGTGCATCATTAGGGTCAGCTTTGACCCTCTACATCACTGTCAGCAGGCACAATATTAGCCAATCAGGCTACACTCCCTCCTGGAGCCACTCCCCCCCTTATAAAAGGCTGGCAGCGCCGGCCATCTTACTCACTCGTGTGCCTGCAGTAATTAGAGAAGGGACAGCTGCTGCAGACTCTCACATAGGGAAAGATTAGTTAGGCTCTTGTAGGCTTCTTAGCTTGCTCCTTGCTGATTCTTATTGCTAAAATAGCACCCCTCACCCACTGACACTTGTGTTGCATAGACAGCCTTGATAATTCATACTGCCACTGCCAGGCCCAGCACATTCAGTGACTACCTGTGTGTGTGACAGGTGCCCATTGTAATACCTATTACTGCATATACCTACCTGTTCACAGTGCACCCACCTACCTACGTGAGTTAAGCGCACGCAGTGTCACTGTGCCTGGCCGCTACCTGTCTGTGTGTGACAGTTGCACATTGTAATACCCATTACTGCATATACCTACCTGTTGTTCACTTCAGTGCACCCATCTACCTACGTGAGTTTAGCGCACGCAGTGTCACTGTGCCTGCCCGGTACCTTTCTGTGTGTGACTGACAGGTGCACATTGTAATACCCATTACTGCATATACCTGCCTGTTGTTCACTTCAGTGCACCCACCAACCTACACGAGCTGAGCGCACGCAGTGTGATATACCACTCTGTGCATACTTGTTAACTGCAGCTGTGTAAATGCACATTGAATTAGTCAAGTCAGTGCATACCTTTCACTTCATCCCCCCAATATGGACAAAACAAAAGGCAGAGGCAGGCCACCTGGCAGGTCTTTTTGCGGTCGCGCGGTCGTGATTTCGTGCGGCGTCGACCAAAGTACAGTGTTCAGAAGAAGGCATGTGCCATCAACCCCCAATATTGTCAAGATGTAGTTGACTATTTAACACAGAACACCTCATATTTCTCAGCTTTCGCACGGAAGCGTGACATATCTTCCTCCTCCTGCTCTGATTCTGGCACCCCGCTTAACACTCAGTCGGCCGCCACCACCAAAGTGCCATCACCCCAGGGCTCAGCGGATTGGAATTTTTTTTTGTGTGTGTCTGCCTCAGATGAGAGCAATGCCATCTGTACTCTCTGCCACCAGGCGTGGAAAGACCAAGACCCACGTAGGGACAACTACCTTACGAAGGCACATGATTACAAAGCACAAACTGCAATGGGATGACCACCTGAGGAAAAGCAGCACACAAAAGCAAAGCCACACACCGCAGTGGAAGATACCAGGCTGCAATTTTTTCTCAAAAAAGGCGATACCTAAACTGTACCGTGATGTTGAAAGGCAAGTGGTGACATCTCTGGCACACAGCGTTGGGTCAAGGGTCCATCTGACCACGGTTGCCTGGTCTGCAAAGTACGCTCAGGCCTGCCCGAAGACTAAGTCAGTCCCCACACGCAGCATCTCTGCCTGCACTCCGTGTGACTGCCTGCCCCAAGACTAAGTCGGTCCCCACACACAGCATCTCAGCCTGCACTCCCAGTGACTGCCTGCCCCAAGACTGAGTCGGTCCCCACACACAGCATCTCTGCCTGCACTCCGTGTGACTGCCTGCCCAAAGACTATGTCAGTCCCAACACACAGCATCTCAGCCTGCACTCCGTGTGACTGCCTGCCCCAAGACTGAGTCGGTCCCCACACAGCATCTCTGCCTGCAGGCCGCTTGACTGCCTTCTCTACCACCACCAACAGGGTCCACCAGGACTCCAGGCGGATTCCTGAATTTTTAAGGCCGCTGCCAGCAGCGGCCGCTATAATAATTTTTCTGGTGCGTGTACATGACTGCCTTATTTTTCTGGCTGCACTGCGGCTGCAACAACAAAACAAAAGGCATGTACATGTGTCAATTCCCCTTCGGGATCATTACCTTGCCGTGGTGAAGGGGCTTGCGTATCACAATGAAGCAATGAGTGTCTCGGGGAGTGGCACACCAAAGATAATAAGGTTGTTGCTTCATTGTGGACAGACCAAATTCGATCAGCTGGACAATCACTGTTGTTCTGTCATTGAGCTACCTCAGCCTGGCGACCATATTGGCTTGAAAACCGATATCACCTGCACTCTCGCCATGGTGCGCACCAGTCCAGCACGGCCCTCACAACACAAACAGCTGTTTGCGGTGCGTTACACAGTGAGTTTGGTGTGTCAGTGTGAAGCAGTACTCTAATTACACTCCCTGATTGATGTATACACATGCAAGATGTTTTAAAGCACTTTAGGCCTGCAATTTAGCATGCAATGTGATTTCTGCCCTTAAAACGCTGCTTTGTGTCAAATTCAGATTTTTCTCCGAGACTTTTGGCCTCTATCGCATTCATCCATGCAAAAGCTCAGATGTTAGACCCCTTGAAACATCTTTTCCATCACTTTTGGGGCCAGCATAAATGTTTCTAGTTTTCAAAGTTCGCCTCCCCATTGAAGTCTATTGCGGTTCGCAAAAGCTCGCAAGTTCGTGAACGTTTGCGGAGGTTCACGAACCTAAAATCCGAGGTTCGGGCCATCTCTAAAGAGGAGGCCACGAGGGGGGACAGAAGAAGGACACAAAGGGGGCAGGAGGGGGCCACAAGGGGGGACAGAAGAAGGACACAAAGGGGGGCAGGAGGAGGCCACAAGGAGGACACAAAGGGAGAAAAGAGGAGGCCACAAGGGGGGACAGAAGGTGGACACAAAGGGGAACAAAAGGGAGGCCACAAGGGGGGACAGAAGGAGCCAGGAGGCCACAAAGAGGAACAGGAGCACAACACAATAATTGGGGGGAGAACATCTAGAAGATGCCCCTGGACCATAGATTCACCAGGTTTAGTATATTTTTTTCCCCTGGTTTTTGCCCTCTAAACCTAGGTGCGTCTTATAGTCCAGAGCGTCTTATAGTCCAAAAAATATGGTAATCTTTTTGATACTTCCAACAGAACCCCAAAGTCATATAAATAATTTGGCCACTTTGATTCCCTTGTAAACTGTTTCAACTGCCAACTGAAGGAGAACTCCACAAACACCAATGCAGGTTGTAAAATTCAAAAGTTTTATTAAAAATAAAAAATAAAAATACACTTTCTACTCCATGTAACCAATGAGAATTACAAACAACACAATCTAATATCACAGTCTTCTTATAATCTTCTGGTCTTCTTTCTATAGAACACTTCCGGAAGCTAGGAGGAAAACAACTGGTTAACAATAACACATAACCTTCCCACCCGGTAAGTATTTTCTCAGAGTTCCCACCCACTTTAATGAAAAATGGACCTTATTTGGATTTCCTAAACCCTGAATACTAAAGTAATTTCAGTTTAATGCTTCACTGACAAGACCATTATATAGTACTTGAACCTCTAAGTTTGCTGATCAGCAAAATCTTTCCTAACTCAATAGTAAATAGAGTACTCTTGTTTTTTTGTTCTCAGTCTGATCAATTATTCTGGCTATTTTTCTTGTTCAATAGTTCAGACGTTTCTTAGGAAAAGCCAGAATAATAAATGTATAAGTTAGATGGTTAGAAGTTAATAAATTGGTTGGTTAATAAGTTAATAATAAATAATAAAAGAAATAAAATTGGTTAGTGAATTACTAAATTCTTAGTAAATTAATAAGGTTATTAGAATCAAATAAAGAAGAAGAAAATAGCTCCGTCACTTGTTCCTATGAGCAAAACTACTCAATATGCTTGACCAAAAAACAGCAGAAAAATAAAAACACAACAGTTTCTTTATAAATCTCAGCTTCTGCAGCTCCTGTATGTAATCTCTTCTGTTCTTTTGCAGGACCAGTCTATTGGCAGAAAAACAGTCTATTAACAGGTACTTCTTCTAAATCTTTCAACACTACTGGTAAATGGACATATTAATCATTTCTTCTTTCTTTCACAGGAATCCAGTCGGACCACTCTTCCCATAGGTAAGTATTTCTTCCAATATAACTTCGCACTATCTTGTGCACCACACATAAAATAACCAAAACAAAATGGTTTCTTGCATTTATTACTTTGGTAAAGTCAGTAAGCTATAAGAGGTTAAGATATGCCTCTAGCAGACAGGACAGTAGCTCATTTCCTTAAGCAGATTCACTTTCCTCTCAATCTCACTATCTCTTAGTCTCAGGCCTAGTATATGGGTAATATGCAGTTTCTGTCTTCCACAATACAACTGTTTTCCCTTTACAGCAACCATTCAGGTCACTTATAAAAATCAAAACAAAATACAAGTGAGATTATATTCATCACAGTAGGGAGGATAATTCTCAATTCTCAGCCTCCTAACACTACACTTCAGAAGTGGGGGATATTACCAGAGCCAAATTTACTGTAATTAAAAATGTTTAAAAAAAATCTTTCTTGTGGCATGCTGATTTATCAACACATTGATCACATTTCATACGTTGCATCTTGAACGATTTCTTTTCCAGCACTTCAGTGTCAAGAATCACTGGCTATCATCTGTCTGGCTCTCTTTCCTCTGTCTGAAATCTCTCTCCTGGCTTTCCCACTCCTTGTCAGCTTTACAGGACAGATGGCTGTCTGTGGAGGATGGAAGAATCATCTAAGCGCATTATTTTCTTCCCAAAATGTCGTCTGATGCAGCTTCTGGCCTGCTTCTCCTCAGCTGTGCCTGCTGCATCTTTCCCCTTCTCCTGTCCACTCCAATTGCCAACTCAACCCCTCAGAAAGCTGTTATATCTTCCCTAACGGCTCCCCTGTTTGTGTGTCTGGTTGCTTAGCAACCTTCCCTCAGTCATCAGCTCTGCCTACCCACACATTACACATTACAACTAAGGGCAAAATGCCCTTACTTAACTAACCTGTGTCAGCAGCGCCTCTATTTAAAGCTGCTGACCAGGTAATAATATAAAAATAAAAATAAATAGATCCCCCCTCTTTCTACCTGCTACACCCTCCCACCACATTGTGGCCACTATGACTTAAGCCACTCATAGCAAGTGTAGTCATAACTAATAGCAAATATATCGGCGCCAAGGAACAATGGAACCGCCGCCGAGAAGAACAATGTCCAAAAGTTCAGAAGTCAGACATACATCAAAGGTAAGCGCTGGTTTAGAAAGTCATTGTATGTAGGGAATGATAAATTCTTCACCACAATCTATCAAATGCTCAGAGGTAGGTACCCGCCAAACATCAAAACAAGAAAAGGCTTACCAGCTCCCAACAACCCACATTATAAGGTTGTAAAATGGCTCAGGTTACAGACAACGTCCAGGGAACATCAGACGTTGTGAAGATCTAGTGGACATCCGTATGGAGGTAAAGTTTCAGGAATTTACATAGGAAAACGAAAACGGCAATATGTAAGCGTAACCCGTTTATTTAGATAAAATTTCTTTAAAAGGCAGTAGATATAAAAACAATAAATCACATATGGGGCCCATAAACTGTGAGATTAGCGCGCATGTAATGGTCAATTGTAGATCAATAGACAATGGTGCCGCCTGTTACCTTCCCGACCGGTTTCGCAGTCTTGCTGTCATAAGACGGCGGCCTGACCGCATTCAGCAAGCTGAACTCGTAGTGAAATAGACAAGCAGAGGTTCGGCAACGGGAGATCAGAAAATGGCACAGATGACAATAGTGCTTGCGAATATATTGGCAAAACCAATATATGTCGCAGATCAGGAAAATAACAAATCTGACTGTTGTGGGCTAGTTACGGCAAGCCGCACTTGGCCCACGATGGTGCACCAAACACCACACAGTGTTACAGTACTGCAGACCACATTTATGAATATGGAAGGTCTGGTGGAACAATTGAATATGCTGTCAGCCACTATTGGAGAACTGTCCAAAACTGTGACCTTACAGCAAGCTCAGATCTCCCAGCTTACAGAGAGAATTAATGCCCTGTCTCCACCAGTGGTTCAACCTTCCCCTCACACAGTCGAGCCCAAGATGCCCCTTCCGGAAAAATTTTCTGGCTCACGGGACGACTTTAGTAACTTTAGAAATCGCTGTTTAGCATATTTCCAGATGAAACCTGTGTCGTCCGGTTCAGAGGCACAGAGGGTTACTCTGATTAGGACCCTCTTACAGGGAGATTCCCAGACTTGGGCATTTAGCCTTCCCGAAGGTCATACTGCCTTGTCATCGGTGTCTGAATTCTTTAAAGCGATGGCCATTATCTACGATGATCCCGACATCGCCGGCACAGCCGAGCGCAAGCTCAGGGAACTTAAACAAGGTAGTCGCATGGTTGAGGAGTATGCGGCAGAGTTCAGGAAGTGGGCAGTCTCAGTGAGGTGGGATCAATTCACACTATTAGACACGTATATGAATGGGTTATCTGATTCCATCTCTGATGTCATCATAAGCCACCCTGAACCGAAAAGTTTAGATGAGGCCATAACACTGTCCATTAAAATTGATAGACGTATTCGTTATCATAAGAAGGGCAGATCTTTAGCACTCGCCAGGGTGTCCCATGCGGTTAGTCCTCCTGAGGTCTCGGAGGAGGAACCGATGCAATTGGGGCACGGCCATCTGACAGGGTCTGAGAGAGCTAGGAGAATGAAGGAGGGACTATGCCTATACTGTGGGGAGAAGGGTCACCGAGTGCAGAAGTGCAGCAAGAGGGCGGGAAACTTGTCCGCTTAGGGCTGGTTGGAGGTACCGCCCTAAGCGAGCAAACCCTACCTCCATATCACAGTAAGATCTTGCTGCCTTGTTCCCTTCAATGGGAGAATCAAGTTTGTCACACGTCTGCATTCATCGACTCGGGCTCCGCCGCCAATTTCATAGATCGTGATCTAGCTTTGAGGTTCAATATCCCCATTCTCCCCATTCAGAAGCATATCTATGTCACCGCAATCGATGACTCCCCACTGCAAGACAAGTCACCTCTTTGTCAAACTCCATTTCTCACCCTCCAGATTGGGGTCCTTCACACAGAAAACATTCAGTTCTTTGTTTTAAAGATGGCCACCTCGTCAGTCATCCTGGGTCTCCCTTGGTTGAGGAAGCATTCTCCCCAGATAAATTGGAGGGAGAGACAACTGTCTGCATGGTCACACTATTGTCAGGAGAATTGTTTAGGGTCTGTATCAGTCTGTTCCTCTGAGGTTCACGTTGAAGGGGTTCCACCTTAGTATTCTGAATTCAGTGACGTGTTTTGTGCCCGGTCTGCAGACAGGTTGCCTCCCCATAGACCCTATGACTGTCCTGTTAAGCTGAGACCAGGTACTATGCCCCCTCGGGGACGGTTGTACAATCTTTCTGGTCCCGAGAAGATCGCGATGAAGGATTATATCAGGGAGAACTTGGAGAAGGGCTTTATCCGTCCTTCCAAGTCCCCTGCGGAAGCGGGGTTCTTCTTTGTTAAGAAGAAAGACGGTGGGGGCGTGGCCTGCATGGCAAGCTGAAAAGACGCATGGCGCTGAGCTCCGCTGCCCTTATCTGATTTAATCCACTGTTACTAGTGTAGGACGACAGCTATTCAGCCCAAACTCGTCATAAAGCTTCTACTAGACCTTCCAGACAAACTGGCCGAGCGGAGTGAATCTCCGGTGCAGGACTTGGAGGATATTGTCCTTCCCGGAGCTGCCTGGGATCCAGCGCCTGGCCCGACTAGGAGTGACATACTCCCACCGCGCCCTTCACCATACGGCCTCACCATGGCCCAACGTACCAAAAGCAATAAGGAGAAGGGAGATAAAAACAAATCCCCTGAACACCCTCCAAACACGCCGAGCACCAGCAAAGGCAGACAAAAACAAGACAAAGAACCGCTGGTGGAGGAAGAAACAGATGAGACGGACGGACCTCCGCCATACGTAGAGGGCATTATGGATGCCATCAAATCGTGCCAGGCGGCTCTAACTATGAAAATAGAACATGTAGAGACTGGCATGGGTCTAATAAGGCAGGACATGACGAAAATACGAGGTCGACTTACCGAGCTGGTCTAATGAGGATCAGGTAGCAGAACAGCAGCAACAAGTCCCAGACATGCTAAAACGCATTAAAACTTTGGAGGAGAGGGCAGAAGATTCCGAGAATCGGAACCGAAGAAACAATCTCCGTCTTCTAGGGCTCCCAGAGGGCAAAGAGGGAAAAGATGTCCCAGCATTCATAGAGGCCCTCCTCCGACAACTGCTGCCAGATGAAACCTTCTCTCCGCACTTTGTGGTGGAGAGAGCACACAGAATGCCCAGCAAACAGGGCCCTCCTGGGGCACCTCCTCGGGTGCTTATCTTTAAAATCCTAAATTACAAGGACAGAGACGCAATCTTGACAGCAGCCCGTGAAGTGGGGGAACTGACTCTGGAAAACTCCCGTTTAATGCTGTTCCCTGATTATTCCACGGCCATCCAAAAGATGAGAAAGACCTTCATTCAAGCTAAAGTTAAACTCAGAGAGCGGAATATCGAATATTCCATGGTTTTCCCTGCGAAGCTCCGTATACAACATGGCGGCCAAGTTCATTTCTTTGAGAAGCCTGAAGAGGTGTTTGAATGGTTGGAAAAAAACCCAGACCGACCCAAGTAATGCTTTATTTCATTTTGCTAAGCACCTGGTGATTCCGGCAAACCTGTACGTACTGAGCATAACACTACACTCTGAACACATGTCGGAGGCTTAGCTTCGGCTATCTCTACCCTCCCCCCCTGTTCTTGGCATTCTTCTCCCCCTGCTGGGCTATGATCTTCAAAGGAGAGCCGAGGGTAAGGCATGTACTGTTTTATTCTTTAGACGACTATACTGGGTCTGATGAGACTCGGAATTAGTGACTCAAGGTCAACAATATATGCCCTGCGCCTAGTTGATTAACCCTTCCTGCGGCCAATTCAGAACACTGCTAAGGTCACTCTATCTCTTCAGTAACCCCACTTTTATATTTCATGTTGAAATGACTTTTCCCTGTCATAAAGAACATTTCTCTCCTATGGAGAGTTTAAACTGTATGCTGAGCGGGAACAGAGACTAAAATGGCGGCAAGGCGCGAAAACACGCTGCTGCGCGGTCATGGCTGCAGTGAGCTTTGAATGGAACAGTTACTCCTGCATGATTCTCTATGTGGTCATCTCCTGATCGGAAATTCATCTGACCTCACTGTGGATTGTGGCAACCGCGAATAATCTGGTGTTAATTTTAAGCGGCCATTTTATTATACATAGCATACAGAAGCTCCTTTATAATGCTCGTTGTTGTCTATAGTGCTCTGAGCACAAAGAAGATATGAATGGGGAGGGAAGAGATAAATGGGGAAAATGTACAGTATATATAATGTTCTAACCGTATTGCTAACATGTCTTGGGGATAGCTGGGATACAGACCTAACTGAATGGATCGGTGGTGCGCTGGGAGAGACCCTTTGCTGTGGCCCTGCGCTTTACCGACACCCAGACACATAACGCATAGACTGCTAAGCTTATGTCTGCACATACTGAAAAGGAGCTGGGAGACACGGCGCAGGGGTATACTAAACTAGCAAATGAATGCCGTTAAAACTAAAAAGGCCACCCAGGGTGCATTTACATAAATTTCTCGGGGAATGATTAAATACTAACACAGAGCGGGCTTTGCTAACACATATCCTTACTCTTCTGCATGTACACTGTTATGCTAATATCCCTGGTGACACAGGTCCAACAACAAAGTTGAACAGATTACATGGAAGCTTCAGACCCGTGGGATCTGCTCCTGAACTCTCAAACTGTTAATTAATCACTGCATGAATGTCCACTAGAGGGAGACATAGCCTGGGGAATGAAACTAGACTGCCTACTTACATTAAATTAAATCTTATGCTCTCTCCTCTGTCGCTATGAAGGCTCATATAACCAAGTTAACAGGTGTGGATCTGGGGGGATGCACGATGGGGGAGGGGCTGAAGTATTGGCGGACTTTCCTATCTAAGTTGAACAAGTCCATTTCCCAGATGTGCCTTACTGCAAACTCCTATCTTAAGGAAAGGCTGAGACAGGCTGAGACAATTAGCTACACATATAGACTTGGGAGATGCCGGAGGTGAACGGGTGCGTCCTTCAGCTCACTTAATGGATCAGCATTTGCAATGTCAATTGGCAAACTACATGGTGGCTGATGCACTCTCTTCGCCCCTGCTGCTCTCAATGGAGTGGGACCGAGTTCCCTCAGCCTTGTCAGGAATCACAAATATAACAAATAACACAGCGCTGCAGTGCTGTATTCACCAGGTGCTTTTTATGGCAATGATCATCTCTACTGTTACACACAAATACACACTGTTATACTAGTAACATATAAGCTATTTTTCCCCCAATTACGATTGGGAGTAAGTTTGGGCAGCGGAGCCCACGTCTAATGGGAGCTTCCCAGGACAACGAACAGGACAGAACAGTAATCACATAAGTTGATTTTAGGTTGGGTGTTACGGGAATAAATATCCCTTGTTGGGATATAGGGTGGGAAGTAAATAACATGGTTGATACAAAAATGTTTTTTGGGGGGAAGGGGTTCTCTAACCAGGTCTTGCTTTGCACAGGATTGTTTATGTACTGTAATAACCAATTATGTGTTTATATGCGCACTCACAATGACAACAAAAGGTGACTGTAAGGTTCTATCGTGGAATGTAAGGGGACTTAATGACAAGCTCAAAAGATCTCTTGTCTTTAACTACCTTAAGCAGCACCAACCGGATGTCTGCATACTACAGGAAACTCACTTAACCGGTAGTCGAGTCCTTGCTTTAAAAAAGCCTTGGGTGGGTAGTTGCTACCATGCTACTTATTCCTCATACTCAAGAGGGGTAAGTGTCCTGGTGCGTAGAACGCTTCCATTTCAACTTCTCCACCTTAAACTTGACACACAGGGAAGGTACGTTGCTATGCACGCACTAATACATATGCAAGATATCATGATCGTGGGTATCTATATACCTCCTCCGGCTACGGTAACCATCCTGAATTGTCTAACCTCTTTAATTGCAGAATGGGTTCCTGAAAAAATTATACTAACAGGTGATTATAACATGGTAATCCAACCACAAGACAGACAAAAACCTAACTTAAAAGAACCTAAGGAATTTAAAACATGGGTAGATAGTATGGGATTTATTGATGTGTGGAAGTGGAAGCACCCAGACCTCCCTGGATACACGTGCCATTCGGCCTCACATAAAACTCTATCAAGAATAGACCTGGTCCTGGTTTCTAAATCCTCCTTACCTATTATCCACTCTATACAGCGTCTTCCCTGGGCCCTTTCAGATCATGCTCCCTTAATGACTACCTTAACACTGACAAAATATTTCCTGTAAACCATGGAGATTATCTGGATATTGGATTGATCAGATAATTCAAGAAAAAATCCCCCAGGCCATTGCTCACTTCTGGCCCACTAATAAAGACTCTGCTGATAAACCAATAGTATGGGACACGTTTAAAGCCTACATGAGAGGGGAATACATGGTGCAAATTAAGCAGTGTAAGAAAGCTAGACTCCTTGAACTTCAAACAGCAGAAAACAAAGTAAAAGACACTGAAATCCTATACCTGACACGACCTGACCGTGCCACATATTCAGACTGGCAGCTGGCTATTACTAACCTAAAAATTCTTTATGTAGACTCTACTAAAAAGGCTAACCTTTGCCAAAAACAGAGGGTCTTTGAGTATGGGGACAAATGTGGGAAAATGCTGGCATGGATTACTAAAGAACATACCCCTGCAGTGACTATTCCTGCTATTACTACGGAATCGGGCAATACTCTAACTAATGCGGAAGGGATAAATGAGGAGTTTGCAAAATATTACACTAACTTATACACCACCAAATATAACTCCCCAATTCATGAACTACAAGACTACCTCTCAACTCTCTGTATACCAGAACTTTCTGAAGAAAATAAAAAAATCCTTGATCTCCCGATCTCCCCAGATGAAATAGCTAATGCAATAGCGACATTAAAGTCCAATAAAACCCCGGGACTTGATGGAATACCATCTGAATTCTATAAACAATATTCTGCATCAATTATCCCATATCTCCACGACCTTTTTAAAGATCCGGATGGTGTTCAGTCCTTGCCTGAATCCATGAAAGAAGCACTGATAGTGGTTATCCCCAAGGAGGGTAGAGATCCGTAACTATGCTCGTCCTATAGGCCTATCTCTTTAATTAACATGGATTCAAAAATACTCGCCAAGATACTGGCTAATCGGCTTAAGCCATTATTAAACTCCATCATACATCCAGACCAAACAGGGTTCATGCCAGGGAGGGGGACGGATATAAATCTTAGGAGGCTATTTGTCAATCTCTCAACAAAACATGATAATTCTGGACACAGGGCGGTAGCCTCGCTGGATTCAGAAAAGGCTTTCGACTCTGTGGAGTGGCCAAAGGTTTGGTGTGGGACCTAAATTTCTACGGTGGGTTCAGCTACTGTATGCCACTCCCAGAGCGAGAGTTCTTACTAATGGAGTAGTGTCCAGTGCATTTAATCTAACTAGGGGCACAAGGCAAGGCTGTCCTTTATCCCCCTTTTTATTTGCATTAGCAATCGAGCCACTTGCATCTATAATACGAGCAACAGATGATATTCAGGGGCTGCGGATTGGTAATCTAACCGAAAAGATTGCACTATATGCAGATGACCTTCTGCTCTTCCTTGGGGATGCCAATAAATCGGTGACGACTCTGCTGGAAACTATAGAAAAATTTGGGAAATTCTCTGGTCTAAAGATAAATTGGGGAAAGTCTTCACTATTTGCAATAGACCCAGATGCCCAGAAAACCGCTGCAAACACCCCCCTACAATGGGTCTCTACTTTTAAATATCTTGGTATACATATTAAATATCCACTAAAAGACTACCTTAGAATTAATCTCAATCCAATTATAGACTCCTTTGAGAAACACTGTCATACATGGGCTAAACTACCACTGACTGTTATGGGAAGATCTAACCTTATAAAAATGTTATACTTACCTCGTTTCACATATGTCTTCCGACACACACCGGTATGGATCCCAAACTCGATCTTTAAAAAAATAAACAAAATAATGACTAATTTTCTATGGGCGGGGGGGGGATACCACGAATTTCCCTCACTTCCTTACAACTTCCCACCTCTCTGGGAGGTATGGCCCTTCCCAATTTTAAACTTTACTTCTGGGCATCTGCACTGGTAACCATCAGATGGTGGTTTGCTCAAGACCAAAGGAACACAGCCTCTATACTGGAGGCGGCGGTGATGGGGTCACTTGAGGGACTTTCCCTCCTACCATTTAGAGGGGAACAAGCAATTACTGACTTACCAGACCCTATGGTTCTCACCATCAAAGTTTGGGACATGGCCAGGAAAAGATACCAACAAACGGACGTATACTCACCCTTCACTCCCCTGTGGTGTAATCCTCACCTGACCCATTTCAAACACATACCTGACCCTATTCAATGGTCCAGGTGCGGTATTAAATGGCTAAAACACATTATTACAGAAGGACAACTGACCTCCTTTGACATGCTAAAAAAAGAATTTTCACTAACAAATAAGATGTTCTTTCGATACATTCAAATAAGGCACGCAGCAGGGGCACAGTTCCCTAGAGGTGTTGTACTTAAATCAGATCCACTAGAGGCTCTTTTGTTGCAAAAGCACCTTGAATCCCCTCTTTCTGCAATATACTCCACTATAATTGACACTTCAACTCCTAGAGTGGCTAAGGCACTACAGGAGTGGCAGAATGATGTATCTGAACTGGAAGAATCTGAGTGGAGAGATATGTTAGAAGACATGGGATCTTACCTTATATCCATAAAAGACAGGCTGGTCCAACTGAAATTTATCTACAGAATATACTTTACTCCGCACCGTCTGGCACAAATGTATCCGGGGAGGTCTGATAGATGCCCCAGATGTGACCAACGACAGGCAAACTTTATCCATATGGTTTGGTTGTGCCCCCACATACAGATCTACTGGAACCAAATAAAGACTCGCCTCCAGAAAATCTTTGAAAGACCGATCAATATTAGCCCTAAAACACATTTACTGGGGGTTGCGGGTGACATAGCTCCCAATAGAAGGCTGCTGACACTTTGGGATCTTTTATGCTATTATGCCAGGAAAAATATTACTACCCATTGGATCAGACAGAGTCCTCCAACAGTAACAGAATGGATAACAATGGTAAACGCTGTCTTACCTTTTTATAAACTAACATACATTCAAAGAAAGTGTCCTCTTAAATTTGACAGTATCTGGACCCCATGGATAGAACATCTTAAAGATCAAGGTATCGAATATGATATGTAGAATTAACGTGTTTTACACCTAGAAATGGTTGGCTATATTTTACAATGCAAGCAAGACCTGGGGGGATAGGGTGGGGGGGATTGGGGTGGGATGCTGAGGGTTTGTATGTTACTTGTTGTGATGTATAACCAAAATTTCAATAAAACTTATTTGTTAAAAAAAAAAAAGAAGAAAGACGGTGGTCTTCGCCCGTGTATAGATTATAGACAACTTAACAAGATCACCATCAAAAACCGTTACCCTCTCCCACTCATCGACGATCTATTCTCACAGATTACTGATGCCTGTGTTTTTTCCAAGTTGGATCTGAGGGGGGCATATAACCTTATTCGTATCCGAGAAGGCGACTGTTATAATTTAAGTAGGCCTCAGTTACTTGGCCTGAGTTTTATGTAAAAGGCTTGTCTGCAGTGTATGCCTTTAAAATAGATAGAGGTTTGGTGATGCAGGCAGAGGCATCTCAGGGTCTGCGTGTAGCAGAAGCTACACGCAGATACTGAGAACATGTTCCTAAAGAAGGCCATCGGTTTACTCTGACCTCCACTTACAGGACAGGAACAGTAAACATTGGCCATATTTACTAAACATCCACATGCCTGCATCTGGGTCAAGTGCCTCATTGATTATTAATCGAGTAGGCGGGTATGATGACACCACGAGTGGGTCCACCAATAGACTGATATAGGGGGTGGCGAAGATGATGTCATATTTAACTCTTTCCTAGCCGGTATTAAATCTGGAGCGAGCGATGGAGAACTCACTTCTGCTTCTTCCTTCCGCACTAGCTCGCAATACTGACTGGAACCCAATTATTTCTTTAAGCATGTTCTTCCTTTATGTAATCTGATATAATGTCTGCTGTACATAGGTAGTTTAGTGGAACGTAGGTTAGCAAGAAGTGCCTGAGTGACTTCAGTAGGGAGTCTAATCATGAGCTTGTAACGCAACATGAAGATTGGCATGACTAGGATATGATGAATGTATCTATCTGTATTTCTGTAGTCCTGAATAAATAACGTAAACATTGAAGAAGCCTGAGAAAGTCTATCTACTGTTTGCTGTGTGGAGAGTCAAGTGATCTCACAGTCTGTGAGACGATGGTGTCGAAGCAAGGTGATAAGAACAGTTTATAACAGTGGTGCCTGAAATCCTTCCCTGCCTAGCAATACAGGCAGACGGGGCCGGGGCCGAAGAAATTGGTTTCAAGATATTCCACAGCAAAACAAGCGGAATAGACTGTAAAGCTTATCAAGCTGATACTGATAAGCTGGTGTGAGTGTGTGGGAGCCAAGCACACGGCAGCGATTCGAGAAATCAGCGGCGAAACTCTTGGACGTTACACTGTGACTACATTGTGCACTGTAGTCACCAGCCGAAATATGGGTCGAACGGGACACTCCGGGGCCAGCTCGCAACTCGCTGTGGGAGATGTCGATCCACTGAGCCAGTCCAGTGTGGGGACGGAGATGACGGTGATTAAACGCTCAGAACGTTCCGGAGTCCATGGAAGTTTCGCAGGTGAAGTTGCGGGAATGCTGATGTATGGCCAAGAATCTGCTGCTCAGGCAAGTTTGATTTATGTTGTTTTATTCTGTGTTAATTGCAGCGTGGAGGCTGCGGGCTTCGCATCTTGTAAATGCAGGGTGGGGTTGTCAGAGTTTATGTGTTTTGTTTGGTTTCTTCGGATTCAAGTTTCCTGTGTTGCATATTTACGTGGTGGTTATTTCTGCATTTGTTTCAGGCATGTTTTTGCTGGAAAGAAGTCGATTGGGTTTTTTTTTTCTCTTCTCTTCTCTCCCCGTCTCTACAGAGGCTGGGAAGAATGTCCAGATAGAGCAGGGGGGGGGGGGGGTCCCCCGCAGCAGGAGATAAGCCAGCGGTGCTTCTGTTAGTACTGGATGGGAGGGAGAGGGGATAGAAGAGGAAATCGAGTGTCTTTCTGTTTGTGAGATGTTCTGCAAGTTTCTCGTATTTCCAGTCAGAGCTGCTAGCATGCTTGTAAATATCTGTATCTGTTATGTTGTTTAGCCAGTTTGTCTGTTGTGCGTTTCAGCAGTATTAGCTTTTAATATGGTTTAGAGTTAAACTTGAGTAAGTTTGAGTTATGGCAGAGATAAACTGCAGATGTTTTGTGAGGAGAGAGAGGGTTCCACGTTCCTGGGTGATGCTAGGATGTAAAATATTTAGCATTGCAGCTGTGACACGGTTGGTCTCAAGTTTGGCAAGCATCCCAGAGAGGATAGGTAGCGGAAGGCTGACTCTCGGTAAAAGGTATCGATGCTGTTATTTTTTTTTCTCTCTGCACTGTGTCATTCTGCATAAAATGTATTGTGTTGTTGGGTGTGTGACGAGCTCCGGCTGATAACGGTCTCAAAAGAAGTTCTAGCTGGGATGTTAACAGTTAAAGCAGTTAAAGTGGTTTGGAGTCGTATAGCTCGCTCGGGCGGTTCTTAGTTATGTCTGTGATAGAGTGAGAAAGATTCCTACGTCTCTGGGGATCCGTATGTCTGATTGCAGTTCGGATTACAGCTGAGACGTGAAGGAATGCTGAGGCTGATCTTTGGGTAAAATGGATAGATGCTGTGTAACTATGCATAAAAATGTTTGTTCTGTGTGCATTTTGTTTTCTCTCCTAAGATATAGGAAACGAGAGGCTGCTATGGGAGCAGCCATCTTAGCTGGCAGTCCAGGACTCAAAATGGCGGCAGTGGAGAGAGCCCGCCCCCGAGAGTCATGGCCCCCACACGTCATGGCAGGAGGGGGGGAGGGGCTGGGGGATCCACGTCACGTCAGGCTGTGCTCGCGGCTGTAGAAATACAGAGACATTCTCCTGGGTGTCTCGGTTCTCAAAGTATTTCCCCAGAGCTTTTCCCTGGGTCCATGGAGAGGAATGCCAGAATAGGAAGTGTTTCCCAGCTAGGTGCAGGGACACACGTAACAGTGCAGATCAGGAAAGGGTCTGTACTGAGTTGCTTATAGGATTATTCCTCTAAGTGGGGCACCTTAATGGGTGGTGCAGCATAAGTTCCCAATAGAAAAGGGGGGACACCGCATCAGGGGGGGGGGTGCCGGAGGTGGAAAAAAGGGAGTTGACCAATACGGGTTTCCGTCGCCGCTGTTGCAGAGCAGTAACGTTTTTTCCGGTTTTGTCGTGGACAGAGCCAGAGCTGGACTGGGAGGTCTATGCTGGGCTGGAGCGTTTTTTTTGTGCGTTTTTTTTCGTCCACTGATTGGTCAAATATGTTTTTTCCAGCTCCTATCATTTGTAGCACAATGAACTAGGACTGACAGCAGTTCATGGGGCAATTATACAGATGATAGAATTGCTGTTTACAGAGTGACAGTGTATCAGTACGCTGTTTGCCATGTGACTACCTACCATGTGGGCATTCAGGGATCTGCATACAGGCATGCGACGCTGGTATGCTTAGCCCTGCACCCTGTGTAGTTTAAGTGCAAAGTGCTCCTTCCTACAGGGAGGCAGCCGTTTTTTTGTGAAGTCTGGGGGTGGTGGCACGGCAAACATTGGTCAGAGGGTACAACACACAGAACTTCTAGCAGAGCTGGTATCGCGATGAAGTTCTAGATAAGTAAATGCGATAATGAGTAAGAGCATTGCAGGCTCACCTGCAAAGCAGCATCAGGTGTGGCATCCGTAATCTGTGCATGCGACGGCCGCGCATGGACAGATAAGGGGGGATGTGGAGTGAGCTGCAATGGGGTGAGAGCTTCCAAAGGTGAAGCGAGCTTCCATAGGTGAAGTCCGAGGGAGCATATTGTAAACAGGTAAGTACTGAGGATAGTACTGAGGTAGGGGGGTGAAGTTTAACTCCAATCTACCAATAAGAGTAAACAGAGTTCATGAGAACCATAAAGCAACGAGATCAATTACGGTATATATTGATCAATTTAAAGTGTAAAGAGTACAAGCCGCAGGGCGAATCCCAAATCATTAATAAGAATTGATTTGTTTGTATTTCGATTTCAGGTGTTTGGCAATATGGAATTGAGACAGCTGCAGTGCTGGCAGCAAAGATGGAGATGTCAGTCGGATAAGCGAAAGGTTCCAGATGCCGATCTAAGTTTGGAGGAACACGAGATTCCTGAAATCGGAAAGAGACTAAAACACGAGATTCCTGAAATTGGAAAGAGACTAAAACACGAGATTTCGGAGATCGGAAAGAGACTAACAAAACTGTCTGAGCAAAGCATAGTGCAAATTGCTAATGTTTTTCTTTCCCAAGGTGGTGCTTTTATAATGAAGAGTACCGTGCTGATGGTTATCCTAGGTTGCCATTCCGTCCTAGGAGAACGAAGAGAGGACATTCTCATGTATAATAAGGGGTTAATGAGAATGCAAGGCCCAAGCATGTTAATGTTGGGTGACAAAGGTACTGATCCTTTCACACCTCCCTCCGCTTGGCACAGATGGACCATGCAGGGACGGAGGAAAAGAGCACTGGTGCCAGGAGAAAACAAATTTCATGGCACAATGTGGGTGAAAGGTCTGAAGGGTCAGGTGTGCGGGCAGTGGGGATTGAATGGCAGTGTAAATCTGCTATTTAATACCACACTCCCAGAATCGATGCACCGATCCAAAGGTTTGTTAAAAGGTACATTGCAGTACAATGGGTACGTGCAAAAGGTGGAGTGTGTGATTCAGGGGTACCTTGTCTTGGTTATGCAGAGTGAGATGGTTCCAGATTGGAGAGGAACGAGCAGGAGGCGTCAATTCTCCTGCCGGAGAGACGAGGGGGACAACATCACACTCTGGAGCTACCAACAGAGAGTGCCTCTGAAACAACTATACACACGTAAAGGCTGGAAAGCCGAGGGTGGGTGGTTCTCGAAACAAGAAGTAAAAATAGAGATCAAGCCACATTTCCAGGTGACAAAGAGGGTGGGGAGAGCGGTCCCGGGGGAGGGAAAGCCCACACAGGGAACCCCATTCACACCACACGGGTCACAACAGGGGACGATATTACACAGTCCATATGCAGCAGCTTATCCTCATGATAGTTGGGTAAGTGAAGAGGTACTCTTAATTGAAAGATTGCAGAGAGTACTGTCTTCCCGACCTCAGGTACATATTGTGCCTCAGGACGTAAGGGGGGAAGAGGTCCAATCAGGACGGTTGGGGGCATATTTTGTCAGGGAGATGCTTAAAGATCCTGTCCAACTGAGATTGGACAAGGGGAGATATATTAATTTTTCTGGAGAAGGATCTTTTGCATGGCAGCTTCGAGATGTTTGGGTGAACAAAGGGAAACGGTGCAAGATTCCTTTAGGCACCGCCACTTCCTTGGTTCCCACCTCAACCCGTGTCTCACACCAGGACCTGAGAGGTCAGCCTTTTTTGGTGCTAGACGGGGAGGTGAAGCAAGTAGAGTTGTCCTCATGCGGGCAATTCTTGCAGAAGTACCTGCGTTGGCCGGGGCAAGTCAAATTTAGTGAAGAAGCCTGCAGGCTCAATAACGCAGAATGCGAGGCTACCATTCAAAAGATCCACCCTGAAGCCCAACCGATAGTTCCGGTGGCGGAAGGAAAGGTTTGGTTTTTTAACATAAGTTCTAATGATACATTCAAGGTATATTCTCATAATTGTTCCGATAAGGGGGAGTTTCCAAGGGGAACATATTGTGGGGGCGGAGATCCCATATGGATCCAGTCATCCAGGTTGGATGACGTTGTTTCTCAAATTGTTAAGAGAACTCTAAAGTGCAAAGTTTCACGGGTAGTTCCCGTCCTGAAAGAGAACACGACATGGGACAAAGGGGAACAGGTTTTGATCCAAGACGACCACATTTTGTTACAAAGGTTAAACAAACAGTACACTAAGCTAGAGGTACGATTTCACCATGATACAGGTGATCTTCACGAGGTAGAATACAAAAATGAGCAGGTGAGTTCCAGTCTGACCTGGTGGACAAAGGTTCCGGTGATGTTCCAGGGACACTCGGACTGGGCCTCTGCGGTTCCAAAGTTCTTTCTACACCCACTGGTCGTCTGGATGGGGATGACAACTTTAGGCATCATTATCCAGGTGAGGTTGCGTGTTAAAATTACGTAAAACAAATTAACCTGGTTCAGAGATTGGTGCCTCATAAACAATCTACTGAACCAATAGTTTAAATTAAGGGATCTACAGGGTTACGGGTATAGGTTTAGTAGTACCTGTGATGGAGCTGATTGTATAAAGGCGCTCTTTTAGAAGGCACCTGGCACTGCTCCATCGAGTAACAAACAAAACGAGTTTCACTTTTCTGTGGTCATGCAAGTTTGTGAGTGATACGCAAGTGACGCAAATGCTGAGCATGTGGTATTGAGGGACTTAGAAGTAGGGCCTCCCCAGAGAGCCTGGTTACAGGAAGACCAAGAGGTCTTGCTCTCTCTCTTCCAGGGGTAACCGCCTAGAGCAGAGAAGTTGTGTGAGCACGAACATCGAAAAGTGAAACATACAAGAAAGAAACCAGGTACTGGGAGGTTCAGACGCTGGGATCTGCGGGTCAAGTCGTTTTAGGGGGGATTGTTATAATTTAAGTAGGCCTCAGTTACTTGGCCTGAGTTTTATGTAAAAGGCTTGTCCGCAGTGTATGCCTTTAAAATAGATAGAGGTTTGGTGATGCAGGCAGAGGCATCTCAGGGTCTGCGTGTAGCAGAAGATACACGCAGATACTGAGAACATGTTCCTAAAGAAGGCCATCGGTTTACTCTGACCTCCACTTACAGGACAGGAACAGTAAACATTGGCCATATTTACTAAACATCCACATGCCTGCATCTGGGTCAAGTGCCTCATTGATTATTAATCGAGTAGGCGGGTATGATGACACCACGAGTGGGTCCACCAATAGACTAATATAGGGGGTGGCGAAGATGATGTCATATTTAACTCTTTCCTAGCCGGTATTAAATCTGGAGCGAGCGATGGAGAACTCACTTCTGCTTCTTCCTTCCGCACTAGCTCGCAATACTGACTGGAACCCAATTATTTCTTTAAGCATGTTCTTCCTTTATGTAATCTGATATAATGTCTGCTGTACATAGGTAGTTTAGTGGAACGTAGGTTAGCAAGAAGTGCCTGAGTGACTTCAGTAGGGAGTCTAATCATGAGCTTGTAACGCAACATGAAGATTGGCATGGCTAGGATATGATCAATGTATCTATCTGTATTTCTGTAGTCCTGAATAAATAACGTAAACATTGAAGAAGCCTGAGAAAGTCTATCTACTGTTTGCTGTGTGGAGAGTCAAGTGATCTCACAGTCTGTGAGACGATGGTGTCGAAGCAAGGTGATAAGAACAGTTTATAACAGCGACGAGTGGAAGACCGCGTTTAATACACCTGACGGTCACTATGAGTACCTTGTCATGCCCTTCGGGTTATGCAACGATATCTTTAGAGATGTATCAGGCAGATTCTTAGTGGTTTATCTTGACAACAGTTTAATTTTTTCGAAAGACTTGCAGCAGCATAGGCAGCATGTTAGGTTTGTCCTCCAAAAACTACGTGAGAACCAATTATACGCCAAGTTGGAGAAATGTATTTTCGAAGTCAGGGAGGTAGCCTTTCTGGGATACATTATCTCCACATCTGGGTTGGCAATGGATCCTAGTAAGGTCGCAGCAGTCCTGGAATGGCCACAGCCTTCAGGCCTCAAGGCACTGCAGAGGTTTTTAGGATTCGCCAACTATTACAGGAGGTTCATTAAGGGGTACTCTTCGGTGGTGGCCCCTATGACTCAGTTGACAAGAAAGGGGGCTGATGCTAATAACTGGCCATCTGAAGCAGTTAAGGCCTTTGAGTTGTTGAAAGCAGCCTTCTGTTCCGCTCCCATCTTGCGTCATCCTGACGTCACCCGCCCCTTCATTGTGGAGGTGGATACGTCCGATATAGGAGTCGGCGCAGTTTTCTCGCAGGCTTTTGGCCCGGATGGTAAGGTCCATCCGTGTGCATACTTCTCAAGGAGGTTTGCGCCGGCGGAGAAAAATTATGATGTGGGGAATCGAGAGCTGTTGGCCATCAAACTGGCACTGGAGGAGTGGCGCCATTGGTTGGAAGGGGCAGAGTTCCCTTTTACAGTGTATACAGATCACAAAAACCTCGAGAAAGATAAGAGGTTAACGCCCAGACAGGCCAGATGGGCGCTTTTCTTTTCTCGTTTTGATTTTGTGATCACGTATAGGCCAGGTGACAAGAACGTTAAGGCTGATGCCTTGTCTAGGTGCTTTGAGCCTGAGTCTGCCCCATCTGCTACCCCCACTAATATCCTCCCTGAAAAGTACTTTCTGGCAGCTACTGAGATCTCGGAGGATCTTTCCAAGGTGCTTTCGGCATGTCAGGCTAATGTTCCTAAGGGGAAACCCGAGGGTCTCCTGTATGTTCCCATCCGCTTCCGAGGGCAAGTGCTACGTATGTTTCATGAACACAAGAATGTGGGACACCCTGGCATTGCCCGTACTCAGGAACTGTTGAGTAGGGCTGTCTGGTGGCCTTCTTTCATGTCCGACTGTGAGGAGTTTGTCAAGTCCTGTTCTGTCTGTGCCAGGTGCAAATCCTCCAGGAAGGCTCCAGCCGGGTCTCTCCAACCCCTGCCTTCTCCACAGGTTCCATGGTCCCACATCTCCATGGACTTTGTGGGTGAACTGCCTGAATCTGATGGTAAGATCGTCATCTGGGTCATAACTGACAGGTTCAGTAAGATGGCACATTTTGTTGCTCTGCCCGGGTTGCCGTCTGCTCAGGATTTGGCAGAACTATTTGTGCATAACATCTTTAAGCTTCATGGAATTCCTGTGGATGTGGTTTCAGACCGAGGGGTACAGTTTGTATCTAAGTTCTGGAGGTCCTTTTGCAAAGATTTGGGCATCTCTCTGTCTTTGTCGTCTGGCTACCATCCCCAGACCAATGGGCAGACAGAGAGAATCAACCAATCCCTTGAACAATTCTTGAGATGTTATGTGGCGGAGGCGCAACATCTGTAGGTGAAATTCTTGCCATTTGCTGAATTCGCTCACAATAATCTCAGGAACACATCTTCCGGGTATTCTCCATTTCAGGTCGTTTACGGTAGATCACCCAAATTCTCGTCGCTTCCAGTCAGGGAGTCACCTCTTCCGGCTCTCCAGGAGTGGCAAGGAGCCTTCAAGAAAATTTGGGAGAATGTCAGGTACAATCTGAATAAGGCCTTTAAGATCCAGAAAAAGTATGCGGACAAGAGACGTTCCATTGAATGGAACTTTGTTCCGGGGGATTTTGTTTGGGTATCCACCAAACATATCTCTCTCAGACAGCCATCGGCAAAACTGGGTCCCCGGTTTATTGGGCCTTTCCCTGTGGAAAGAAAGATTAATGATGTGACATACAGGGTGAAACTACCTGCCAGTCTGAGATGTGGCAGGACATACCATGTCTCCCTATTGAAACCTGCTGTTAGGGTAGACTCGGCTACCCCTTCTCCTGTGGTGGTCGATGGGGAACTGGAGTATGAAGTTCAGGATATCCTGGATTCTCGCATTGTACGCAATAAAGTTCAGTATCTGGTACACTGGAAGGGGTATGGACCAGAGGAAAGATTATGGGTTCCCCTTCGAGATCTGCATGCCAAAGAGATAAGAAAGAAGTTTCATGAGTCACATCCCGGGAAACCTGGAGAGGCATGTCCGGAGGCCACGCCTGAAAGGGGGGGTACTGTCATGAGACGGCGGCCTGACCGCATTCAGCAAGCGTTACTTTGTGATAGCCCTCAGACCTTAGCTAGATCCGAGAGAGACAGTCCTAGCTGGAGCAAGGCTCCTGTCTCTCATCAGTCAGTCTTTGTTGTTTTCCTGATTATTGTATATTTGTATGTAACCTGATCTCTGTAATAGTCAGCCAGTCAGTTGATCTAATAGTCAGCCAGATAGTGATCTGACAGTCAGTACCATCGTGGGCCAAGTGCGGCTTGCCGTAACTAGCCCACAACAGTCAGATTTGTTATTTTCCTGATCTGCGACATATATTGGTTTTGCCAATATATTCGCAAGCACTATTGTTATCTGTGCCATGTTCTGATCTCCCGTTGCCGAACCTCTGCTTGTCTATTTCACTACGAGTTCGGCTTTCTGACTTTGTACCTCCGCCTATCTGATTTCCGTTACTGACCTTGGCTAGATTTCTGACTCTGCTCTCTGTTTCACGATTCGGTACTTCGCAGCCAGTTTGTTACCGAACCGTTTCCGTCTGACTTTGCCCCCTTAAGTGGTTCTCCCACTAAAGGGTTTATTCTGCTGAATCCCTCCTTGCGGAGGTCTCAGTGGTTCCCCAGTACATCATTGCTGCTGGGGAACGCGATTCTAGCGTTACGTCATCTAGTCGCAGAATCGCACACACTGCATTTCTCTTTTAGAGGTAGCCAGTCCTCTTAAAGATATCAGTGTGGTGGGTTTTCCACTGTCGTTATACCCGGTATCCAGAGTTACAAATAAATATCCGCATTATTGGTGATTCCGCAGATCGCCACATAATCGGATATATCAGCATTATTGGTGATACTGCGGATCACCAACAATCTGAATACTCTGAGTGTGCACCAAACACCACACAGTGTTACACTTGCGTCATCAGGGGAGAAAAACGTGTGGTCATAACACCTGGCATAGAGGGGAAGTCTGGTATCAGAAGGAGAAGGGTGAGCAGTTGGAGTCCTTAAAGCCCTGCTCTCCATGAGTGACACCTCCGCTTCTATTACCTATACAGACTGTTACCACAATCTACAACAGAAGAGGCCAGTGAAATGCGTAAGTACCTATGTACCAACGTAAGGGAACAGTGGCATTGCTAGGATTCTAGAAGACCCAAAACACTTATAGACCCACCAGAGAGAGAAATCATTAGAGATGTCGCGAACAGTTCCAGGCGAACTTTGGGGGTTCGCGTTCGCCTGCATTAGGCGAACTTTTGCGGAAGTTCGATTCGCCCCCTAGTGCTCTATTGAGCAAAAGTTTGACCCTCCATATCACTGTCAGCAGACATATTATTGCCAAACACACTTCTCTCACTGCTGGAGGTCCGCCCACCCTCCCTCCTCCAAGCAAGGTCCTTATACCATTTGACTCAGTTGTCTGCCTACACTAATTAGTTATGGGACAGCTGCTACACACTCTGCTAGGGAGATTTTAATTAGCCTCTAGTGGGTCTCCCCCCACCTCCCTCCTCTCTTCTACCTATTCCCTCCTACTGGAGGGAGGAGGGTCTCTTCTGCCAGGGAATTATACTATTTTAAAAACCAGTATACATCATACCATGGCTGGCAATCGAACCCAGCTTTCACCGTGTGGTGGCCAAGCCACCCTAACCACTGTACCACTACAGTAGTAAGTGAAACTGGCCTAAAATTTACCATTTATGCTCAATGCAATAGAAACAGGTTGCTTACAGGGAACCTTAACTGAGAGTGATATGGATGTTTCCTGTAAACAATACCAGTTGTCTGGCAGTCCAGCTGATCTTTGTGACTGCAATAGTGGCTGAATCACACCCTGAAACAAGCATGCAGCTAATCCAGTCTGACTTCAGTCAGAGCACCTGATCTGCATGCTTGTTCAGGGGCTGTGGCTAAAAGTATTAGAGACACAGGATCAGCAGGCGATTCAGGCAACTGGTATTATTTTAAAAGGAAAAATCCATATCCTTCTCCTTTTAGGTTCCCTTTAAGGATTTGTAGCATAAAAGCCAACTCACATTGGCTGAGATTTGAACTTGGGTCTCCCTGTGTGGTGGGCATGCACCCTAACCACTGTACCAACTGAAGCTGGCCTAAACATTGCCATTTATGCTCAATGCAATAGAAACAGGTTGCTTACAGGGAACCTTAACTGAGAGTGATATGGATGTTTCCTGTAAACAATACCAGTTGCCTGGCAGTCCAGCTGATCTTTGTGACTGCAATAGTGGCTGAATCACACCCTGAAACAAGCATGCAGCTAATCCAGTCAGACTTCAGTCAGAGCACCTGATCTGCATGTTTGTTCAGGGGCTGTGGCTAAAAGTATTAGAGACACAGGATCAGCAGGCGATTCAGGCAACTGGTAGTATTTTAAAAGGAAAAATCCATATC
This sequence comes from Hyperolius riggenbachi, assembly GCF_040937935.1. Classification (NCBI taxonomy): domain Eukaryota; kingdom Metazoa; phylum Chordata; class Amphibia; order Anura; family Hyperoliidae; genus Hyperolius; species Hyperolius riggenbachi. The sequence continues at coordinate 33,660,813 of NC_090649.1, forward strand.
CTTCTCCGTTTAGGTTCCCTTTAAGGATTTGTAGCATAAAAGCCAACTCACATTGGCTGGGATTTGAACCTGGGTCTCACTGTGTGGTGGGCATGCACCCTAACCACTGTACAAACTGAAGCTGGCCTAAAAATTGCCATTTATGCTCAATGCAATAGAAACAGGTTGCTTACAGGGAACCTTAACTCAGAGTGATATGGATGTTTCCTGTAAACAATACCAGTTGCCTGGCAGTCCAGCTGATCTTTGTGACTGCAATAGTGGCTGAATCACACCCTGAAACAAGCATGCAGCTAATCCAGTCTGACTTCAGTCAGAGCACCTGATCTGCATGCTTGTTCAGGGGCTGTGGCTAAAAGTATTAGAGACACAGGATCAGCAGGCGATTCAGGCAACTGGTAGTATTTTAAAAGGAAAAATCCATATCCTTCTCCGTTTAGGTTCTCTTTAAGGATTTGTAGCCTAAAAGACAACTCAGATTGGCTGGGATTTGAACCTGGGTCTCACTGTGTGGTGGACAAGCACCCTAAGCACTGTACCAACTGAAGCTGGCCTAAAAATTACCATTTATGCTCAATACAAGAGAAAAAGTAGACAAGACAAATAACATTTATATCACACTTTTCTCCTGGCGGACTCAAAGCACCAGAGCTGCAGCCACTAGGGCATGCTCTATAGGCAGTAGCAGTGTTAGGAAGACTTGCCTAAGGTCTCCTACTGAATAGGTGCTGGCTTACTGAACAGACAGAGCTTTGAACTCTGGTCTCCTGTGTCAGAGGCAGAGCCCTTAACCATTACACCATGCAGCCACTGCTTACAGATATGTCGCCAGACATGGCCTTCTCTTTTGTGTTCAACAGTTGTCCAAAGAGAACCCCAGATAGCCAGGTAGATTCATATCTCTCTCTCTTCCTAACACTGCTACTGCAATTCAAAAAGTACCAAAAAGTAGGTGACAAAGTACTATAAAAATTATTTTGAGTATTTTCTTACTTGTAAGCTGGTGGCTTACAAGGCATGAACATATGACCTAGGACAGTGATAGGCAAACTTTGCTCTCCAGCTGTTCAGGATCTACTGTTAGTGAAATGGGTAAAGGAGAAGGAGAATACCAGGAAATGTCATTTATACCTAAAAATAGGTTTTGTCTTTCTCTCTGGCTGCCAGCTGGCTGAATCCCCTATCAGAATGAGTGAGGAGATAACTAGGCTCATACACATGTCCAACATAATGCAAACCAACCGCACAACACAACCAACCTTACATCAAGTTGTTAACACGACAAGTACGTACACACGCACCAACCAACTAAACAACCAACTCAGTTAACCATTTCAGCCCGCAGGTATTTTTCACCTTATGGATAAAAGGAATTTTCACATTTCAGCACTCCTTTCTTTCATTCCCCAATAGCTTTATCACTACTTATTACACAGAAAGGATCCACTACCTTGTTTTTTCTGCCACCAATTAGGCTTTCTTTGGGTGGCACATTATGCTAACAATTATTTTATTCTAAATGCATTTTAACAGGAATAATTAAGAAAAAAAATAGAAAAAAATCATTATTTTTCAGTTTTCGGCCATTATAGTTTAAAAATACCACATGCTATCGTAATTAAAATGGTGAAATGTCTGGTGAAATGCTGCTGCATTGTGTATTTTCTGGTGAAACGCTGCCAGTATTGTGTATGTTCTGGCGAAATGCTGCCGCATTTACGTATATTTTTCTGGTGAAATGCTGCCACAACAAGTGTAATTTCTGGTGAAACGCTGCCGCATTACGATTATTTTCTGGTGAAACGCTTCCGCAATATGTTTATTTACGATTATTTTTGGGTGAAACACTGCCGCATTATGATTATTTTCATGGGGGGGGTGACACGGAGGGGGTGAAGGCTAGGGAGGATCGGAGCGAAAAAATTCCGGATTCCGCCAGGTCTAAACTCCGTCGCTATGAAAATTCCGCCGGATTTTTAAGAAATTCCGTGGAATTCCGGATTCTGACGGAAAAATTTAAATAATCGCAAATGAAACCTTGTTTATGCTATATGGTAGCCCATAGACCCTATACACTGTTCCCTTTGTACTTTTCTCTCTTCTCCCTCCCTCTCCCCCTACAATTCCCTGGAAGACGTCATCTTCCAGGGAATTGTAGAATTTCAAAAGCCAGCTGTAACGATTGGTGTCAACACGCAGAGAGAATCTGATTATTGGTGATCTGCAGAATCACCAGTAATACAGATATACACCAGATTATGAATGATCTGCAGAATCACCAATAATCCAGGTATGTCTAACATCTGGACACCTGAGATATGAGTGTTGATGTAACAGTAGTACTTTGAGTGAAAACCACCAGCGGAGCTGGAGGTAAGAGAAGAATGGAATTCACCCCAGACTGTGGGAGAATCCCTGTAGGCTAAAGGCTCCCTAGGAGAGGGGCCTATGCCTGGTTGCAGGATGCCCTGCTGCTAATATGAACAAACTTGCCTTCACTAGATGTGAGATCCTATCTCTCTACACCCTAGTGGCGGGCTAAGGTAATGCAAGTACACAATGCATGCCTGGGGTGTGAGATAAGTATTCACAATACCCTGGAAGTAGTCTATCTCATAACATAGAATGATACATCAACCTAGGCTTGGGTGTGAGGTCCGTAGTCACAACACCCTGGAACTAGTCTAAAGCATAACATAGCATAAGACAGTATCCTAGGCTTGGGTGTGAGGTCCGTAGTCACAACACCCTGGAACTAGTCTAAAGCATAACATAGCATAAGACAGTATCCTAGGCTTGGGTGTGAGGTCCGTAGTCACAACACCCTGGAACTAGTCTAAAGCATAACATAGCATAAGACAGTATCCTAGGCTTGGGTGTGAGGTCCGTAGTCACAACACCCTGGAACTAGTCTAAAGCATAACATAGCATTGAGACAGTAATCTGGCTCAGTGTTAATTCCCAGGTCCTTCCTGGTTCTAACACACTCTAGGATCTGACTAAGGTCTGTGTGCTAACACATTAAGTATTCGCAACGGCAGACAACGTGAGACTGAGGGACAACAGGTTATATAGTGCAGCGCTAATCGGCGCCGCCCAGTCCCTTCCAGCCAATCCGCATCCACCTTGGGATCAGCTGACCAGGGGAGTCAGCTGATCCCTCTCTGCTTCCCATAAAGCTTCTGTCTCTCTGCGCGCGCATGTATTCCTCAGCTTATGTGCACAAGACGGCTGTACAACATCAGACACATGTCGCCGCGCGTAGACCGCCGGACTAGATGCGGAAGTAGCCGCCACGCCGTCAGAGCACGCGGCGGCTATTTCGCAATCCTTCACACCAGCTTACATACCTTGGCCGGGAATTGAACCATGCTGAAGCCAGCCTAGTTCAAATCCTGAGCCTGGCCAATACATGTGAGTTGGCTTTTAAAATCCTACAAATCCCTAAGCAAGCTAATTTTTCTCTTGTATATATCATAATGGCACATGCTAGGCTGGCTTCAGCATGTAGCATTGTAGTGTGATGTGTTGGTGGTATAATGGTTAAGATAGCAGCTTACAGAGTGGTAGGCCTGGGTTCAAATCCTGGGCCTGGCCAATATATGTAAGTTGGCTTTTAAAATCCTACAAATCCCTAAGCAAGCTCATTTTTCTCTTGGGTATATCATAATGGTACATGCTAGGCTAACTTCAGCATGTAGAGTTGGTGGTGGTGTAGTGGTGAAGAGAGCTACCTACTGAGCACTAGACCTGGGTTCAATTCCCGGGCAAGGTATGTATGCTAGCTTTTGAAATTCTACAATTCCCTAGAAGACGGGGGTGAGGGAGGAAAGGAATCTAGAAGTCCAGGAGGAACTGTTCTTTAAGCAATGATGTGCAATATCGGTCTTAAGTTAAAGAATAGATAACATTTAGACTCGGGTTGAAAAAGCTCTGTTGTGGCCTTATTAACCACTTAACAACCAACGTCAGCCGATAGGCGGATGCAGGTCACAGTGGTGTTTCCATGGAAAGTTCAAGGAGGGTGTCTCCGTGAACAGCCTGCGAGCCTCCAATCGCGGCTCGCAGGCGAAAATGTAAACACGCGGGGAAGAAATCCCTGCTGTTTACATCATACGGCGCTGCTGCGCAGCAGCGCCGTAAAGGAGATCGGCCGGGGATCGCCGGCATCTGATAGGCTGAAGCTGAAGCCTATCAGAGGCGGCGCAGGATGGATCGCAGTCTTGTGCCGCCCATAGGAAGGAGGGGAGGGAGGGAAGGGGAAGGAGGCGGAAAATCGCTGCGGAGGGGGGCTTTCAGGAGTCCCCCCCCCCCGCTGAATGAAAATAGCCGGCAGCGATCAGACCCCCCCAGCAGGACATCCCCCTAGTGGGGAAAAAAGGGGGGAAGTCTGGTCGCCCTGGCTGCTTGCTGATCTGTGATGTGGGCTGGAGAGCCCACGCAGCACAAATCTGCACAAACAAGCCCGGTCCTTAAGTGGTTAAACTATTGAAACCTGATCAAGGTGACTTTGGATTCTGCCCTATGCCTTGTAACAAACTCTAGTCCATGTGTTAATCCAGTTTTACTTTCCAGTGGCTTTCTTCATAGTTCTCATAGAAAACTGCAGCTGGTGGAAAACACTTGTTGCAGGTTTTGGCAACTTTTGCAGTTGGATTTGTGTATCTTCTTTGTTAGCGCTTTTATATCACAATGCCATTCTTGGGTATAGCTGCAGACAAGAGTCCTCACAATGAGTCCCTCTACTGATGGCATGTGGTATTGAAGAAACAGATTGGCAGAAAATCAAAACTTGCAGCAGTGTTTGCAGTAATCTCAAAAGCATAATGAATGCCATACCGGTGATTATAAACATTCACATCTCCACAAGTACATTTCCAGGAAGTTCAATGTTTCTTGTGAACTATTTCAAAAAGCTGAAAGATCACACATTGATATTAGTTTGGAGATATGACTGATAAAAACACCCCTTGTAAGCCTTAAAGGATTTCTTAGAAGCGTAAGATGTCAGAAGTATGCAAAGAGTTTTGCACAGGATAGCATGCAGAAGGCATTGTTTGACATTCAAAGTTTACCAGGAGTGGGGTTCAAACCCACGCAGATATATATCCATTGGATCTTAAGTCTAACGCCTTACCCACTCAGCCATCCTGATTTCTGCCATGCCAGTCTGCACTTGAATTGGGAGCTTAAGGGTATGATCGCTCTGCCTTTGGATGCTTGGACACTGGATAGTATGGACCTCCTGTATCCTTGATGAATCTTTCTGTGACACTCTGGTTAACTGCTTGATATCATAAGAAACTCCTCCGGAAGAAACAACATCCCATGAAAATCTCTGGCTTGCTGAAAGGCCTCTTCATGGGGTGAAGAGGGCATAACATATGTTGGCCCATTGGGGCACACTAACTCCACCACCCATACAGAAAAAAATAGCAGGTGACCCTAAAATTGTTCATCATTTTTAAATATTTTTTCCTGTTTGGGGCTCTGATTTGTCAAGTATGTTTTTTTAAGCTTTTTCTCAATTTTCAAATTTCTAGCACACTGCACAAGAATTTGTACAAGGGTAAAAAGACACTTTTAGTATAAAGAGGTGGGCCAATTAGCCTCTATTCATGGTGTATTGCGGCCCTAAATCCCCTCGATCCAAGAGGGAATGGCAATATTTAAGGATAAAATAGATATGAGGTTGTATATTGGGGTTATTCATTTTAAAATCTAAAATTATGTTAATAAAATTCATGATTTTAAATAGTATAGGAGATAGGAAGCAATTTAGCAATGCCATTATGCCAGCACGCAGAGGTGCACTGATTTTTGCACATGTTTATTTATAGTACAATGGTTGCACTTTTCACAAACATGTTATAAATCATGGAGTGTTTTTTGTATCTCTTGTTGTCACTAACGTAAATTATATTTAATGTTTACAACTTGCACTGAATGTTATTATGATAGTCTGTCACAGAGTGCAGCTCAGCACTACAACACAAGCTCAATGCAAGTCTCTCGCCGCTGGACGGCAAGTGTCCGCCCCTCACCCCCGACCTTTACTCTCCCATACTCCACACCAATGAGACAGCGCTGGGGGCGTGGCTTGACGGTCCTCTGTAAGAAGCCGCACAGCCCTGTCTCAGTAAGGACACACGCACGTGAACAAGCGCCGGGCTGGCATGAAACGGCTGTAGTGCCGTCCACTCATCTCCCTGGTCACCTTTCCCTTACACACCTCCGCACCTTCTTCAACCGAGGTTTGACACCACTTTTTTTCCATGTCAGATATGTCAGAAATGTTTGTTGGTGGCTGAATGACTTAATAAAAGTGCTTAAAGAGACAGGTGCACAGCATTTTCTTTATGTGCCATGTGTCCTTAGTTTGTGCTCTGCACTGGCCAAGCTTGCTGCACGTCTCTTAGCCCGAATTGTGAGCCACCTTAAAGTTGCAGGTGCATGGGGTGAAGATTTTTTATTATACAGATTGCAGGACTTTTGGAGCGAGGCCCACCCCCGAGCAGCTAGCTGAGTGCCAGGTGATTTTTGTACCACACCACAGCACAGAACCCGGACAGGTGAGACACTACTCTGCTCAAAACTCTGCAGGGGTTCCAGGGAGCAATTGTTTTGTTGGACGGGACACCTTGGGGGGCCCCTATAGGCTCTGAGGTCCTGGGGCCTTTGCCTCAATGGTAGTGCCTGCCCTGCCTGGGTCTACACAGATTTATTACATTTCGCTCATCCATATGAACAATACCATAAGCAAACATATGCTTTGTGAGATCACAGAGACTGAGATTACAGGGGTGAAAAAGACTTTCAAGATTTTGGCAAGAAATGCCTATACCAATATACTCCAACAAGTATTAGGAAATACAAACAGAATATCTTGAGATATGATACTCTGGCTTAACAGGAATTGTTGACACAGCAACTTCACATTTCCTAGGAACTGTAATGCTGGGCATACACGACTCGTTTTTGAGTCATTTAGATGGCTCACTAGATAATTTCCGACACGTCCGATCTCCCGCCCGATCGTTTCGCCGCTCGATTTGTAATAGCAGTGAATGGAAAAAGATAAGAAAAACGAGCAGAAGATAAGAGAATTGACTGCAGAAATGAAGCGCCGAAACGATCAAACAGGAGACTCGAACGGCAAAAAAGAGCCTTGTATGCCCAGAATTAAAGGTACAATGCCATAAAACAATACAGTCCTCACAGTGGGAAAAAAATCCTTGGCCCATATGCAATTAACTTTTGCTCCTGAGTTTTCTCCTTGATGATATTTTCACACCTTGCAATAAAATGTCTTTTAAACCACCAGCAAGAAAGAAAATACTCAAAATAGTTGTGAACTGGGTATGGGCCAAGCTTATGTTTATCAAGTTTGTCCTCTGGAAACTCAAAGGGCCTGATGAAATGATAACAATCAGCAGTGGTAAGGGCTGGTGATAGCCTAAGTCTTGCCAACACACTAAGCTGTATGATTCACACACAAGTGTACTGTAAATATTAGCTCATCTGGCTGTAAAAGATAAAACTCGCCTGCTTGTCCCGATGTTATTTTCACTTGACTCATTAAAGTGGAGCTGAACTCAGAACCAGGGGCGTAGCAATAGGGGGTGCAGAGGTAGCGATATAATTATAAATTATATAAATATATAATATTTAAATTTATATATATTTTATATATATTATATATATATATTATATTATTATTAATTAATAATTATAGATACTTATTTATATACTTAACTGTGCTAGAGGTAGTGATGGGCGAACACCTGGATTTTCGGGTTTGGGCCGAACAGGCCGAACATGGGCCAGATGTTCGGCATGTTCGGCCCGAACCCCGAACTCAATGCAAGTCAATGGGGACCCGAACATGCCGCAATATGGCCCCCCTATGGGGTCGCAGGCATAAGGGGGGAGCATGCCCCGATCGCGGGGGGGGTCGGAAATTCCCCCCACCCCCTCCGCTAGCGCTCCCCCCTCTGCCCGCTTCCCCATAAAAAAGTTGGCGTAAAGTTAAATATTACCGGTGGTGGCTGCTGCAGTGGCTGGCTGGCAGTGGTGTGAATGAGGAGGAGGAGTCCGAGTATGACGCGTTGAGGCCGGGCATTTAGTAGTTCGGGCGAACCCGAACGGTTTGGCCGAACACCATCAGGTGTTCGGCCGAACTCGAACATCACCCGAACAGGGTGATGTTCTGCTGAACCCGAACAGTGGCGAACACTGTTCGCCCAACACTAGCTAGAGGTGGGCAAAGCATGTTTTCTTGTTGTGTGCTGCAGCCCCTCTGTACTTATATATTTCTTATGGAGTCTGGGGACCTCCAGCGCTGCGTGCATGCTTTGCATAGAATTGCATAAAAATTTGCTTTGTGCTGCTCACCCCTTGGTAATTTATTTATAATTTTCCCCTGTGAGCCTGCATGACCACGCCCACCTCTAGCACAGTTAAGTATATAAATAAGTGCATTGCACATGTTCAGAGAGTTCGTTTGGTAGCTAGGTGAAGGGTGAGGTGTTTTTAATTTCCTTTTTTTCCCATCTAGTTGACATTTTAGGGTTTTTGGTTTAGTTCCCACTAGACTGCTTATAAAAACTGGCATTTTGCATGGTAGAGCAGGACTCACCAGATTGGGGACACTTTGGCGCAGTTGGTGAGCTTAAGCGCGTTAAAGCGTAACCAAGAGCCCCTGTCACTGTTTTCTTGTTGTGTGCTGCAGCCCCTCTGTACATACATACATATATATATATATATATATATATATATATATATATATATATATATATATATATATATTTTTTTATTATTATTATTTTTCTGTGCTGAGTGTGGGAAATAAATGAAAAAAAAATGATGTGGGGTCCCCCCTCCCGAGCCTCTGTAACCCCTTGTCCCCCATGCAGGCTGGGATAGCCAGAATGCGGAGCCCCGGCCGACTGGGGCTTCGCACCCTGAGCTATACCAGCCCGCATGGTCCATGGTATGGGAGGCTCCGGGGGGGAGGGGCAGCCAAGCCTTTCCCTCCCCCCCCCCCGGAGCCCTTGTCCAATCCATGGACAAGGGGCTCTTCCCCACCTCCGGTGTCCCAGGAGGAGGTGGGGGTGACGACTCCCGGGGGGGGGGGGTTCATGGTGGCATCTGGGAGTCCCCTTTAAGAAGGGGACCCCAGATGCCCACCCCCCTCCCAGGAGAAATGAGTATAGGGGTACAGTACCCTTTACCCATTTCCACAAAGGGTTAAATGAAATAAAAACACAACCACGAGAAAAGTATTTTATTATTCTAAATTATAAATTCATAAATACTTACCTGTACCTTTAAAAAAGCTTTCCCACGCCAATATTTACGGTAAATGATCCAACGAACTGTATCTTATGTTGCGATCTTCAATCAAGTTGATTGAAGTTCTCCGACGCCTCCCACATAGCAGAGAATGCCTAGTTTTGGACACATAGCTGCCGGCTCCTGCTGTCTCTCCTCACCTGTCACCAGGGCCGGCCTTAGGTTTCACAGCGCCCTGAGCATAACCAAATTATGCCCCCCCCCCCCAATTCATCCTCTTTGCGTGTGAGCGCACCACACACATACACTAATGGGGCTGCCCCCAGTATAGATTAGATAGGTAGCTGCCCTCAGTAAAGATTAAATAGGTAGCTGCCCCCAGTATAGGTTAGATAGGTAGCTGCCCCCAGTATAGGTTAGATAGGTAGTTGCCCCCAGTATAGGTTAGATAGGTAGCTGCCCCCAGTATAGATTAGATAGGTAGCTGCCCCCAGTATAGATTAGATAGGTTACTGCCCCAGTATAGATTAGATAGGTAGCTGCCCCCAATATAGATTAGATAGGTAGCTGCCCCCAGTATAGATTTGATAGGTTGCTGCCCCCAGTATAGATTAGACAGGTTGCTGTCCCCAGTATAGATTAGATAGGTAGCTGCCCCCAGTATAGATTAGATAGGTAGCTGCCCCCAGTATAGGTTAGATAGGTAGGTGCCCCCCAGTATAGGTTAGATAGGTAGGTGCCCCCAGTATAGGTTAGATAGGTAGCTGCCCCCAGTATAGGTTATATAGGTAGGTGCCCCCAGTATTGGCTAGATAGGTATCTGCCCCCAGTATTGGCTAGATAGGTAGCTGCCCCCAGTATAGATTAGATAGGTAGGTGCCCCCCAGTATAGGTTATATAGGTAGGTGCCCCCAGTATTGGCTAGATAGGTATCTGCCCCCAGTATTGGCTAGATAGGTAGCTGCCCCCAGTATAGATTAGATAGGTAGGTGCCCCCCAGTATAGGTTAGATAGGTAGGTGCCCCCAGTATTGGCTAGATAGGTATCTGCCCCCAGTATTGGCTAGATAGGTAGCTGCCCCCAGTATAGATTAGATAGGTAGGTGCCCCCCAGTATAGGTTAGATAGGTAGGTGCCCCCACTATTGGCTAGATAGGTAGGTGCCCCTCCCCCTCATAGTGGAGGGGGAGCCGCGGGGAGGGCAGCCCGACCTCTCCCTCCCTTCCTCTCCGGGCCGCCCTCCGTGCTCCCCCTCCGATGCAGACTGCAAAGTGAACAACTCACCTCCCTGGTTCCAATCGCCGGCACCTCTTACTTGCCGCTGGTGGTCTCCTCTTCTACATTGTCACTGGTGCACACTAAACTTCCTGTTAAGGGGGAGCACGGAGGGCGCCCTGGAGAGGAAGAGAGGGAGAGGTCGGGCTGCCCTCCCCGCGGATTCCTCTCTATCACGGGCATGTTTGCCAACTTTGCCCCCCAGCCAAGCCATCACCCCCAGCAGCGGCACCAGGGGGCGGAGCAAGACGGACCTAGCCGGGGCCGCAGCTTCGCAAGTTCGCATTAAAATACAGGCGGCAGGAGCGCCCCCTGGAAGCCGGCGCCCTGAGCGATCGCACAGGTCGCTCAGGTCAAAGGCCGGCCCAGCCTGTCACTCTCACCTAGCCTGGCACCCATGGGTGCGCTGGGTGCCAGGCTAGGTGAGGGTGACAGGTGCAGACAGGTGGGGAGAGACAGCAGCGAGCCGGCAGCTTCACGTCCTGCTCAGGACGCATTCTCTGCTATAGTAACAGTTCTTTAATCATCCGGTTCTTTTTAATGAATCGGTTCTTTTTTTTATGAATCGGATCATTTTACTTTGAAACTTTAAAATTGATTTTCTCAAAAAGTATAAGGTCTTTTTGAAAAAAAAAAATGTCCTCTTGTCCCCACTATTCCACTTAACATTCCCAACAATTTTGGTTTTTCTACTATGTAAGGGGACTTTGCTATTAACCGTTAAAGTCCGCGGCCATTAAAGTCTATGGGGCGAATCGAACTTCCGCAAAAGTTCGCCTGGTGCAGGCGAATGCGAACCCCCAAAGTTCGCCTGGAACCGTTCGCCGGTGAACCGTTCGCTACATCTCTACCAGAGACTAAATCCAAAATGGCCAATTCACCTGCATTTTCAAAGGTGGGGGGAGGGGGGCAGGAGGGGGTGCCAGCTGATTGGCTGCCTTGTGTCTGCTGACTGTGAGGTAAGGGGTCAAAGTTTAGCCCAATGATGATGTATAGCGGGCGGGCCGAACGCGCCATGTGTTTGCTGTCCGACGCGGGTGCTAACAGCTGATCTTTGCCAGGAACGGTCTGTCGGCGAACCGTTCGAGTCCTCTCTACTTTTAAGGAACCCTGGATAGTGTATCAAAAATATGTCCAGCCTGGCTATGCAGCCCAAAGGTTTACTTAAAGAGACTCTGTAATAAAAAAAGTTCTCCTGGGGAGTACGCACCTCAGTAGGAGGAAGCTTCTGGATCCTATTGAGGCTTCCTCCTCCATCTCACGGCAGTCTCGCTGCAGGCAGCCCACGGAATGCACAGCCGACAATTTGTCAGGCTGTGCAATATTTACCTTTCCCTATTCCAGCGGGGGCGCTGTTGCAGCTCTCAACTTGAAATAGGCAGAAATAGCCGATCTCAGTCGAGTCCGCTCTACTGCGCAGGTAGCTATTTCCGCCTATTTCCAAGCTGAGAGCCGCTACTGCGTGCTACTGGAACTGGGACGGTAAATGTTTGCATGCCCGCTGTTTGGAGGGGCACAGTGAGACCACCGTGGGAAACAGGAGGATGTGGGAAGCCTCAAGGATCCAGAGGCTTCCCCCTCCTGAGGTGAGTACCCCCCAGGGGAATTTTTTAATGTTACAGATCCTATTTAACCTTGTAGTCCACCAAATGTGCAAGTGCTTGTACTGTACCTCCAATGGGAGGGCAGAGGTGCTCATTTGCAGCAGAGAATGTTGCAGGGCATGCTGGGATATTTCTAGGACAAGTGCTTGTACTGTACCTCCAATGGGAGGGCAGAGGTGCTCATTTTGCAGCAGAGAATGTACCAGGGCATGCTGGGATATTTCTAGGACAAGTGCTTGTACTGTACCTCCAATGGGAGGACAGAGCTGCTCCTGTGCAGCAGGGAATGTACCAGGGCATGCTGGGCCATTTCTAGGACAAGTGCTTGTACTGTACCTCCAATGGGAGGGCAGAGGTGCTCATTTGCAGCAGAGAATGTTCCAGGCAGGGCCGGTTTAAGCAACAATGGGGCCCCAGGGCAAAATAAACCTGGGGGGCCCCCCCAACATATACCCCAGAAAAATCGGCATTAGGGGACCTTTTTTGCAGCTGGTATAGTCAGGGTGTGAAGTCCCAATCGGTCGGAGCTCCACATTCTGGCTATCCCAGCCTGCATGGGGGACAAGGGGTTAAAAAGTTTCAGGAGGGGGGACCCCACATAATTATTTTTTTTTTTTTAATTCTCACACTCTAAACATAAAAAAAACTGGGAAAATAGGAAAAAATGCCAGGGATCTTCATGCAGCCATATTGCGGCTGTATAGCGATCCCTGGCCAATGCGCTGTGGCTGCGTATGGACCACCTGGAAACCCCATCAGGAATTTTATTGCGCTTTTGTTTGATGCATGTAAAATTACACTACCGTTAGGTTTGCTACTAAAAGTAACATTTACCGCATTTAAAAGTATACTTTTTTCCTTCGAAACTTTAAAATCGATTTTCTCAAAAACTATGACATCGATTTAAAAAATTGTTTTTACCTCTTATTCCTAATGATCTCCTTAACATATCCTGCAAATTTAGGGTTTCTAGCATTTAAGGTGGATTTGCTATTAACCATTAAAGTTGGCAGGTTTTTAAATGTGTATTTTTTTTCCTTTGAAACTTTAAAATCGATTTTCTCAAAAACTATAAGGCCGATTTGAATTTTTTTTCCTCTTGTAGCCGCTGGGGGCCCCTACAAGCTCTGGGGCCCTGGGGCGGCTGCCTCCTTTGCCTCTATGGTAGCGCCGGCCCTGGTTCCAGGGCATTCTGGGCCATTTCTAGGACAATTTCTGATATAGTAAACTTCTGATATAGTAAACAACTTTTCCCGGTCCCTTGGAGTTTAATATAACGAGATTATACTGTATACAGTATATATTTGAAATCAAATATGGTTATAATAACATAAACTGCATAATGTCTTCTCATGTTACTTTGCTTCACGGTATTTGCAGGAACTTCTACCTCAAGGTTTTATTTGAGTATTACTGATTATGGTAAACATACATTGCTTACATTGCATGAGGGACAAATAGTACTGACAGGAATTAGAAAAAGAGTCCCAAAGAGCATTGACCTTAAACACGAAAGCACCACCTAAATATACAATCACCCAAGAAGAAACATGTTCCCCAGCTCACATCACATAATACATGACATAATACAAAGCATATACTGTATCAGCAATGCATTAAAGTGTACCTGAGATAATTCAAAAGTAAAAATTCATACATATCTGGGGCTTCCTCCTGCCCCCTTTGGGCCTGATCCCTCCCTCGCCATCCTCCTCTGCCTCCTGGGTGCTCCCCAGTCCTGCTGGTAACTGCAGCACCAGCTGGGCCAGGTGCAGTGCAGCCATGCGCGGTCAGGCCCGCCATCAGGGGGGTACAAGCGTGACTGCCGTCACGGGCCCGGGGCGGGCCTAGGGCCCGCAGCCTCGGCCCCCCCCCCCCCCCCCAGGCATTAACCTCCTGAGAGGTCTTTTCCCACGTCCCCTCCCCCAGCGGCCGCCGCTGTTAATACCTTAGCAGCGGCCGCTTTCCCCTCTCCACCTCGCGTACTTTCCAGCAGCATCTCCCGGCTGCTCTGTGTGAGGCGGCAGGAAGCATGGCTTGGTTCCCATAGTAACGGCGATACAGATCGCCGTTACAGGAAGCCGCTGCCATGCTTCCTGCCGCCTCACACAGAGCAGCCGGGAGATGCTGCTGGAAAGTACGCGCCGGAGAGGGGAGAGCGCCGCTGTTAAGGTAACAGCGGCGGGGACGAGCACCACCTACCCATACTGGGGCACTATACTGACTATACTGGGGCACTATACTGACTATACTGGGGCACTATACTGACTATACTGGGGCACTATACTTGCGCGCTATACTGGGGCACTGTACTGGCTATACTGGGGCACTGTACTGGCTATACTGGGGCACTATACTGGCTATACTGGGGCACTATACTGACTATACTGGGGCACTATACTGGGGCACTGTACTGGCTATACTGGGGCACTGTACTGGCTATACTGGGGCACTGTACTGGCTATACTGGGGCACTGTACTGGCTATACTGGGGCACTATACTGGCTATACTGGGGCACTATACTGACTATACTGGGGCACTATACTGGGGCACTGTACTGGCTATACTGGGGCACTGTACTGGCTATACTGGGGCACTATACTGGCTATACTGGGGCACTATACTGATTATACTGGGGCACTATACTGGGGCACTGTACTGGCTATACTGGGGCACTGTACTGGCTATACTGGGGCACTGTACTGGCTATACTGGGGCACTGTACTGGCTATACTGGGGCACTATACTGACTATACTGGGGCACTATACTGGGGCACTATACTGGCTATACTGGGGTACTGTGCTGGCTTTACTGGGCACTGTACTAGCTATACTGGGGCACTATACTAGCTATACTGGGGCACTATACTGGCTATACTGGGGCACTGTACTGGCGCGCTATACTGGGGCACTATACTAGCGCGCTATACTGACTATACTGGGGCACTATACTGGCTATACTGGGGCACTATACTGGGGCACTATACTGGCTATACTGGGGCACTATACTGGCTACGCTGCCATGCTTCCTGCCGCCTCACACAGAGCAGCCGGGAGATGCTGCTGGAAAGTACGCGCCGGAGAGGGGAGAGCGCCGCTGTTAAGGTAACAGCGGCGGGGACGAGCACCACCTACCCATACTGGGGCACTATACTGACTATACTTGGGCACTATACTGACTATACTGGGGCACTATACTGGCTATACTGGGGCACTATACTTGCGCGCTATACTGGGGCACTGTACTGGCTATACTGGGGCACTGTACTGGCTATACTGGGGCACTATACTGGCTATACTGGGGCACTACACTGACTATACTGGGGCACTATACTGGGGCACTGTACTGGCTATACTGGGGCACTGTACTGGCTATACTGGGGCACTGTACTGGCTATACTGGGGCACTGTACTGGCTATACTGGGCCACTATACTGACTATACTGGGGCACTATACTGACTATACTGGGGCACTGTACTGGCTATACTGGGGCACTATACTGACTATACTGGGGCACTATACTGGGGCACTATACTGGCTATACTGGGGTACTGTGCTGGCTTTACTGGGCACTGTACTGGCTATACTGGGGCACTATACTGACTATACTGGGGCACTGTACTGGCTATACTGGGGCACTGTACTGGCTATACTGGGGCACTATACTGACTGTACTGGGGCACTATACTGGGGCACTATACTGGCTATACTGGGGTACTGTGCTGGCTTTACTGGGCACTGTACTGGCTATACTGGGGCACTATACTAGCTATACTGGGGCACTATACTGGCTATACTGGGGCACTGTACTGGCGCGCTATACTGGGGCACTATACTAGCGCGCTATACTGACTATACTGGGGCACTATACTGGCTATACTGGGGCACTGTACTGGCTATACTGGGGCACTATACTAGCTATACTGGGGCACTATACTAGCTATACTGGGGCACTATACTAGCTATACTGGGGCACTATACTGGCTATACTGGGGCACTACTGGGGCACTATACTGGCTATACTGGGGCACTATACTAGCTATACTGGGGCGCTATACTGGTGCGCTATACTGGGGCACTATACTGGCTATACTGGGGCACTATACTGGCTATACTGGGGCACTATACTGGGGCACTATACTGGCTATACTGGGGCACTATACTGGCTACACTGGGGCACTATACTGGCTACACTGGGGCACTATACTAGCTACACTGGGGCACTATACTAGCTATACTGGGGCACTATACTGGCGCGCTATACTGGGGCACTGTACTGGCTATACTGGGTCACTATACTAGCTATACTGGGGCACTGTACTGGCTATACTGGGGCACTGTACTGGGCGTGCACAGCAGTCTGTAGGGGGGCCCAGGCTTGATGTTGTGTGAGGGGCCCCAAAATTTCTGATGGCGGCCCTGTGCGCGGTTATCCCGTGGCCGGGAGTGCTTTTTGCATTAGTACTGCGCAGCTGCAGAACGTTTCCAGTGGTGGCTCGGATTGCTTCTGACCCTTCTCACCGTGCTCACTCCATCTTCTAATCTGCCTTCAGGTGTGAGATACCGGTCACGTGTTAGATACCAGTTGTAATGAAAACTTCCAGACACAGGAAAAGTTTCTTCCCTCTGGTGGTAGCCCTGTTTAATGCACAACCATCCAGCACAAACAACAATTCTGAGCCTTCTAGGACTGCAACTGGAATATTCGGTGCATGAAAAAAGGGCCTGGCTGGATAAGGAATTGGCGCCAGTGGATAACGAAATCTCAATAATGATAATCATTGTAAAAAAAACATTGATTAACGATAATTACCGTTTTAAAACAGACGGGAGATGATAAAGAAAAAATACCAAGGTTGGCAATACCAATATCGTTACGTAATTTAACAATACAGCTTAACCTAACCATTCTCTCACACAGAACCCTCTCCTGGTGGTGCCTAAAACTAATCACTCCCCTGGTGGTGCCTAACCCTAACCCCCCCCAGGTGGTGCCTAACCACCCACCCCGGTGGTGCCTAACCCTAATCCCCTGGTGGTGCCTAACCCTAACCACCCACCCCAGGTAGTGCCTAACCTTAACCGACCCCGGTAGTGCCTAACCATAACCCTTCTGGTGGTGCCTAACCCTAATCACCCCCCTTGGCGGTGCCTAACCCTAACCACCCCACGGATGGTATCTAACCCTAACCACCCCCCTGGTGGTGCCTAGCCCTAACCACTCCACGCTGGGGCTTAACCCTAACCACTCCCCAGTGGTGCCTCACCCTAAACACCCCCCCTGTGGTGCCTAACCTTAACCACCACCCCTGTGGTGTCTAACCCTAACCAACCCCGGGTGGTGCCTAAACCTAGCCACTCTCCCTGCAGAAACACCTTTACACACATAAAAAGGATAATATATTTGATAATGTAAAATCTGTACAAGCAAACAAAATATGAAAAAAACTATAACGATGCAAGCTTCTAAAACGATAACATTTTTAAAAAACTTTAAAGTTCTAATGTTGATAACAATATTTATTGGGGTGCCCCTTTTTTCTGCTATGGGCCCCGTATTAACAATAAACAGTGGCGTAGCAAAAGGGGGTGCAGAGGTAGTGACCTCATTGGGGCCCTTGGGCCAGAGGGGCCCTGTAGGTACCCTCCTTCATCCATCTCATTAGCTTTTTATTGGTGCTATGCTGATCATGAACTCCTCCATATGTGCATTAAATAATGGTACTCCAAACGGTTTCCTTACTCTGATTACACTTCTCTGACAGTGTCCTTGGTAGGTTTTGGGGCTCCATATTAATAGATTACTTGGGGCCCCATGTAAAACTCGCACTGGAACCCCAAGCTCCTTAGTTATGCCACTAACGATAAATGCATTAGAGTCTATGGCGGCGCCCTTTTCATCCACTAGCCACCGCCGCCCTTTTTGCCTGCTACCGGAAAATTAATACTCTCGTCCTGTTTTCCATTATCATAACTCCTATACTGTCCTTGATTTGTATTCTCTATACACTGTCTGTCATTGTATCATATTGTTTATGCCTATTAAAGTGTAAATGTTAGACATAACATCCAAAATCATTTCTCTATTTGTAGCTGCTAAATAAGTAAAAAGAATGCTAACCAGACAATTCAAAAGTTCAAAATCACTCTTCCTTTTATTTCCCAATAGAATATCACTCCCTATGTCCCCTGGTCTTAATTCATACATCTGCCGCACAAAGGAAGTTGCAGGACATTTTGTTTTTTTCTTCTTTACTTTCCTCCTCCCACTAGTTTTTCCCGTCAGACACAGCCTGATTGGCTGAAGCCTCTATCCCTCCCGTTTTCACCTCCTTCACCTCTGTTCTGCTCTGATTGGCCATCCTGGAGATCCTGTTCTTCTCCAGTATGCCGGTAGTTGCTAGGGCACAGGGAAAGGGGCCAACACCTGTCCTCTGTCACTGTCCTCGGCCCCCCTCTTGTATTGTGCCCACCCTTCCCCCGTATCCTCCCTCAGCATCCCCCTTTTTTATTGCAAAAGCCTCCAGGGTTGGGGCTGTCTTGACTGTGGCAAGGCATTCACAAGGGTTTGAGCAGCATGACAGAAGGCTCCAAAGGTTTTTAGGTGGACTCTGGGGTAGTGATTAAGTTATAAGATCATGTTGAACTGAAGCTATGAGAGTTATGACGCAGTTGCAAAAATCATTCTGTTATCCGGAGCCTAGGTCATGTAGAGATCTGAATGCTGGCATACCAATTTTGAAGAAGATTCTTCAATAAGATTGGACCAATCACATTGCACAATGGAACCAGCTTGGATGGATCAGATTTGACCAATCAGATTGGATCACTCAGATTAGACCAATCACAGGGCTCAACATTCTGGCTAGCCCAGCCTACATGGAGACAAGGGGTTAAAGAGGCTCGGGAGGGGGAACCCCATGCTGCCTTTTTTCTTAATTTTAATAACGATGAGTACGGTTATTGAAGAAATGATTAAAAAAATGAACAGCATGGGCCCCCTTTCCAAGCCTCTTTAACCCCTTTCGCCCTATGCAGGATAGGATAGCCAGAATGTGGAGCCCCGGCCGTGGGGGGCTCAGCCCCCCAAGCTATACCGTCCCACATGGTCCATGGAATGGGAGGCTCTGGGGGAGAGGGGCGTCCAAACCTCTGGCCTCTGGAGGTGCATGAGAGCACCTAGTCCATGGATTGGACAGGGACTCTGGGGAGACGGGCTCCCCCAGAGCCTTTGTTCAATCCATGGACAAGGTGCTCTTCCCCACTTCCGATGCCCCAGGAGGTGGTGGGGCCTGACAACGCCCTGGGGAGGTTCATGTTGGCATCTGGGAGTCCCCTCCAAGAAGGGGACCGTTAGTTGCCTGCCCCTCCCCAGATGAAATTAGTATTGGACTCCTTACCCACTTCCACAAAAGGTTAAAAGAAAGAAAAACACAACAATGGGAAAAGTCCTGTTCTAAATTAGCCAGAAATAATTACAGTATCTTCAGAAGTGATCCCGCGGCAATCTCCTCAGAGGAGGTCCTGTGCACCCGACGAACTCCTGCTGCTAAATGTCTAAGCTTAAACAGCCTCAGCAATCTGCATTGCATTGGCTGGAAACCCGAAATGTAGCTTCTCAGAAAAAAAACCTTTCGCAAGAAGGATTCTCCGGTGCCCACCGGAAGCCACTGCAGAATTATAGTGAGAGCGAGTCTAGACATGGATTGGGGTCCAGGGGACGTGGTCCTCCGATGGATGTGAAAAATCACTCCCTCTGGAATTGTACACAGGGCTGGATTTGTACTCTTTACCACCCAAGGCCACTGTCACCAGCCATCAGTATACATAGCCAGATGACCCCTCCCCCTTCCCTCTAGTATAGTTAACCTGTTGACCCCCCCCCCTCCAGTATAGGTAGCCAGATGACCACTCCCCCCTTTCTCTCCAGTATAGGTAGCCAGATAACCACTCCCCCCTTTCTCTCCAGTATAGGTAGCCAGATGACTCCCTTAATCCCTCCTTTCCCCACTCCCCCCCCACTTTCAGTATAGGTAGGCAGTTTGCCTTCACACCACAGCAGCCATCAGTGTCACTCATTTCTCCGGTCGTCTCCAGTGCAGAAGCTTCCTCTTCCCCTCTGTCTCCTGGCTACCTATACTGGGGACACCTATAGACCTGTCTAACTATATTGGGGACACATATAGACCTGACTACCTATACTGGGCAAACCTATAGACCTGGCTGCCTATACTGTGGGCATCTATAGACCTGGCTACCGATAATGGGGGCATCTATAGCTGGCTACCTATACTGGGCACACCTATAGACCTGGCCACCTATACTAGGGGCATCGATAGCTTGCTACCTATACTGGGGACACCTATAGCTAACTACCAATGAAATAGAACTATCTAAAAACAGTGGGAAACAAACACTGGAGTGGTACTGTTGCAGTAGTGTGCACAGGTCTGGGTGGGTGCCAGTCGGCCTCAAAAGGGCTATTTGGGGTGTTTTCACATCAAGTCAGACAGCGAGGAACAAGAAAACAGGCCAAGCTAACTTTCCCTATCTCAGCAATGCTCTGTCCCTTCCTCTCACTACAGCAGCCAAAGACTAAATCCAAAATAGGCGACGCCACTGCATTTTTAAATGGGGCGGGGGATCCAGGAGGGGGTGCTAGCTGATTGGCTGCCATGTGTCTGCTGACTGTGAGGGAGGGGTTAAACTTTAGCTCAACAATGATGTATGGGGGGCGGGTCGAACACATTACGTGTTTGCCATCTGACGCGGGTGTGAAGAGCTGATGTTCACCAGGAACTGTCTGCCGGCAAACCTTTCATGCCATCTCTACTTTTAAGGAGCCCTGGATAGTGTACCAGAAATATGTCCAGCCTGGCTATGCATCCCAAAGGTATACTTAACCTTGTAGTCCACCAAATGTGCAAATGCTTGTACTGCACTTCCAATGGGAGGGCAGAGGTGCTCATTTGCAGCAGAGAATGTAGCAGGGCATGCTGGGCCATTTCTAGGACAAGTGCTTGTACTGTACCTCCAATGGGAGGACAGAGCTGCTCCTGTGCAGCAGAGAATGCACCAGGGCATGCTGGGCCATTTCTAGGACAAGTGCTTGTACTGTACCTCCAATAGGCGGACAGAGCTGGTCCTGTGCAGCAGAGAATGTACCAGGGCATGATGGGCCATTTCTAGGACAAGTGCTTGTACTGTACCTCCAATAGGCGGACAGAGCTGCTCCTGTGCAGCAGATAATGTACCAGGGCATGCTGGGATATTTCTAGGACAAGTGCTTGTACTGTACTTCCAATGGGAGGACAGAGCTGCTCCTGTGCAGCAGAGAATGTACCAGGGCATGCTGGGCCATTTCTAGGACAAGTGCTTGTACTGCACCTCCAATGGGAGGACAGAGCTGCTCCTGTGCAGCAGAGAATGTACCAGGGCATGCTGGGATATTTCTAGGACAAGTGCTTGTACTGTACTTCCAATGGGAGGGCAGAGGTGCTAATTTGCAGCAGAGAATGTAGCAGGGCATGCTGGGCCATTTCTAGGACAATTTCTGATATAGTAAACTTCTGATATGGTAAACAACATTTCCCGGTCCCTTGGAGTTTACTATAACGAGATTAAACTGTATACAGTATATATTTGAAACCAAATATGGTTATAATAACATAAACTGAATAATGTCTTCTCCTGTTACTTTGCCTCACAGTATTTGCAGGAACATCTACCTCATAAGAAAAAAAGGTCTTATTTGAGTATTACTGATTATGGTAAACATACATTGCTTACATTGCATGAGGGACAAATAGTACTGACGGGAATTAGAAAAAAAGTCCCAAAGAGCATTAACCTTAAACACGAACCTAAATATACAACCACCGAAGAAGAAACACATGTTCCCCAGCTCACATCACATAATACATGACATAATACAAAGCATATACTGTATCAGCAATCCATTAATGTGTACCTGAGGCTGGGATCATTCAAAAGACAAAATTCATACATATCTGGGGCTTCCTCCTGCCCCCTTGGGCCTGATCCCTCCCTCGCCATCCTCCTCTGCCTCCTGGGTCCTCACTAATCCTCCCGGTAACTTTGGCGCCAGCTGGGCCAGGTGCAGTGCAGCCATGCGCACTTACCCATCGTGCTCCTATGGCTGGGAGTGCTTTCTGCAGTAGTACTGCGCAGGTGCAGAATGCTCACGGTGATGGCACAGATTGCTTCTGATCCCTCTCACTCCATCCTCTAATCTGCCTTCAGGAGTAAGATACTGGTCATGTCAGGGGCGTAACTAGAGATCACTGCCCCCCCCCCCCCCTGCCAAACTTTGGATGCCCCCCCCCCCCCTCCCTTTCTGCACAGGTAAGCTGAAAACCAAGTTATTTTGTTTGGCTAGTGCACACTTGAATGTATTTTTCCCATGTAGATAAAAACAGACAGCGGTGAAGCATTGCAGGCCTTTTCTCTATCAATTGCATTAGCTTCTGTGATAAAACGTACATGTTTTCACACATACAGACACACATGGTGTGCAGAAAACGCATACAGAAAAGCGACAGATGAGTGTGCTCCCAGCCTCAGCTTATAACACTCACTCTGTCCATCTCTGATGGAGCAGAACTGACTCTGCAGCCTTCTCCAGCATCACTACAGTATAGAGCACTTGGGGAGGGGTAGAGAGCTTGGGGGTTGGGTGCTGTACACAAGGCCCTGCTGAACAATGAGTTGGGACTGTCTACAAATTTTTGTCTACACATCTTTGTATGATTTGTTATCAGTGGCTGAGCAGATGCAGTCATTCGAACAATTGAGCAGAGAATAGAAAGCTTTTTCTTTCTGGGAAAAAGCTTGGAAAATGTCTTTATGTCTGACTACTCTCAAAAGAACTATTACCCCCTGGCAACCCTCTTTCACTCTTTAGATCCCGCTTCAGCTCAGTAGGAACCCGCTCTTAAACCTATTGAACATATGGGGCTTGATTCACAAAGTGGTGCAAACTGTTTAGCACGGTGTGCTATACAGTTAGCACGTGAAGTGCCGTTCGCGGACTTTTGCGCGCGGCGAATGGCACTGCACGTGCTAACTGTTTAGCACACCCATGCTAAATAGTTTGCACGGCTTTGTGAATCAAGCCCATGGTCTTCCTGTCTGCTAAAAAATGTATTTTGACACAATGGGCTTGATTCACAAAAGAGTGCTAACTGTTAGCACGGCCGTTTTCGCGCGAATTTTCGCATTGTGCGCGATTGCGAATTTTCGCACCAAACGATAACAGTATCACGCGCAAACGCAAATTTTCGCGTGAAAACGATATCGATTTCGCAGTAAAATTCACGTTATCGTTTCGCGCGAAAAATCGCGATCGCGCGCAATGCGAAAATTCGCGCGAAAACGGCCGTGCTAACATTTAGCACTCTTTTGTGAATCAAGCCCAATGGATTTAGTCAACCCCCCAAATTTCAAAAATTTGGTTGTACAAACAATAAGAGAGCAACTATGAGTCTCTTCGTTTCTGTATGTATATTTCCTCTTCTCAAATAAGATAAAACGATTGTTTAACTGTGTCGTATGAGCTGCAAGAAAATATAGAAGGTTTTATAAGATGGAAAGATGTCTTAACTTTAATTTGTATTTAAGTTTTAGTAGGGACAAAGTGACTCCTTAATATAGGAGGGTTTGGTTAAACTGTCCCTTGTGTTTAATGTGCTGTTCTTGAAAATGTGTTTGTATCAGTGCTGGTCGTAATGGAGAAAGCTACGCTTACGGATCATTACGCGTAATTTTACGCTATTACGCATTACGAAATTACGCTTACGGCATAGACAGTCAATTTCGGTACATGTCTATAATTACGCATAGCACTTACGCAATTACGCGTAAGTATACCGTAATTCAGGTTATTACGTTATAGGTTTACGCGTAAAATCCTACTAGCAATTAATGCGTAAGGTCATGCTGCCAAGCGGAAAAGTTGACGCATGGATCAATGTTAGGTAGCCGCCGACTTTAAGGGTTAATAGCAAAGCCCCCTTAAGTGCTAAGAGCCTCAAATTTGGAGAATATATTAAGGAGATCAGAAGGAATAAGAGGAAAATTTTTTTTTTCAAAAAGACCTTATAGTTTTTGAGAAAATCGATGTTAAAGTTTCAAAGGAAAAATATATACATTTAAAATAAAGTAAAATAAAAAGAAGGAAATTTTTTAACCCTACATCTTGCGCTCCTCTATTTGTATATTGATCTGATTCCTTTTTATGTGGGGGTAGGAGGTACCCCCGCAGTTTGAGGCAGCAGCAGGAAATAATCTGTATCTCTCTTCTTGAGACTTGTACACATTTTTTAAATGTACAGCGCCCCTTAGATTTTCTTTACATTTAAAAACCCACCGACTTTAACGGTTAATAGCAAAGCCTGCTTAAAATTTAGGAACACCAAATTCACAGGGTATATTAAGGGGATCAGTGGGAATAAGAGGAAAAAATTTTTTTTCAAAAAGACCTTATAGTTTTTGAGAAAATCGATTTTTAAGTTTCAAGGGCGAAAATGTCTTTTAAATGCGGAAAATGTCAGTTTTTTTTGCACAGGTAACAATAGTGTTTTATTTTCATAGATTCCCCCAAGTGGGAAGAGTTTTACTTACTTCGTTCTGAGTGTGGGAAATATAAAAAAAAAAACGACGTGGGGTCCCCCCTCCCAGACCTCTTTAACCCCTTGTCCCCCATGCAGACTGGGATAGCCAGAATGCGGAGCACCGGCCGCGTGGGGCTCCGCACCCTGACTATACCAGCCCGCATGGTCCATGGATTGGGGGGTCTCGGAAGGGGAGGGGCAGCCAAGCTTTCCCCTCCCCCTCCGAGCCCTTGTCCAATCCAAGGACAAGGGGCTCTTCTCCACCTCCGATGGGCGGTGGAGGTGGAGGCCGCGATTTCCTGGGGAGGGGTTCATGGTGGCATCTGGGAGTCCCCTTTAAAAAGGGGTCCCCCAGATGCCCACCCCCCTCCCAGGAGAAATGAGTATAGAGGTACTTGTAGTACCCCTTACCCATTTCCTTTAAGAGTTAAAAGTAAATAAACACACAAACACATAGAAAAAGTATTTTAATTGAACAAAAAACATAACCACGAAAAAAGTCCTTTAATATTCTTAATTAACCATTAATACTTACCTGTCCCTTTAAAAGCCAGTTCCCACGCAATATCCTCGGAAATATACTAATCAGTTACAATGTAACAAAGTTATTACAATGTAACAACTTGAGTGCTAAATGAAATCGCGGCCTCCACCTCCACCGCCCATCGGAGGTGGAGAAGAGCCCCTTGTCCTTGGATTGGACAAGGGCTCGGAGGGGGAGGGGAAAGCTTGGCTGCCCCTCCCCTTCCGAGACCCCCCAATCCATGGACCATGCGGGCTGGTATAGTCAGGGTGCGGAGCCCCACGCGGCCGGTGCTCCGCATTCTGGCTATCCCAGTCTGCATGGGGGACAAGGGGTTAAAGAGGTCTGGGAGGGGGGACCCCACTAGTGTTCGCCACTGTTCGGGTTCTGCAGAACATCACCCTGTTCGGGTGATGTTCGCGTTCGGCCGAACACCTGATGGTGTTCGGCCTTTTAAGTTCGGGTTCGCCCCGAACTTCTAATGGCCGCCGAACAGGGCCGAACAGGGCCCCTGTTCGGCCGAACAGGGCCCTGTTCGGCCGAATACTGCCCCCCTATGGGGTCGCAGGCATAAGGGGGGAGCATGCCCCGATCGCGGGGGGGGTCGGAAATTCCCCCCACCCCCTCCGCTAGCGCTCCCCCCTCTGCCCGCTTCCCCATACAAAAGTTTAAGCAAAGTACCTGTAGTGGATGGCCTGGCAGTGGGCGGCACTGTGGAGTGAGGAGGAGGAGTCCGGAGAGTGACGAGTTGAGGGAGGCCGGGCAGCGGGCGTGAGGTCAGAGAAAGGGTGGAAGTACCACAAGGGTACTTCCGCTGAACCGCCCGCTGCCCGGCCTCCCTCAACTCGTCACTCTCCGGACTCCTCCTCCTCACTCCACAGTGCCGCCCACTGCCAGGCCATCCACTACAGGTACTTTGCTTAAACTTTTGTATGGGGAAGCGGGCAGAGGGGGGAGCGCTAGCGGAGGGGGTGGGGGGAATTTCCGACCCCCCCCGCGATCGGGGCATGCTCCCCCCTTATGCCTGCGACCCCATATGGCCCCCAAAAGCTGGATGTTCGGAAAGTTCGGGGTTCGGCCCGAACATGCCGAACATCTCGGCCATGTTCGGCGAACTTTCCCGAACCCGAACATCCAGGTGTTCGCCCATCACTAGACCCCACGTCGTTTTTTTTTTATATTTCCCACACTCAGAACGAAGTAAGTAAAACTCTTCCCACTTGGGGGAATCTATGAAAATAAAACACTATTGTTACCTGTGCAAAAAAAACTGACATTTTCCGCATTTAAAAGACATTTTCGCCCTTGAAACTTAAAAATCGATTTTCTCAAAAACTATAAGGTCTTTTTGAAAAAAAATTTTTCCTCTTATTCCCACTGATCCCCTTAATATACCCTGTGAATTTGGTGTTCCTAAATTTTAAGCAGGCTTTGCTATTAACCGTTAAAGTCGGCGGGTTTTTAAATGTATATATTTTTCCTTTGAAACTTTAGCATCGATTTTCTCAAAAACTATAAGGTCTTTTTGAAAAAAAATTTTTTCCTCTTATTACTTCTGATCTCCTTAATATATTCTCCAAATTTGATGCTCTTAGCACTTAAGGGGGCTTTGCTATTAACCCTTAAAGTCGGCGGCTTTTTTATATTATACGGGAGCGTAATATTACGCGATTACGGCAGACTGTGTAATTTCAATGGGAGTTTACTGTCTTACGCGTAATTTGTTACGCGTAAAACGGAACCCTACGGTCTACGCGTAATTAATTACGCGTAATACCGTAACCTTACACGTAACGCTTACGGTGCATTTGTAGTGAATTATGATGCGTAATTACGCTAATGCGTAATTTCGGCCCAGCACTGGTTTGTATTTCATATTGCTATTTTTGTTCTATTGATTTATTCATTGACTCTTTCTCTCTTATCTTTTTTCCTGGACAAACATAATACAATCAGCGTTTTTATTTGTTTGCTCTTGAGCTATACGGTTCATTTTTTCTTTATTTTCAGCATGACGGTTTAAAAAGTAAAAATTGTAAAAAAATTTGGAGGACATTTGTACAAGGAAGATCTAGAAATGTAATATACTTTGGATTGATTTTGTTTATATTGGATCTGTTGTAGATGTATTATATTTATATATTTTTTCTTTTGTATATTACCTATTAATACAAATTATTTAAAAAAAAAAGAAAGAAAGACAGAAAAAAAAGCTTTTTATCTCCGTGCCCTTAGCTGTCAGCCTCTCAGGAGAGGGAAAATAAACTTCTCCCCACATGAGGCCCCCTGCGGCTCCTGGCCCCCCCTGCGGCTGCATCCCTTGCAGGGTCTATTGTTATGCCCATGGGTCAAGTGTAAGATACCAGTTGTAACCAAAACTTCCAGGCACAGGAAAGTTTCTTCCCTCTGGTGGTAGCCTCGTGTTTAACCACTTGAGGACCCACCCTTTACCCCCCCTTAAGGACCAGCGCTGTTTAATGGGATCTGTGCTGGGTGGGCTCTGCAGCCCCCAGCACAGATCAGAGGGCACACAGAGCAATCAGATCGCCCCCCTTTTTTCCCCCCTATGGGGATGGTGTGCAGGGGGGGTCTGATCGCTCTGGTGGGCAGGCATTTAGCGGGGGGGGGGGGCACCTCAAAGCCCCCCTCCGCGGCGACATTCCCTCCCCCTCCCTCTCCTACCTGTCCCCCCAGTGATCCGGGCTGCACAGGACGCTATCCGTCCTGTGCAGCCAGTGACAGGACGTCCCCTGTCACATGGCGGCGATCCCCGGCCGCTGATTGGCCGGGGATCGCCGATCTGCCTTACGGCGCTGCTGCGCAGCAGCGCCGTACAATGTAAACAAAGCGGATTATTTCCGCTTGTGTTTACACTTAGCCTGCGAGCCGCCATCGGCGGCCCGCAGGCTATTCACGGAGCCCCCCGCCGTGAATTGACAGGAAGCAGCCGCTCGCGCGAGCGGCTGCTTCCTGATTAATCAGCCTGCAGCTGGCGACGCAGTACTGCGTCGCTGATCCTGCAGCTGCCACTTTGCCGACGCACGGTATAAGCGTGCGGTCGGCAAGTGGTTAATGCACAACCATCCAGCACAAACAGAAACTGTCTGAATATGCTAGGACTGGAACTGGAAAATTGGGCGCATGAAAAAAGGGCCCGGCTGGATAATGAAATGGCGCCGGTGGATAATGAAATCTCAATAGCGATAAACATTGTTAATAAAATTGGTTAACAATAATTACCATTTTAAAACAGACGGGAGATGTTAACGAAAACATACCAACGTTAAAAATCGTTACGAAATGTAACAATGCAGCTTAACCTAACCCTACTCTCACACAGAACCCAACCATAGTAGTGCCTAAAACTAACCACTCCCCTGGTGGCGCCTAACCCTAACCACCCCCTCGGTGGTGCCTAACGCTAACCACCCTCGGCGGTGCCTAACCCTAACCACCCACGGTGGTGCCTAACCCTAACCACCCTCCCGGTGGTGCCTAAGCCTAACCCCCTGGTGGTACCTAACTCTAACCACCCCCAGTGGTGCCTAAGCCTAACCCCCCTGGTGGTGCCTAACTCTAACCACCCCCATTGGTGCCTAACCCTAACTACCCTGGTGGTACCTAGCCCTAACCGCTCCCACAGTAGTGCCTAACCCTAACCACCCCATGTGTTGCCTAATCCTAACCTCCCCCTGGGTGGTTCCTAACCCTATCCACCCCCCCTGGTGGTGCCTAACCCTAATCAATCCCCTGCAGAAACACCTTTACACATATAGAAATGATAATATATTTGATAACGTAAAATCTGTACAAACAAATCCAGACAAAAACTATAACGTTGCAAGCTTCTAAAATGATAACATATTTGAAAAACTTTAATGTTCGAATGTTGTTAACAATATTTATTGGGAACCCTTTTTCTTATGCTTTAGGCACCGTATTAACGATAAATGCATTAGAGTCTATGGCGGCGCCCTTTTCGTCCACTAGCTACCGGTGCCCTTTTTGCCTGCTACTGGAAAATTAATATTCTCATCCTGTTTTCCATTATCATAACTCCTATACTGTTCTTGATTTTATATTCTCTATATACTGTCATTGTATCATACTGTTTATGCCTATTAAAGTGTAACTGTTAGGCATAAAATCCAAAATCATTTCTCTATTTGTAGCTGCTAAATAAGTAAAAAGAAAGCTAACCAGGCAATTAAAAAAGTTCAAAATCACTCATCCTTTTACTTTCCAATAGAATACCACTCCCTATGTGCCCTGGCTCTTAATTCATACATCTGCCGCACAAAGAAAGCTGCAGGACATTTTGTTTTTTTCTTCTTTATTTTCCTCTTTCTGCTAGTTTTCCCCTCAGACACAGCTAGTTCAGCCTGACTGGCTGAAGCCTCTATTGTTCCCGTTTTCACCTCCCACACCTCTGTTCTGCTCTGATTGGCCACCCTGGAGATCCTGTTCTTCTCCATTATGCTGGTGGTCGCTAGGGCGCAGGGAGGGGGGGGGGGGGGGCAGCACTTGTCCTCTGTTACTGTCCTCGGCCCCCCTTTAGTATTGTGTCCACCCCCCGTATCGCCCCTCGGCCTCCCCTATCCTTCCCTCAGCATTACAGGATACAGCGGGGAGGAATAAAGGCAACACACACAGACTCACCTCCTTATAGTTCCAGGCACTGACTGGAATTCCTATCTATACTCTCTGCACTACCGCTGGCGGTAGTGCAGACTGCAGAGTATAGAGGGAAACTTCAGCGCCTGGAACCACAAGGAGGTGGGCCAAAAGGGCAACTCCCAGGAACAGAATTTTCTTTTATTAATATATAAATTCTACTGAAATCAAAAAGTGGACAGTGCAATACATTTGTTATGTAAGCAGAGCAAGTATTTATCTACTTATATATGTGTTTTTTTCTTAAAATATTATGGCTCCTCTTTAAGAAACTGTTAAGTAAAATTTCTCGTAAGTGCAAACGCATGAAACAGGTTTGTACGCACCATCTGTCTGGACGTTTCATGCACCATTTCCAATTGCACAATTTGACCAATTAGATTGTATTCACCCCCGGGGGCCCATGGACTCATAGAGATGAGCCGAAATTTCGAACTGCTTTTATTACGAATGCGAAATTTAACATTACGACCCAAATTCGTAATTTCGTAATTAATTTTCAAATCGTAATTTACAATTTCGTAATCGAAATTTCACTCCCGTAATGACGAATTTCGTGTCTCCAACCGAAATTTTACTTTTTCAGGTTTGTAAGGGTTTCTATCCCTCTAGATGCCTAAAATGAATAGCACAGCCTCCTCCTCTCTCTCTCTCTCTCTCTCTCTCTCTCTCTCTCTCTCTCTCTCTCTCTCTCTCTCTAGAGATCTGTAGTATTTCAAAACCATACTCACATTCATGACATGTCCAGGGATCAAACCCAGGCCAACCACATGGAAGACAGCTATGCTCACCACCATACCACCAAACACACACTAAATAGACTGCTAACCTAAATCTTACTTGTAGACAGTCATATGAGACACATGCTGGGTGCAGGGCTTTGTGATTGGACCATGGACCATGCGATAGAGTGAGGTGCAAAAATGAAATCATGCCTAGCAGAGGATGGTTTCACAATGCTAAATGCTAGGCTGGCTGTGGTGCAATTGGTTAGTGCGTCTGGCTGGTAACAGCAAGGTTACAGGTTCGATTCCATCCAGGCATGTCTTTTCCTTTTGCGTTCAACAGTTGTCCAAACAGAGCCAACAGAGCCCCAGATAGCCATGTAGAGTTAGGTCACAGCTAGCCTGGCTGTGGTGCAATTGGTTAGTGTGTCTGGCTGGTAACAGCAAGGTTACAGGTTCGATTCCATCCAGGCATGTCTTTTCCTTTTGAGTTCAACAGTTGTCCAAACACCGAGCACAAAGTTTTGCATGCGTAAAGTTTTACGCACGCAAAATACCCCATGGGGTTCAATGGCGCAGCGCGCGCACGCAAAAGGAAAAGACATGCCTGGATGGAATCAAACCTGTAACCTTGCTGTTACCAGCCAGACACACTAACCAATTGCACCACAGCCAGGCTAGCTGTGACCTAACTCTACATGGCTATCTGGGGCTCTGTTGGCTCTGTTTGGACAACTGTTGAACGCAAAAGGAAAAGACATGCCTGGATGGAATCGAACCTGTAACCTTGCTGTTACCAGCCAGACACACTAACCAATTGCACCACAGCCAGGCTAGCTGTGACCTAACTCTACATGGCTATCTGGGGCTCTGTTGGCTCTGTTTGGACAACTGTTGAACGCAAAAGGAAAAGACATGCCTGGATGGAATTGAACCTGTAACCTTGCTGTTACCAGCCAGACACACTAACCAATTGCACCACAGCCAGCCTAGCATTTAGCACTGTGAAACCATCCTCTGCTAGGCATGATTTCATTTTTGCACCTCACTCTATCGCATGGTCCAATCACAAAGCCCTGCACCCAGCATGTGTCTCATATGACTGTCTACAAGTAAGATTTAGGTTAGCAGTCTATTTAGTGTGTGTTTGGTGGTATGGTGGTGAGCATAGCTGTCTTCCATGTGGTTGGCCTGGGTTTGATCCCTGGACATGTCATGAATGTGAGTATGGTTTTGAAATACTACAAATCTCTGGAGAGAGAGAGAGAGAGAGAAAGGGAGGAGGAGGAGGAGGAGGAGGAGGAGGAGGAGGAGGAGGTTGGTTATTCATTTTAGGCATCTAGAGGGATAGAAACCTTTGCAAACTTTAAAATACTAAATTTCG
Organism: Hyperolius riggenbachi; assembly: GCF_040937935.1. Classification (NCBI taxonomy): domain Eukaryota; kingdom Metazoa; phylum Chordata; class Amphibia; order Anura; family Hyperoliidae; genus Hyperolius; species Hyperolius riggenbachi. The sequence continues at coordinate 33,692,925 of NC_090649.1, forward strand.
TAATCGTAATTACGAAAATTTGCGTAATTTGCGAAAATTACGAAATTTCGATTACTGCTAAAATCGTAATTGTAGTAATTTCGCGAAATTTCGGAAATTCGTAATTAGGTCATTACGCTCATCCCTAGAACCCATGCTACGCCCTCAGTACAGGTAGTCAGGCATAGGTGTTCCCAGTAAAGGTAGCCAGCTGTAGGTGCCCCCAGTATAGATAGCTAGCTATAGGTGCTTCTAGTATAAGTGCCTTCAGTATAAGTAGCTAGGTATAGGTGCAGCCAGTATAGGTTGGCTAGGTTTTAGTGCCTTCAGTATATGTAGCTAGGTATAGGTGCCTTCAGTATCAGTAGCTAGGTATAGGTGAATTTAGTATGGGTAGCTAGGTATAGTTGCAGCCAGTATAGGTTAGCTAGTTGATGGAGGAGGGAGCCGCGGCCACACTGAGACCCAGCAGCGTGGTAAGGAGCCCAACTTCTCCCCCCTTTGCCTCCGTGCTCCCCCCTCTATGGAGAGTAAGCATAGCGGGAAGCTTCGTATGCACAACTCACCACCCTCCTGTACCAATCGCTGCTCACTTTCAGCTGATATCCTCCATCTGCATAGCCACTGATACACGCTCTACTTCCTGATTAGGAGGAAGTAGAAAGTGTATACGCTGCTATGCAGAGGAGACCAGTGGAGGTGGGAGCTGACAACGCCGTGGGGGAAGGGGGGTTTCATGTTGGCATCTGGGAATCCCCTTTTAAAAGGGAACGGTCAGTTGCCCACCCTCTCCCCAGGTGAAATGAGTATAGGGGTGCATAGTACCTTTTACTCATTTCCACAAAGGATTAAAAGAAATAATAACACAGCAATGAAAAAAGTCCTTTAAAGCCAATGGGTACCACTTTAAAGAGTAACTGTCAGGCTGCAGAAGCTAATTTAAACCTCTATTCTCCTGTGTTAAACAGTTTAGAAGGAAGCCCAAAAGCAATAAGTGAAGATAAAAATCTCAGTTACCTTTGATGTGTGCTTATCAGCAAGTCTGTTATTCTTAAGAAGACGCAAGCCGCATATTACTGCAAAGCATTCTGGGGCTCTCCCCTCGGCTGCTAATGAGACCTTACAGCAGCTTGTAATCGCGTAGCACTGATAAATCTCGGGCAGACTACACTGCAGGAGTCAGCTATTGTTCCTAGCCACATGGCTCATTAATATTCACTGCACACTGTGTTATTTAGTACAAGCTTATCTGTGATCAGGAAGCAGGCAGGACATGACGACACATTTGACAGAAAAACATGGAGCCTGCCATGAGCTGTCAGGAGCATCTATCTCTGCATATACTATATACAAATTCTGTGAAATCCAAACGTGGACAGTGAAATGCATATGTAATGTAAGTACAGCCAATCTTTAGCTACTGATATATGTGTTTATTTTCTCTGAGACCTTATACCTAACAGCTCCTCTTTAAAAATAAAAAAAGTCAGATACTCACCTAAGGAGAGGGAAGGCTCAGTCCGAATGAGCCTTCCCTCTCCTCTCCCGGTGCCCTCGGTGCTGCGCTGGCTCCCCCGTTCGCAGGGACTTCGGAGGTCTTTGGGAGCACTCGGGCTTCCAAAGATGGGCCGATCCATACTACGTACCAAGAGTGCGTCATAGAGGGTGCTCGCGCAGGCGTAGTGTGGAGCGGCCCGTCTTCGTGAGCCCGAGTGCTCCCGAAGGCTTCCGAAACCTCCCTTTGGTGGCGGAAGTGGCAGTATTTGACCGAACTGGTCGAATACTGCTACGGGGGGTCCTGCGCGGGACCGGGCACTGGGAGAGGAGAGGGAAGGCTCATTAGGACCGAGCCTTCCCTCTCCTTAGGTGAGTATCTGACTTTTTTATTTTTAAAGTGGTACACATTCACTTTAATGTTCTAAATTTACCAGAAATACCTACCTTTGGATAATCTCACGCCAGTATCTTCAGAAGTGATCCCAGGCCAATATTCTCTGAGGAGGTGCCATGCACCCGACAAACTCCTGCTGCTAAATAACCTTAAACAGCCTCAGCAATCTGCATTACATTGGCTGGAAACCCCGAAATGTGAATTAGCAAACAAGTATTTTGTGGATGTAAATGTGGATTATCAAACAAAAAAACTTTTCACAAGATGGAAGCCGGGAACTCTCCGGTGCCCGCCGGAGGGCATTGTAAAATTACAGCGAGAGCGAGTTTCGACATGGACCGGTGTCCAAGGGACCTGGTCCTCCGATGGGCGTGAAAAAAATCACTCCCCCTGTAATTGTACGGTATGTGGCCACGGTCCTTAGAATTCCCAGCAGCCATCTTCTTATGGGAAGTTTTGCTGAAATTTCTTGCTTAAGAAGCTAATATTTCGAAACTGGAGTGAGGTGCATGCATATGCTAAACATCCAGGAATTTGCCAGAAGTAGAGGAAGAGAGAACTTTCCCCACATGCTGGTGTGGAGAGGATTGCAACAGCAAGTGCCAGACTTGAATCTGTCAGCTCAGCAGGCCAACAGCCATACCACAGTGTGGAAAATGCCACCCAGAATCCCCCAGGAGGAAAAAAGTTCATAATCAAGGTAATTTTGTTTGTGTTGTGTATATTTTTTTCCTTTAAAAAGTGAAAGAGTAGTTAAAGAGACTCCGAGCTCACCTAAAAAATAAAAGTTGTACTCACCTGGGGCTTTTTACAGCCCAGTGCTGGTCGGGAGGTCCCACGACGGCGTCCTGGCTCCTCTCCTACTCCCCGCTCCGGAATGGCTGACCGGCCGCAGCCCGGGCGACACTCGGTCGAGTGTCGGGCTGCTCCTTCTGCGTATGACGCGGCTGATGTCACACGCCGGCCGCCTCGCGTCATCACGGCGGCCGGCGTGGCAGTACCGCGCATGCGTGCTTTAATCGCGCATGCACAGTACTTTCACGCCAGCCGCCGTGATGACGCGAGGCGGCCGGCGTGTGACGTCAGCCGCGTCATACGCAGAAGGAGCAGCCCGACACTCGGCCGAGTGTCGCCCGGGCTGCGGCCGGTCAGCCATTCCGGAACGGGGAGTAGGAGAGGAGCCAGGACGCCGTCGTGGGACCTCCCGACCAGCACTGGGCTGGAAAAAGCCCCGGGTGAGTACAACTTTTATTTTTTAAATGAGCTCGGAGTCCCTTTAAAGTCAACTATTTACAATTTTCACCTGTCAGCATTCCTCCCTTTCATTCGCAATAACTGTATCACTACTTGTCACAACAAAATTATACCTTGTTTTTTTCACCACCAATTAGGCTTTCTTTAGGTGGTAAATTATGCTAAAGAATAGTTTTACTCTAAATGCATTTTAACAGGAATAATAAGGAAAACATAAGGAAAGACCAAAATTATATACGGTAATTTCTTTTCCAGAAGTCGGAAGGACAGCAACCCTGAGACTTGTCTCCATCCACTACACACTGGACAGGAACTAGATAAAAAGATTTGCATAATTGGTTAGGTAGCAGAACATATATAAACCCTCTCATGTCCTTACCCCCTCAGTTGGTACAAAAAGACTCCACACATAATGATGCTTCAAAATAAATTTAATAAGAAACAGCGGTGGGCAATAAGGGTGCTGTCCTTCCGACTTCTGGAAAAGAAATTACCGTAAGTAATTTTGGTCTTTCCCAGAACGTCTCAGGACAGCAACCCTGAGATGATATACAAGATAATATTTAGGGAGGGACTACAGCCTGTAACACTTTTCTGCCGAAACTTAAATCAGCACTAGACAATACATCAAGTCTATAGTGTCTCACAAAAGTATTGTGACTTGACCAGGTGGCTGCCTTGCAGATTTGCTCAACTGATGCTCCTGCCCTCTCTGCCCATGAAGTTGATACTGCTCTGGTTGAATGAGCCTTCAATCTTGCTGGAAGTTCTTTCCCCTGTTGACAATAAGCCAAGGAAATAGCCTGCTTTATCCATCTGGCTATGGTTGTCTTAGAAGCCTGTTTACCTCGAAACTTGCCTGCAAACAACACTAACAGGGCATTTGAATGTCTCCAAGAACCAGTACGCTGTAAGTATTCTAGAACACATCGTCTGACGTCTAGATGATGCAGTCTTTCTTCCTTTTGATTTGATGGTGTATTGCAGAAGGAAGGAAGGAATATTTCTTGAGACCTGTGAAACTTTGATACAACTTTTGGTAGAAAAGCCGGATCCAATCTAAGCGTAATTCTGTCATCTGATATCGTACAGTATGGCTCTAAGATTGACAAAGCCTGTAATTCTCCCACTCTTCTAGCTGATGTTATGGCTAAGAGAAACGCCGTTTTAAGAGATAGATGCTTATCTGAACTCTCTTCCAGAGGTTCAAAGGGAGGATCACATAAACCCTGGAGGACTGTGTTAAGATCCCAAGGAGGTATTCTGTTCTGAACTACGGGGCGAAGCCTCTTCAGTGCTTTAAAGAATCTTATGACAAATTCTTCCTCCGCTAATTTTCTGTCAAGGAAAACACTCAATGCTGACACTTGCACCTTTAAGGTACTGATGCTTAAACCCTTCTGAAAACCCTCTTGAAGAAATTCTAAAACAGAATTTGATTGTGCCGTATCTCTGGAGTTGGTAATACACCAATTACTGTAAACTTTCCACGCTTTATAGTAAATCTGACATGTAACCTTTTTCCTGCTTTGTATAAGCGTTTCTGATAGTCTATTAGAGAAGCCTTTATTCTTCAATAGACTCCATTCAGGCTCCACGCGGAAAGCCGAAGGAGCTTCAGATTGGGATGACATGCTGGGCCTTGCATCAGTAAGTCCGATTGATCCGGGAGCAAAACATGCTCCGACGCTAACCGCCGTAGCGGCGCAAACCAAGGTCTCTTGGGCCAATATGGGACAATCAGAATTGCTTGAGCCCTGTCTCGATAAATCTTGTTGACCACCTTGGAGATTACATGAAGAGGGGGAAAGATGTACATCAAATGATGACTCCAGCTGATTGAAAATGCGTCCAGAGCCCACGGCTCGTCCTCGGGACACAGGGAGCAGAACAGATGGCACTTTGCATTGTTTCTCCTGGCGAACAAATCGACCTGAGGTACCTTCCACCACTTTATCAGATGTAGAAATACTTGGTCGTTGAGACTCCACTCGTCTTGTGAGAGACTCCGTCTGCTCAGATAATCCGCTAAGCAATTCAGGGTTCCCTTCAGGTGCACTGCTCTCAATGATTGCACATTCCTCTCTGCCCAGTGCAGCATCCTGGAAGATTGAAGTTGTAGTAACCTGCTTCTTGTGCCCCCCTGATGGTTTATGTAGGCCACCACCGTGCTGTTGTCTGTGCGGACTGTCACATGTTTTTCCAGGATTTGGGCACTGAAAACTTGAAGAGCCTCCCAGACTGCCCGCAACTCTCTGCTGTTTGAAGACTGAAGTCGAACTCTGTTTGACCATTGTCCTTGGGCTGTCTGAGAACCCAGATGAGCACCCCATCCCCAAGAGCTCGCATCCGTTGTGATGATACATTGTGTTGGAAACTCCCATAGATTTCCTGCCAGGCGATTGTGAGGTTCGATCCACCATAGTAACGACTGTTTGACACTCCATGGAATTAAGAATTTCTTGTCCAGAGAGGAGAGGCGTTTGTCCCATTTGGATAGGATCCAAGTCTGTAGAACTCTGGAGTGCAGCTGACCCCAATGAACTGCTGGGAATGAAGAGGTTATTGTCCCCAATAAAGTCATAGCCTTCCTCAGTGATATTGCCTTCTGGTTCTGAAAAGAGAGAACAGATTTTAGCAATAATGTCGATTTCCTATCAGGGAGGAAAAGTCTTTTACTATTCGTACAAATTAGAAACCCCAAATATTCCATTTTCTGTAGGGGAAATAAGGATGATTTCTCCCAGTTAATCAACCACCCCAGGGACTGAAGGAAGTCTATAGTGATATACGTCTGGGAACTCACAATATCCACTGAAGGGCCCCATATCAGAAGGTCATCCAAATAAGACATAACTTGGATGGATTGAAGTCTAAGGCCTGCTAAGATTTCAGCCATAACTTTTGTAAAAAGCCACGGAGCAGATGACAAACCAAAGGGGAGGGCAACAAACTGAAAGTGCCTTACCTCTCCTTGTAATTCCACTGCAAACCTCAGGAACTGCTGTGATTGTAGATGAATAGGCAAGTGCAGATACGCATCTTTGAGATCCAACGATGTCAAGAAGCTTCCTTCCTGCAGTAGGTTTACTACTGAACGGATATTGTCCATCCGAAATTTTCTGTAATTGACTACTTTGTTCAATTTCTTTAGGTTTAAGATGAATCTGAAGCTTCCCTGAGGTTTCTTTATGAGGAATACAGGCGAGTAGAACCCCTGTCCTTCTTGACATCTTGGCACTCTTCGTATGACCCTCTTTTCTAACAAGGAGTTTATTTCGTCTTGGAGAGCTTGGGCCTGGATCGGTAGTCTTGGGGAGGGGGTTATAAAGAATTGGTAGGGTGTTGGAGCTACAAATTCTATCCTGTATCCCTCTAAGACAATGTTCAAAAGCCACCTGTTCTTGAATTTTGTCTGCCACTGTTCGTAGTAGTGCGCTAGTCTGCCCCCCACTGGAATCCTGGCGTCATTGCTTTGGTTGCTGCACCGAGGAAGAGTACTGAGGGTTATTTCTTGGTCTCTGAGTCTTGTTAGGGACCCATTTCCTTCTTTGGGAACCTCTATTATTCTGTTCCGTCTTTTCTGAGGGACGAAAGGAACGATTGGGACGAAAAATTTTCCTTTTATATGGAAAATTTTTCTTCTTATCTGCTGATCTTTCCAGGGTCTCTTCCAACTTAGACCCGAACAGCAAGCCCCCTTCACATGGAATACTGCATAACTTAGACTTAGATGACGTATCTCCTTGCCAGGTTTTCACCCAGATTCCTCTTCTGGCCGAGTTAACCAGGGCGGTAGTTCTTGCTGTAAGCCTAACAGAATCATCTGCTGCATCAGATAAATAATTAGTTGCATGTAAGATCTTTAGAAAAAAGTTCAGAATTTCTTCCCTAGACGTCCCTGAAGCAATCTGGGATTGTACCTCAATTAGCCACAGCTTTAATGATCTCGCTACTGCTGTAGAGGCAACAGAAGGCTTGAAGTTCAGGGATGCTGCTTCCCAGGCCCTTCTCAAGATGTTATCCATCTTCTTGTCTATCGGGTCTTTAAGACTTCCAAAGTCTTCAAATTGAAGATCTGACCTCCTGGACACCTTGGATAAGGATGGGTCTAGCTTAGGTGAAGCCCCCCAAAACTTTTGGTCTTCTGGACTATAAGGATACCTCTTATTCAAGGATTTTGGCCAAAAAGCTCTCTTATCAGGATTATCCCATTCTTTTTTGATAATTCCCTTAAGACTACTATGTACTGGTATAAAAGCAGTTTGAGGGTCAGACAGAGTTTCATACATCTGGTCAAGCGGAGACAAAGTTCTTTGTTCCGTGGTAATCCCCATAGCCTGGTGCATAGCTTCTAACAACTCCTTCATAAAGTCAGTGGAAAAAGCAAACTTCTTATTTTTAACAGATTTATCAGTAGACTTTTCAGTTTCTGATGGAATTTCTTCAAGAGAGGAAATTTCCAACTCCCCTTCTGACATATCTGATTCTTCTGAATCATCTATTTTCCTTTTCCTCTTTAGATTAGGGTCATCTACTAAAACTGAACCTGATGGACCTGGCAAGTCTGAAGGAGGTGCAGGGTGTATAGCAGGAGAAGGGGTAGGAACAACATTAACTGTAGTCTCGGGTGTCTTAATCGTCTGCACTGCAGAGGAAATCTCAGACCTAATCCAACCCTTTAACTCTTCCATCATAGTAGGTGTTTCATCTCTGACCACCTTCTGTGTACAGTCCTGACATAGTATCTTAGATGATGAGGACATTTTATTCCCACATATAGCACATTTCTTAGGGGTTTTATGCGCAGATTTTGAACCTGAATGAGGTACAGATTTGTCAGGCTTATCAGGCTTCTCAGGCTTATCAGCTCTTTCTTGTCTTGATCCAGACTTGGATTCAGCTTTAGAGTCTGATTTATCCATTTTTGGCTGAAACAACAAACAAATACCAGCCATTAGCACAAAGAAGCCTAATAAACCTCTTTTACAAGATATGTAGCAATAACTAATGCACATACCAGAGAGGGAACGGAGCTTGACTCCACAGAGCCCTGGGAGGAAGATCCAGCGGCAGCCTCCATGGTCACCAACAGCCAAATGGTGACCATAGCCCAGCTTAAATAGCTCTTAACAATTTTGCCCGCCCCCTTTCCCACAGGAAATGGCTCCATACCTTAAACGAACTACTGCTCCCAGAAGCGCTTCCTCCATCGCTTCTGCCGTCTAGTCAGCAGCCTGCTGACTCCATGCAGCATCGTTCTCCGTGGAGCGCACGCCGGCCAGGAACTTCCTGCTTCCGGCGTCGGGTCACGTGCGGCGCCGGTCACATGACAGGTGGGCGGGACTTCCTGAGCGCTCGATCCTCTTCCGCAATACGCTCAGTTCACTCAGGGGAGGCAGAGCGTGCTGCATGATCCCGCGCCCGGACAACTAGCCTGCGCAGACCCAGGGGATCATCCAAGCCGCGGCTCCTGCAACTAGCATGGGTGGCCAGCACTCCCCTCACATCTAGCATCCTGCTGGACAGGAAGACAACTGAGGGGGTAAGGACATGAGAGGGTTTATATATGTTCTGCTACCTAACCAATTATGCAAATCTTTTTATCTAGTTCCTGTCCAGTGTGTAGTGGATGGAGACAAGTCTCAGGGTTGCTGTCCTGAGACGTACTGGGAAAATGATTTTTTTTAATTATTTCTCAGTTTTCAGCGATTATAGTTTTAAAATAACTACTGTGAACAAAACTCACACATTTCATTTACCCATTTGTCCCGGTTATTACACAGTTTAGATTATGTCCCTAGTACAATGTATGGTGCCAATATTTTATTTGGAAATAAAAGTGCATTTTTTTCAGTTTTTTTTTATCTGTTGCTAATAATGACAACCTCATATATAACATGTTACATACCCTCATGCCATACATAGTAGAAAAGCGGAGTCCCTAACGTAAAAATTTTATGTATTTTTTTGTAAATGCTTTTTTTTTTTAAAGCGGATGTTCCTCTCTCTAGTGTCTGACGCTACTTCCGGTTTATACAGGAAGTAGCAAAGTAGCGTCAGACACTAGAGAGAGGAACAGCCGTGGGGGAACGCAGGAAGGTATGTAAACGAGAAACACTGAGAGCCCACTATGGTGTAGTATGAATTGGAAACGTGGAATGATATACATGTGAGGTCAAGATACTCACAAAAATGGGTTAACGCACAGGCAACCACTGTATAGTCAGATGAGGAGATAAGACCTGTCCTCACTCAGGGTTAATATGTCGCTCTCTGTAGGTCGTAAAGATAGGGGTAGGTCACCCCTCCACCAGGGGTGGACACAGTATAATCGTAAGAGAATAGAGGCGCCAGCAGGATAAAAATAATTTAAAAGTCTTAAAAATTGCTAGGGAGGCAGTAGTGGACTTACCTCCAGAAGGCAGGCTCAATAAACTGTCCAATTCTAACAAATACATTTATTATCAGTACCCCAATAGATGCAAAGCGTTTCGCAGGCGTAGCCTGCTTCATCAGGCAATAAGAAAGGGGACAAACTGTAGACAGAGACAAAAATAATATTTTTTTTGCTATAGCGAGCCACATGCAATAAATAGTCATTTCTAAATCGCATACAACAATTATCTAAAATCACTCAATGGACTAGCATGTTAGATATCAGATATATGGTAGTACAACCTAAACCAAGCTTAGCAAATCACAGTAATAAATCATCAATTGACCTTGTAGCTGTGGTAAACACAATACTGTGCAATAGAAAGTGTATACTGCTATAACTTATAGTTGGTGTGATGCAAAAAAGTACAACAGTATAATTGGTGTAGAAAAAGGAAAAGGTGCAACAGTGGTATAGTTCAATATGGCCATTATAGGTGTTCACCAAAGTATAGTGACCTATTTAGTAGGGAAAAACATTTATATACATACACACATAGAGATATAGTATGGTCAACATATGTAGGTAATGCAGCAGCGTGTTATAAGGCACATAGTCTATGGGGTAAAATTAGGTGTCAATAGGATGAGAAAGCATGGAGGGAACAGGGAGAGCATAACTACACAGATAAAAGTAAAAAAATCTTACCAGTGAAACGCAGATAACACGAGAAGCGCCTCTGTACTGAAGAGAGGCCGCTCGGTGCTTTAAATGTGGTGCCTGTAGTTAACCATTTCTGCCGCCTGGATGTGATCCTCACGTCCAGACAGCTGCTCTGCTGCGGTGCCGTGCTTCAGCGCACTCCCGCGCGATTGCGGGCGCGCCCCCGTGCCCCCGTGCTGTCCCCGGTAGCCCTGGGATCAGTGAACGGGAACATGGTTCCCGATAACCGATCCGTGTCCCCAGCAGAAAAACCGAAGCACTCTTACTAGAGGCTTCAGTCTTTCTGCAAAAAAAGTTTCCTTATCTACCTTGTGCTTCCGGTGATCGAGAAGCACAAGGAGAAAAAACTAAACTCAAGGTGGCCATCTTGTGTCCAAATAGTAAAACTACATCTGCATATTTTTTACATTACAATTTACACATATAAGCGTTTCAACAAGTTTGCAAGCGTCTATTGGACGCGTTGCAAGCCTCACTATGGAGCACTTCCTCCTTCCAGCGTGAAAAAAAAATCTACCTTTAAAGTTTCAGGTGTATGATTGATGACAGAAAGTGAAATGTTTTCAGCTCCTCCCACACAGACACATTTTTTTTTTGTCCACAGAACAGACAGCAGACCTGGCACCGATTTGCACTTATCCAAGAGTTTCCTTTAATCCAGCGGATACAAGCAATACATAAAGAGTAAAGAGGCGGTCGGCCTAACAGCCGTTTCGCAGGTTGCCCTGCTTCTTCAGAGGCACAAAGTCTTTGTGCCTCTGAAGAAGCAGGGCAACCTGCGAAACGGCTGTTAGGCCGACCGCCTCTTTACTCTTTATGTATTGCTTGTATCCGCTGGATTAAAGGAAACTCTTGGATAAGTGCAAATCGGTGCCAGGTCTGCTGTCTGTTCTGTGGATAATACTAATGTGTATGAGACCTAGAGCACGTATTGCTTGCAACCAGGGTCCAGCTGCTGTGTTCCAGGAACCATTTGAGTGCCAGTCCTACTACTGTTTCTTCGCTACACATTTTTTTTTTGCTAGTGAAGTGTTTCTTTTCCACATACCTTTTATTAGCTCTACGTGATATGTGGCAATAGAAAATATAACGCAGTGTTGCATGCACAATTTTTATTATTATTATTATAGGAAAGTACTATTATGGACTAAAACTGAATGTATAATTAATTATTAATAATAATAATAATACCAATATCTGTGTTTTATACCAATAGTGTTTTTTCTCCTGTTGGACACAGAGGGCTTAAGAGCTGCAGCCACTAGGGCACACTCAGTAGGCCACCCTGCAGTCTTAAGGTGTCTTGCCCAAGGACACCTTACTGAAGAGGTACTGGCTCACTGAACTGGAAGAGTAAAACAGAATTTTGCCTTCCAAGAACAGAAGGTATTTGTGATTGTTTAGGTTTGAGTGAGCTCTGAGGTGTCCCCACAATGCATCACTGCTGAATATGTAAATTGTCCCTTTTTGCAAATACCTTCTGTTTTAAGAAGACACAATTCTGTTTTACATAGAATTTTAGTAAGAGGGCATTTTGGTCCTTTTTTTTAGCCCCCTATACACTCTAAAGAGTTCTACTTCACCGTGAGCATGCTGGGCATTTGGTGAACAGGAAGCCTGAGAACACACTAGGAGGCAGTGGTGTAGGTAAGGAGATGAAAATGCAAGTTTTACAATGGGGCCCCCTAAGCACTCTATACATAACAATTTATACGGTGCACCAAAACCTGTCAATGGCAACTACAGTGTCAGAGGTGCAAGAAGGGGATGGGGAGTAGTTTGTTAATGATCACCACTATTTAAAGTATCCAGGGCCGCCATCAGAAATTTTGGGGCCCCTCATACGTCATTAGGCCCCCCCCCCCCTATATAGGCTAGTAAGGTACAGGTGTCGCCCAGTACAGGTTATCAAGGTACCAATGCCCCCTCCCCCCCATGAGTTAATTATGTGTAGGGGCTTTAGTAAAGTTAGCTTGCAATTAGGGAGCTAGTAAAAACAAAACAGAGGACACCGAGAGCCCAATAGTGCAATAATATCTTATACTCACAAAGGTGGGTTACCATCAGGCAACCACTTGACAGGCAGGTGGGGAGTATTAGTACCTGACCCCACTCAGGTATAAAAGTCGCTCTCTGTAGATAGGAAAATGGGGAAAGAACCCCTCCACCAGGGGTGGACTTAATAGTGCTGTAATATGTACGAACAGAGGCGCCAAGCAGAGTAAAACAATGTTCTAAAAATGATAAAAAGAGGGAAGTCGAGGTGGACTTACCTCCCTCTGGTAGTGGAGATATACTCAAATGCAGAGTAAAAACATATATACAATTTATTCACAACTCCATAAAATCGGAACGCGTTTCGCGGTCAACAGTCCCGCTTCATCAGGCAGTATAGGAGCATAAAAAACTGTAACAGATACAAGCATGCATATCAATATACCACAGATAGGGACCATTAGCTCAAACATATAAAATATAAAAAATGCGAGTACAAATTTATGCGAAACAACTAGGTATTTTTAAGATAAAAAAAACTCTGTGTTGTGGATATTGCATGCATCTGCAAGCATGCATATCAATATACCACAGATATGGACCATTATCTCAAAAATATAAAATATAAAAAATGCGAGTACAAATTTATGCGAAACAACTAGGTATTTTTAAGATAAACTCTGTCTTGTGGGTATTGCATGCATCTACAAGCATGCATATCAATATACCACAGATCTGGACCATTAGCTGAAAAATATAAAATTGCGAATACAAATTTATGTTAAACAACAAAAAAGTATCACATGAATCATATTGCCTTTTGGAGTAATTGGACTGTGCAAATAACTAGACCATAGGATAAAAGTGCAATGCTTACAAAACTGTCCATAGGCAAAAGTGCAGTGCTTATCACATTCAATGGAAGGGGTCTAAAGTGCTACGTCATATTTCCTTTGCAGACACAAAAAAAGCAATCAGCGGGCTCTCTGCCAAGAGTAACCTCTTACCTGGTTCAGGTCCATAAAGCGTGTGAGCACCTCTGTGAGGACGGGCTCCATGTTAACTTCTATATATAAATGCTGTGTTTAGCAAGTGGCCAATGGGAGCGTGACACGCATGCAGCGTACACGCCCCCATGATCAACAGCCAATGCAAGAGGGGGGCGGGTGTGACGTTAACGTCACATTAGTGGTGGCGGCCATTTCTTTGGTGGGAACCTAATATGAGTGTATGGAAAGTGCAGTGAAAAGGTCGCATCATAGGTGGCGGCCATATTTTTGGTTGGAAACAATGTAAGGTGTGGAGAAAAAGTCACATCATTGGTGGCGGCCATGTTTTAGGTTAGAAACACTGCAGTGATGAGGTCGCATTACCCTTGGCGGCCATCTTTTGGGTTTTAAAGTGTCACATTCAAAATTAAAGATTTATGAAATAGAGGTGAAGTAGAAAAGAAAAGGGAAAAAATGGAATTATTAATTATTAAAATAAGGGAATATTGATGATAATAATAAAAAAATAATGAAAATAAAAATTAAAAAATTAAAATATAAAATATAAAAAATATGAACAATATGAAAAAATATACACATATCAATATGCACACAAATATATATATATATATATATATATATATATATATATATATATATATATATATCTATCTATCTATACATATATAGATATACACATACACACATACATATATATACACCCATACATACACACATACACACATACACATACATACATACATACATACATACATACATACATACATACATACATGCATACATACATAAACACACACACATACACATATACATACATACATACATACACACACACATACATACATACACATACATAAAACTACATACGCACATATATGGGAAAGGGGCAAATAGGAGGAGGGGAGTGCTTTTAGGGGGATAGGGAGATTTGGGTATATGAAGGGGTTGTTTTGGGCACAAATCGGTTGCAGCCGTGGTCACGTTTTGACGACCCACGGTAGTCACTGCTTGAGGAAAGGTGTGATATATCTGGGAAGTATAAAGCTATAATAAAATAATATAAATAATGAAGGGACAACATTAACAACAATATAAATAAAAAGTAAAAGCCTAAAAGCAATAACACCAAAAGCGAGCAATAATTCAATAAAATAAAAGAAGGAAGCGAAATTCACTAAAAGAGAGCGACAATAAAATTAAATTAAAAGGTCTTTACCAAGACCTCATTGAGCCCATCGGGCACCAAACTTCTGATAATTTGTATCCAATACATCTCCCGTCGTTTCAAGATCTCGAAGGGGTGTGAAAGAGATGGTGAGAGTGCTTCGATAAACGTGATGTTTAGCAAGTGTGGGTCTTTGTCGTGGTGAGTGCCGAGTGCCGTGATACGCTGTGAAGGGGAAAATTATTGATTATGTTGCGTTTATGTTGTCCTATTCTAGTACGGATGGTTTGTATTGTGCGGCCTACGTATTGCAAGTTGCAGGGGCATGAGATCAAATAGATTACATTCTTTGTTTCACATGAGATGGGTTGCTTAATGGGATATTGATTAGAGGTGGTGGTTGATGAGAATGTGGTTGTGATATTCACAAATGGGCATGCCAGGCATCGAGGGTTGTTACAAGGAGAAGAACCTGGGGGGGATGAAGATATTGTAGGGTCGTCTACATTCGCGATCGGTTGCGTTTTGAGTCTGCTAGGTGCCAATAGGCTACGAAGATTAGGTGCACGTCTAAACGTGAGTGTTGGAAATGGAAGATCTCAGATATGGGTCTGTTGTCAGAATATCCCAACGCGATTCTAGGATAGACCTGATGTTTTTATGTTGTGCACTGTATCTAGTAATGAAATGTGGGTGTAGGGCGGCAGTATCTGTATTGGTGGAAGTGTTGTTCGGAAACTTGGACGGAATAGTGGCTTTATATTTGGCAACTTTTATTAATTTTTTGGGATATTGTCTGTCAAGGAATTTATTGGTAAGGGTAATGGATTGTTCATGATAGTCTCTGGCTTCAGTACAATTGCGATGGATGCGGCGATATTGGCTGTAAGGTGTGTTTGTGGTCCAGGGGCGATGATGAAAACTGTCAAAATGTATAAAATTATTGGCGTCCACTTTTTTAAAAAAATTCTTAGTTTTTATGCAATTGGATTCTATGAAAAAGGTTAAATCTAGGAAATCAATGGTTGTGGGATGGTGTTGTGATGTGAATTCAAGTCCAGCTGGATTTTTATTTAGGAATTCTAAAAAGGACGGTATGGAGTTTGGATCCCCTCGCCAAATGAGAATAAGGTCGTCAATATATCTCTTATATAATACTGTGTTATGTCTAAACGGATGGTCGGGGGTGAAGAGGATATGTTCAAGGTAGCCCATGGATAAATTGGCGTAGGAAGGTGCAAATGAGCTGCCCATGGCTGTTCCGGTACGTTGGTGATAGAAATTGTCCAAAAAGGAAAATGTGTTGTGGTTAAGAATGAAATCTGCGCAATGTACAATGAAATGTTTTTGGGAGGTGGGCAAGTTGGAGTCTTCACTTAGAAAATGACTGAGAGCTGCTAAACCAAATGTGTGGGGAATATTAGTATAGAGGGATGATACATCTCATGATAGCCAATAAAAGTCTGTGTCCCAGTTTTGATGTTTGAGAAGTTGAATGAGGTGTTGGGAGTCTTTGAGATATGAGGGGAGGGTCTGTACATGTATTTGCAAGTGTTTATCTATGAAGCGGGAGAGATTACTGGTGGTGGAGTTGATGCCAGAGATAATGGGTCGTCCAGGGGGTTTTATCAGGGTCTTAAGAATTTTGGGCAGGTAATAAAAGAATGGCGTCTTGGGTAGTGATGGGCGAACACCTGTATGTTCGGGTTCGGGCCGAACAGGCCAAACATGGGCCAAATGTTCGGCATGTTCGGCCCGAACCCCGAACTCAATGCAAGTCAATGGGGACCCGAACATGCCGCAATATGGCCCCCCTATGGGGTCGCAGGCATAAGGGGGGAGCATGCCCCGATCGCGGGGGGGGGGGGGGTTCGGAAATTCCCCCCACCCCCTCCGCTAGCGCTCCCCCCTCTGCCCGCTTCCCCATAAAAAAGTTGGCGTAAAGTTAACGCTGCCCGGCCTCAACGCGTCATACTCAGACTCCTCCTCCTCATTCACACCACTGCCAGCCAGCCACTGCAGCAGCCACTACTGGCAATATTTAACTTTACGCCAACTTTTTTATGGGGGAGCAGGCAGAGGGGGGGGGGGGGGGCGCTAGCGGAGGGGGTGGGGGGAATTTCCGACCCCCCCCCCCCCGCAATCGGGGCATGCTCCCCCCTTATGCCTGCGACCCCATAGGGGGGCGGTATTCGGCCGAACAGGGCCCTGTTCAGCCGAACAGGGGCCCTGTACGGCCCTGTTCGGCCGGGCATTTAGTAGTTCGGGCGAACCCGAATGGTTTGGCCGAACACCATCGGGTGTTCGGCCGAACTCGAACATCACCCGAACAGGGTGATGTTCTGCAGAACCCGAACAGTGGCGAACACTGTTCGCCCAACACTAGTCTTGGGCTGTTGGTTTATAATAAAATTACGTTCATTTTTAGTTAACATGCCAGATAAGAAGGCCTCATTAATGAATGTTTTGAGTATTTTATTGTAGTCGGGTGTTGGGTCAGTGTCTAGTTTGTCATAATGATCAGTATTGTTTAAGAGTCTAAAGGCCTCTTCTAAGTAGTCTCGTTTGTTCAGGATCACCACTCCACCACGTTTATCAGCTGGCTTTATTACCAGGTCATGATTTTGTTTTAGTTGGGCGAGGGCCTGTTTTTCTCTGGTTGTCAGGTTGGATTTTTTTGGTATTTGGAAATTAAGTTTCTGTAGATCTTCTAATACCATAGTATAGAAAGTTTGGATATGGTTACCTTTTGATGCTGTTGGATAAAATCGGGTCCTACCCTTGAGTTGTGTAGAGATACATTTTTCTATTTGCACTTCACCGGGATCAATGGTGACTATGGGAAGAGTGTCATTATTGGTGACAATAATGGCATTATTAGGGTTTTGGGTTTGTGTTTTAAAATTCTTGATGGCAAAATGTCTTTTTAATGTCAGTTTACGGGTGAATGCATTAAGGTCTGCAAACAGTTCGGAAAGATTGGAAGAATTTGTAGGGCAGTATGAGAGGCCTTTTTCAAGCAGTTTGGTTTCATGAAAGGAGAGAGTGTGGTCTGAGAGATTGAAAATGCATTTTGTAACGGAAGTATTGGGAATGTATTGGTCTAGGTGATTAATGGTTCCTTTTTGTCTCTTTTTTCTTTTACCTCTACACCCGCTTTTTCTAAATCTAGTAGCGGTCTCCTGATTGATTGTTTGAATTTGAACGGGGCATGTGGGGCTGGAAATAGGGAGGATGAGAGTGTTCTTGGTCAAGGTTGAAGGAAGTTCTAAAAAAGGACTCGTAGATCCCAAGGATTTGTGTGTGTTTTCAACAGGGCCATTTTGGATGAGGCTGCAGGTGGTTGTTGCATTCGGAGAGGGTGCCGGATAAGTGGGTGGAATCTGAGAGGGGGTGGGTGAGTCATGTATGGTGATCTGCGATGCCCGAAGGTCATCAGGAGAATCTTCATCTGATCTGTTTTGTGTTAGGGTATTGCAAATGGTTATGGGAGGGGGACCTGACAGGAATTGGTAAATTGGTGTTTTTTGAGGTTTAAAGTGGATTCTTCCGGATTTGGAAATAGGGGTACTTCTTTTGTTTTTATTTTTGGTTTGGGTAGTTCTCTGCAGTTTAGGTTTGGTCAGGGTGATCGTGTTGAGGGTTTTTTTGGGGGGAGGGTTTCCGGTTGGCTTAGTTAGTTGGAGTTCTTTCCTAACCTCAGTGTGATGATTGAATAGAGTGTTGTCGGGTATTTTCACAGGTAAAATCAAATTCGGTTGTAGGGAAGATTCTGTATCTTTCTCTAGGGCCGAAACTGGGGGGAGGGGGATCTTAGGAAATAGGGTTTTTTATAACAGGGTGGTGTGTGCGAAGCTAAATTTTGGTGGGTTATAGGCTGGGGGTGGAGGAATGGGGGTGGTGGGTGCTTGCGTGGGGGGTGGGAAAGTGGGTGGTGGTACTGGAAATGGAGGTGGGTAAGGTGGAAAGATGTGTGCAGGTGGTGGTTTAGGTGGTGGGACCTTCAAGCTCATTAGTGGTGGGGGGGGGGGGGGGGCAGTAGGTGTTGGGTTTGATGTAGGGGGATAGGTTGGGGGGAACCTGGTCTTACGTTCCCTTTCCCTATGCTCTGCATAAGCCAACCTATCCCTATTGAGTTTCCTGAGTTTGACATCAATTGTGTCCAATTCAAATTTCTTGATACGGGAGACGAGATTGGACATAAGGGGCTGGTATTGCTTGCTTTTTGTGTATAAGGCTAGTGTATTTTTGGTTTCGGAAATGATGGGCTGAAAGGCTTCAATAAGGAGGGTCCTTTTTCTGATGATACGTTCCATCATTCCTCCCGTACAGGACTCTAAATAATCATACCACTCTTCCGTATATAACGGATCTTTGGGGAATGTTGACAGAGTTTTAATTCTAATTCGCATAAATTTGTACTCGCATTTTTTATATTTTATATTTTTGAGATAATGGTCCATATCTGTGGTATATTGATATGCATGCTTGCAGATGCATGCAATATCCACAACACAGAGTTTTTTTTAATCTTAAAAATACCTAGTTGTTTCGCATAAATTTGTACTCACATTTTTTATATTTTATATTTTTGAGCTAATGGTCCATATCTGTGGTATATTGATATGCATGCTTGTATCTGTTACAGTTTTTTGCTCCTATACTGCCTGATGAAGCGGGACTGTTGACCGCGAAACGCATTGCGATTTTATGGAGTTGTGAATAAATTGTATATATGTTTTTACTCTGCATTTGAGTATATCTCCACTACCAGAGGGAGGTAAGTCCACCTCGACTTCCCTTTTTTTATCATTTTTAGAACATTGTTTTACTCTGCTTGGCGCCTCTGTTCGTACATATTACAGCACAATTAGGGAGCTAGTATATGTGCCCCCCCCTGGTCCAGGTGCTGTTATTCACTGTGTCAGCCACTCCAGACCGAAAAGCACCCCCCCATATAGTATAGCATGCCAGATGCTTTACCCTTCCATCTCCCCAGTATAGCTAACAATATGCGCACCCCTCCCCCCAGTGCAGTATAGCTAGACTGATGCCCTCCCCATACAAACCGCCACCCCTACCAGGATAGTGTACCAAGACAGATGCCAAGCACAGATGCCCCCCAGTCAGCTTCCCTCTCCATCCCCCACCCTGTAGCTACCCACATGCCCACTAGTAGAGTTAAACAAGCCAGATGCCAGTACAGTATATATATATCTCACCTTCCCCCCAGGAGTACTGAACACTGACTGTCCTACTCCTCTCCTCCTGACCTCCTGACTCCTCCTGACCTCTCGTTCCGGCATAACCAAAAGTCAGAGTCCAGGAGTGTAAATGTCAGAGCCAGCAGCTTTCACCTCATCTTACCTCTGTGCGTGGCTAGTGTTGGGCGAACAGTGTTCGCCACTGTTCGGGTTCTGCAGAACATCACCCTGTTCGGGTGATGTTCGGGTTCGGCCGAACACGGCCGTCTGAGATTCAGACTTTGCTAACGGCCATTGCTGCGATTTATGTACGCCACCATCACTACCATTGAAATAGCCCAAATAAACAGGTTTTTGTGACCCTAGGCTATGACCTCTTCGGCCTAGGGGCCCGAAACTCACCAGTCATGTTCCCCCTAAGGGTCCCTACAATGCTAGAAAATTTGGTACTGCTGAGCCATTGCCCTTTGAAAAGATGTGAGATTTTGGAAAGTGAAATAGGGAGGCAATGAAATCCTATGGGGGATTTTACCAATTTTGGACCCCTGTAACTCTGGTTTGCAGAGATGTAGGGACCCCATCTTTGGAATCCAAGTCTAACAATATGTCTTCTACCTGCATGAGACATTTCGTGAGATTCAGACTTTGCTAACGGCCATTGCTGCGATTTATGTACGTCACCATCACTACCATTGAAATAGCCCAAATAAACAGGTTTTTGTGACCCTAGGCTATGACCTCTTCGGCCTAGGGGCCAAAACTCACCAGTCATGTTCCCCCTAAGGGTCCCTACAATGCTAGAAAATTTGGTACTGCTGAGCCATTGCCCTTTGAAAAGATGTGAGATTTTGGAAAGTGAAATAGGGAGGCAATGAAATCCTATGGGGGATTTTACCAATTTTGGACCCCTGTAACTCTGGTTTGCAGAGATGTAGGGACCCCATCTTTGGAATCCAAGTCTAACAATATGTCTTCTACCTGCATGAGACATTTCGTGAGATTCAGACTTTGCTAACGGCCATTGCTGCGATTTATGTACGTCACCATCACTACCATTGAAATAGCCCAAATAAACAGGTTTTTGTGACCCTAGGCTATGACCTCTTTGGCCTAGGGGCCCGAAACTCACCAGTCATGTTCCCCCTAAGGGTCCCTACAATGCTAGAAAATTTGCCACTGCTGAGTAATTGCCCTTTGAAAAGATGTGAGATTTTGGAGCTGTAAATAGGAGGCCCAATGAAAGCCTATGGGGGATTTTACCAAATTTGGAGCCCTGTAACTCTGGTTTGCAGAGATGTAGGGAACCCATCTTTGGAGCCCAAGTCTAACAATATGTCCTCTACCTGCATGAGACATTTCGTGAGATTCAGACGTTGCTAACGGCCATTGCTGCGATTTATGTACGTCAGACTCGCCACCATTTAAATTGCCCAAATAAACAGGTTTTGTGACCCTAGGTTATGACCTCTTCGGCCTAGGACTGCATTGAACGCGACCCACACATTGTGCGCATTCTGGACAACACCAATTACTGGGTTTATACCCTTCTGGATCCACGGTACAAACACAATGTTCCAAAACTGCTTGAAGAAAGAGCCAGACAGGTCAAAATGGAAGAATACCAGCAGGCCCTTGTGGAGACTTTAGAGAGGAGATTGACATCCTCCCCCTCCTCTAGCCAGTTGTACGCCGACAGACTGACTTCCGCAAACCCAGGACGACCAGGAGGGCAGCAAACAACACAAGCCGCAGCTAGTGCCCAAAGGGAATGGTATCGGCAGTGTCCTTGGAGTGGGAACATTTTCTGACACCCATGCAGCAGCACACAGAACAGCAAGCGTGCAGATCCACCTCCAACACCGATCGCCTGGAGAAGATGGTCAAGGACTACATGTCAGATGGCGTAGCTGTGTTGAACAATCCATCTGCACCCTTCAACTATTGGGTATCGAAGCTAGACACCTGGCACAAACTGGCAATGTACGCAATAGAGGTGCTGGCTTGCCCGGCAGCCAGCGTTATGTCGGAACGCTGTTTCAGTGCTGCCGGAGGCATCGTCACAGATCGGCGGCGTATCCGCCTCTCCACAGAAAATGCAGACCGTCTGACTCAAATTAAAATGAATCAATCCTGGATTGGAAACGACTACGCAACACTCCCGGACCCCAACCAAGTAACATGAACAATGAACATCTGTGATGGGTTAGCGTTTCCGGTCCCTGTTTATTGAACCTCTCATCTGTATTACATTTATGACTGCATGGCGACAAAATGCAAATTGCTATCCGCACGCTTCTTGTCCTCATGCAAGGCCTGGGTTGTTGTGTCTCAAAGCGTGGCCTTCTCCTCCTGCGCCACCCTCCTCCTGTTCCATCATGTGTGCTGCTGCTGGGTTAGCGTTACCGGTCCCTTTTCCTGGAACCTCTTATATGTATTACATTTATGACTGCATGCCGACAAAAAGCATGTTACCTGTGCAAAGAAAACAGACATTTCCCGCATTTAAAAGACAGTTTTCCCTTTGAAACTTTAAAATCGATTTTCTCAAAAACTATAAGCTCTTTTTGCTAAATTTTTTTTCCTCTTGTACCCACTCCCAAGGTGCACATACCCTGTAAATTTAGGGTATGTAGCATATAAGGAGGCTTTACAAAGCACAAAAGTTCGGGTCCCCATTGACTTCCCATTGACCTCTTGTACCCACTCCCAAGGTGCACATACCCTGTAAATTTGGGGTATGTAGGATGTAAGGAGGCTTTACAAAGCACAAAAGTTCGGGTCCCCATTGACTTCCATTATGTTCGGAGTTCGGGTCGAACACCCGAACATCGCGGCCATGTTCGGCCTGTTCGGCCCGAACCCGAACATCTAGATGTTCGCCCAACACTATGCGTGGCCGCCTGGCTCTCCTGCTGAGGTGTTAGTCTGCTGCCGCCGCTGTCCGCCCACCTGACTGCTGCATACAGTATACACCAGGCATCACACTCTGTACTGCAGCCTCCTCCTGAGTTCACTGCACTTCCCGTGACCGGCATAACTAAACTTTACATCAGCGGTGGCCGGTCTGGGAGCTCACAGTGCTCAGTGAGTGAGAGCTGCTGTCATGCACGGGGCTACGCGACAAATATTTCAAAAACAGGAAGTCACATGTCACTTCCTATTTACAACGTAGCCCTGTGCATGGCAGCAGCTCTCACTCACTGAGCACTGTGAGCTTCCAGACCAGCCACCGCTGATGTAAAGTTTAGTTATGCCGTGTACGGGCAGTGCAGCAAACTCAGGAGGAGGCTGCAGTACAGAGTGTGATACCCGGTGTACATGCAGCAGTCAGGTGGGTGGACAGCAAGAAACAAACATCGAGGCAGGAGAGCAAGGCTGCCACACACATAGGAGTAAGGGCTGGGAGGACGAGGATGGCGGGCGGGCCCCCGGGAAACCCCGGGCCCGTCGATGAAGGGTCCTTTGTCCCCCCCTAATGGCGGCACTGAAAGTATCTATAGAAGTGATTATTATGAGCACAGGACCAATAGAGAGCTAATACTGTAGTTGAGGGAGGGCCCTTTGGGGCCCCTCTGGCTCAAGGGCCCCGATGCAGTCGCTACCTCTGCAACCCCTATTGCTACGCCCCTGCTAGGAGGTGCGTGAAAGGTTGCGTTTTGCTGCATATGCATCTGTGCGTTTTTTGTCATAATGAAGTGCGTTTTGAGGGCGTTTGAGTTTCACACATGCATTTTGCTTGCATTTTACTGCGTTTGCGTTTCACACATATGAATCACATATAAGTGCAGTTTTGTGCATCTTCTATGTTTTGTATGCATTTCTGATATGCGTTTTAAGCAAATGTTTTGGGATGTGGCCAATGTAAAATACATTTCCGATGTCCTCTCTGGCTCATCACTAGGAAATCAACAAGAAGCAGAAATACATCATCAAACTTGGTTTTTATACAAAAACGCATAAAAAAACACAATAAGAATGCAATAAAACGCTATACCTCCGCATCACCACTGACATACATTATGTGCGTTTTAGATGCATTTTGGAAAAATATGCAAAAAGTTCAGTGATTTCAAAAGTGCACATTGCAGAGCGCAAACAAATGCAAGTTTTCATGCGGTCCATTGACTTACATTATGCGTGTTAACGCTAGCGTTTCTGCCTAGTGTGTTCCTACCCACAGAGCAGAGATTTGAACCTAGGTCTCCTTTATCAGAGGTGGTGCCCTTAACCCGTACACTTTCCAGCCACGTGTATCTCATCATCAAGTTTCCCGTCAGGTTTGCTTTGCATAAGGTCAGCTTTTTTTTCTCCCTTGGAAAAATTGATTCCGCTGCTTCCCTGAAATTGCAACAAGACCAGGACAGGCCATGCCCCTCATTATGTCATCATCCTCTGTGGTGCTCACTGCTATATAAATCCCACACAAGAGTGTGCTACCACAGAAGAAGAACGCAGCAGCATTCAGGTTCAGGTATACTTTTATTTTCATAGCTGTTTTATAGCTGTGCTCTGGATCCACTGGCCGATGTGTTGTATGATATTCTCTGGTAGAACTTTATGGACCAAGGTCTTTTTTCAACCAAACATCCCATTACTTTATATCCTATAGTAGATTTTTTTTCCTTTTATAATTATCAGATGACAAATTCATAGATATTGAAAACTAGATGTATTGATTTTCCTTAAGTTCTTGTTTTTAATTATGCTTTTTTGCCTTTAACCACTTACAGATGGTGGTGATTGAAATCTATGCCGTTTTGATACTTTAATACCTGCAAGGGCGTAGATTTCACGTCACTGCTGCCACGCTTTTTTATACATACCTGGGGCTTCCACAAACCCCATAAGCTCGGAACGCTCCCGCCACGCCGCCGTCCTCAGTCTTCTCCCTCTTCGGTACCGGGTCACGTAACTTTCTCCAATCTCCAGTCACGGCCAATCTGTGCAAAAGAAGTGCGTCCTCTACATATCTCTCCAGCTGCTGCTGGAGAGATACGCAAAGAGTGCACTTCTCTTGCGTCAGACTGGCTGCGACTGGCTGAAGTGACGGGACCTTGTACCGAAGAGGGAAAAGACTGAGGGCAGCGGCGTGGGAGCAATCCAAGCTTATGGGGCTGGAGGAAGCCTCAGGTATGTATAAAACGTGTATATGTTATCAGCTCTGGTTTCCTTTAACCACATCAGCCCTTAGTATTTTTTCACCTTATGCATCCAAGAAATTTTCACCTGCCATTCATTAACCAATAACTTTATCACTACTTATCACAATTAATTGATCTATATCTTGTTTTTTCCGCCACCAATCAGGCTTTCTTTGGGTGGTACATTTTGCTAAGAGTTATTTTTTCTAAATGCATTTTAAACGGGAATAAAAAGAAAAAAAATGGAAAAAATGCATTATTTCTCACTTTTTGGCCATTATAGCTTTAAAATAATACATGCTACCATAATTAAAAGCCCATTTGTCCCAGGTGTTACACCATTTAAATTATGTCCTTATTACAATGTATGGCGCCAATATTTTATTTGGAAATAAAGGTGCATTTTTATCAGTTTTTCCTCCATCACTATTTACAAGCTTATAATTTTAAAAACATAATATTAATTACCCTCTTGACATGCATATTAAAAAAGTTCAGACCCTTAGGTAACTATTTATGTTTTTTTTTTAAATGGTATTTTTTATTAAACATTTTATTTGGGTATTTTTTGGAGTGTGGCAGGTAAACAGTTAATTTTAAATGTAATTGTGTGTGTGTTTATTAAAAAAAAAAGTATGTAGATGTAGTTTTACTATTTGGCCACAAGATAGCCCCAGTCATTTTTTTTCCTTCCTGTAAGCGAGCGATCGCGCTTACAGGAATTGAAGGGAGGACGTGAAACTTTTTTTTCTTTAGAAAGATTGCGGCTTCTCTTAGAAGCTGTAACGATTGTGGAACTTTCTCCGTGTGCAGCGCACAACGCGTGCGCTGACACGGCGGAAATCCTCCACAAGCGTATAATTGCAGGCACCCAGCAAAAGGTGCTACGCACCTGTAGAGGGAAATTCCTGTCGGCAGATGGAGCTGAGGAGTGCAGAGGAACCAATCCTCTGTACCTCCACAAATGCCAGACAGGAATTGTACGAAGCGCAGAACGCAATCGCAAGAGAGGCGATTGCGAATGGGAACGAGCAAAGGGACAGGTTGTATGTGTGTGCGCCAATCCAGTCGCCACCTCACGACCGCGCACACACAACAGCAGATATGAAATAGGAACGCGATCGCGAGAGGTGCGATCGCCAGACGTGACACAAGGCAGATCAGGTCAGAATATGAGGTTAGCAAAGGCACAGCAAATAATACAATGAGGAGATACGGAAAATAACAAACGCTAGCTAACCGCGAACACCGCACTCATTCGCAACAGTGCACGCGGTTATGCGCGGTCCCCACGTGATAAGCACAATAGAGACAAGCACGCCTAACTAACCATTAACAGACAAACATGAAACAGAGGACGCGAGCGCTTGCTTAACGGTTACCTCACCGAGCCTCCAGCAAGCGTAGCAGACAAGACAGACACACGAAAACAGGGACAAGCGAGAGATAGGATCCACAACACTAGCGAAAGTGGCTAGCGCGATCCAGGTACAGAGTAGCAGAACAGAAGGATCCACAGCACTAGCGAAAAGTGGCTAGCGCGATCCCAGGAGACAGAACAGAAGGATCCACAGCGCTAGCGAAAAGTGGCTAGCGCGATCCCAGGAGACAGAACAGAAGGATCCACAGCGCTAGCGAAAAGTGGCTAGCGCGATCCCAGGAGACAGAACAGATGAGGTAGGCAGAAACAACAGAAGGATCCAAAGGCGCTAACGCTAGGGCTTGTGCGATCCAAACACAAGACAGACGGAACAGGCAAAACAGATAATGCAATCCTAACTGCACTAGGGAAATTTGCCTAGCACAGTTTCCAGGAATTACTCTAAGCTGATCTTCAAACAGAGAGTGAGGCTGACACCCCACCAGGAGTGTTACATAGGACAAAATCCTTATGAACAGCGAAGCATTGTGGGAAAGACATAGTACTTATAGTACACGCCTCCAATGAATGTGGCCAGGAGATTTGCATGACAACGTATGCAAATTCCTCTGCAAGCACAAGCTGCAAAACTGACAGAAGCTCTTCTTTCCAGAGTCCTGCAGCATGCAAATCAAAACAATGGTCAAAAAGCTGCCTGCCTGCACAGGCAGCTGAGCAAATCATCACAGAAGCCATCGGTCTTTCTAATTTGGACTTAGATAAATGAATGGGAACTGCATTCCCATTCATTGATCTCTGGGCTAACGGGCAGCTGCATGGGAGCGCGCGGGCATGTGCACGATCAGCAGCGGGAGTGTGCAGCAGCATGGCAGCAGCCTTTTGGGCACAGCTGCTGCGTCCAAAAGGCTTAATTAGTTAAAGGATACCCACGATGACATGAGATAGACATGTGTATGTACAGTGCCAAGCACACTAATATCTATGCTCTGTTGTTGTTTTTTTCTTTCTCTTTCATAATATACAACAACAAATTGGTCTAAGCACTTCTCGTTTTGTAATAAAGAGTGAAAAAGTTTTATTGCACATATATATTTCTCTAGGCTACTCTTTTTGTAGAGCCAACCACAGTACATGAATTAAAATATTTTCTGCGCAGAAAAGCAATAAAAACCACATGGGGCCATCAGTCTCCAGTTGTTAAATGGGCTACACTTGCCTACAGAGACGGCGATCATCCAGATTCAAAACGTCTCTGTAGTCAGGCGTCCGCCTCCTATTGTCACACACCATACACACATGTCGATGTACGCATGCATACAGCAGCTGCCTCCCTGCTAACAGGGATTAAGTCCATTCATTTTTTGCATAGACATGCTATTGTTGATCGGCGTATCAAGGGTCAGTCCCTTCAATTTGCCTTTATCTATATTTAGCAAGCTTAAATGGATTGGCAGCAAAGCGTGTAACATGAAGCATGGAGCATGAAGCAAGCCAGCAGATTAAGCCACAAGCAGACCACAACTGTGTCAATGTTATACTTGCAGTCCTCCGCGTTCGGATGGGCACTTTACTCCATTCCCCTGGTGTCCAGACCTCGACTTTCCTTTTCAAGAGGTAGGGGTGGGTGTTCAAGGTTATCCTTTGCTGGACTGCGGGCTCCCAGATTTCTTTACTGGCGTGTGCCGCTTGGCTTTCCTCTGTCTGTCATGGAGGTCTCGGACGGCCTGGCGGGTCACGTGCTGCTGTGCACTAGACTAGATGGCCCCACCTGCCGATGCATTTCGCGTCATCAGACGCTTCCTCAGGGCGTGTTTTTTTCTTTCTCTGCCTGAAAGGTTTAAAAATCCGGTATGCAAGTGGCAGTTCCTGTCGGAGTCAGGACTGGGTCAGACTACAGTGTGACCTTCATTGATAAGGAAATACAGCCATAAAACACTTCCCTAGCAAAAAATGGCTTCTGAGAGCGGAAAAGAGATAGAGGGTGTCAATAGTTCATAGAATTGAGCTCTGGCATACTTCAAAGAATGTGTCATTGAGCAGAAACAATTAAATAGTAAAAACTTAAAAAGTAGATTTAAATTTAAAATAAATCTGTGGAATATCAAAAAAGCCATTTCTAGAAGAAAGAGGGTAGATGCAATTGTGTGTCACATCAGTTAATTTTCACCTCGGGTGTCCTTTAAGTGGCTATATAAAAAAAAAATGTTTCCAGACAGGTTTTTTTTTTCTTTTTACTTTTCAGAGAAACAATATGTATGAACCTGTACTATCATGAGCAGAGCCAAGTCAATGCATCTCTTGTCACCGCAGCTGCAACAAACCTTTATTTTCTTAAAAAAAAAAAAAATCTTTAATTTTACTTTGTAAACTGTATATGCCATGGCCTACTATGACATTGTCTGGTCTCTGCTACAGTGGCTGCAAAAATATTGTTTTTTTTCTGTGTAGAGCCAAGTCAACTCATCTCATCTCTTGTCAGTGTCACTCACCAAGGATGCAACAAACATCTATTTTCTTTAAAAAAAATTGTTTGTAAAATGTATATACCATGACACTGTCTGGCCTCTGCTACTGCGGCTGCAAAAATATTTTTTTTTCTAAAATTACATTTGTATGTAATATAAATTTCTATACAGCACATATAGAATATTTCAATATAACTGTTTATTAATAATCCTAACAAATTAGTCTTAAGAATGCATAAATCTCATAAACTCTCTCTCGCACATACCACACCCACCAAGCCACTGCAGTAGGTAAAAAAAAGTTTCCAAACAACGTTAAAAATATGTAAAAAACAATAAATAAAAATATAATTGTAAAAAATATATCCTTTAGGCAGCTTCTAGTGTATATGTCTTGTAAACAACATTATTGTATCTCAGAAAAAAAAACCCACATATACTGTATAAGTAGATAAATACTTGCTCTGCTTACATAACATATGTATAGTACTGTCAACATTTTGATTTTAGTGATTTTTCTTTAGTGAAAAAAAAAAAAGGAAAAAAAATCCTTTGTAGGATTCTCCATTTTAACTGTGTCAATTTTGAAATTTTGAAGCCAGTCCTGATGTAATTTCCTCCTTTACTCTCCTCTGCCTGATTGTGTATGTATTGCCCGCCCTCCTCCCAGTCTCCAGACACTCCCATCCAGCTCTGAGTAATTTTCTCAGCTTCTCAGCATGAGAAATACTGGTCAATCAGAGAGGAACAGAGACGTGGGAGGATAAAATGGGAGGGAAAGAGGCCTCAGCAAATAAGGCTGCATTAGTTATGTCTGAGGGGAAAAGGGGAGGAAAGTAAGCAAGAAAAAAAAGAAAAAAAAACCCAGCATGCAGTGCAACTTCCTTTGTGCAGCAGATGTACTAAATAAGAACCAGGGAAACTAGGGAATTATGTTTTATGGATTAGAAAAGTAAGAGTGATTTTCAACTTTTGGATTGTCTAGTTAGCACACTTATTACTTGTTTACCAGATAAAAATTAAAAAATTGATTTTTTTATTTTATGCCCGATAGTTACACTTGAACCCCTTGTCCCCCATGCAGGCTGTATTAACCAGAATGCAGAGTCATGTGGAGCGTGGGGCTTCGTACTCCGAGCTTTACCAGCCCACATGGTCCATGGTGTGGGGGGCTCTGGAGGAGATGGGCAGCCAAGCCTCCCCCTCTCCCCCAGAGCTCTTGTACAGTTCATGGACAATGGGTTCTTCCCCACCTCGGTGACCCAGTGGGAGGTGGGGTGACAACACCCTGGAAGGGGCTCAAGGTGGCATCTGGGAGTCCCCTTTAAGAAGGGAACTCCCAGATGCCAGCACCATCCCAAGCAGAAATGAGCAAAGGGTTATATAGAACACCTTACCCATTTCCACAAAGGGTTAAAGAAATTAAAATGTAGCCACAAGAAAAGTTCTTTAATATTCTTAATTAACCATGATGAATATTTACCTTTAAAAAATGTTCCCATGTCAATGTCTTCGAAAATGTCCCCACACCAAAATCCTCTAATGTTGCGAGCTTGATTGAAGATCTCCGCACACCTTCTGTCACACGCCGCTACTCCTCCGTGCAGCTCTAGCTATACTAAGTATAACTAAAGCTAAAGCATCTTAAAATTTGACTCCAAGGCTCCACATTGGTCTATTAACAGACCAATGGGAATCCTCCAGCAAGAAAGCGGACTCCCAGATGCCACTATGAGCCCGCCCAGGGCGTCGTTACCTCCACCTCCTCCTGGGGCACAAGAGGTGAGAAACAGCACCTTGTCCTTGGATTGGACAAGTGCTTTTGGGGAAAGGAGGAGTCTTGGCCGCTCCTTTGCTCCAGAGCCCCCCCATACCATGGACCTTGTGGGCTGGTATAGCTGAGGGTGTGAAGCCACACATGGCCGGGACTCCGCACTCTGGCTATCCCAGCCTGCATGGGGGACAAGCGGTTAAAGATGCTTTGGAGGGGGACCCCACATCATTTTTTAAATTTCCCCCACTCTACATAAAAAGTGCTCCAAAAATAGGCAAAGTTGCCAAGGGTCCTTATGCAGCCATATTGCAGCTGTATAGCGATCCCTGGCCAAGGTGTTGCCACAAATTCTCACAGAGTTTCCAGGTTGTCATTATGCACTGTGTACCCTGACTCCCTGGAAACTCTGTCATGAGGTTCACTGCTATTTCTTTTGAGATATGTAAATTTACATGACCATTAGGTTGATACATGATCTATCATTTACTGCATTTGAATATAGACTTTTTTTCTATTTGTAACTTAACCTTAAAATCTTTTTTTCTCCAAAACTATAAGATCTATTATTATTTGACTTCATTTTTTTAAATTTGACTTAAGTTTTTATTTAAAGGTGTCCCCTAAACAACTTTTGTTATGACTTTGGATAGAAGTTAGTGATACTTGTACTCCAAATGTATGATACATATTTTACTGGATTGCTTGGGGCAAAAAAAAAAAAGTGTTTTTCTTATAACATTTTAAAACTCTTGAGATTCCCATAAAGTCGGCAGGTTTGATTACTGTTATTGTATTTAGCACAAACCACATGTGGGGAAATCACGATAGACACTTTGATTTTCTAGGTTGATTTTTAAGAGTGCTGAGGAGACCATGGTCTACATGATGAAAATAACCATGTCCGCAGTTGCCATTTTCACCCTCTTAGGGATGTTGGTGGATGCAAAACTTACAGGTGAGTTCCATACAATTTTTGTAACAATACACTATTTTATTGTGTGAAGAAGTATAACTTGGAGTTCCCGCTGTTGACAAAGGCCACTAGTCATCCTGTTACATCTAAAATGGAGTGATGGGGCCAAGCATGATGGGGAGTTGGTGTGAGATTTCACCACAACCAAAAACATCATACGAATTTATAGAAAAAAGGGTTGAAGGCAGTGGTGTAACTATCACACCTGCAAGGGATGAAGGCACATGGGGGGCCCAGAGGGGGAGAAGACTCAGAGGGGACCCGTGGCTCTGGGGACCACCGCCCGCCCCTAGGCCTTAACGAGCGGGCAGATGCATAAGACAATAATGTATTTATTTGGTGAGCAAGCTGTGTGCTGTATCGTGTGGGGGCGGGCACTAGGACCTGGGAGGCATACTTCTTCTCTACCTCCTGAATCTCCTGCTTGGATACTTCTTCATTGGGCCCCATCTTGCATAAATTTAGAAGTATTTGCATATCATTGATCATCGCTAGGTTTTTTTAATCTATATCCTGCCTGAGTTATTTTTCGAGGGAGGGAGCGGTTGGTGCCTGTGTACCTGATTTCTGTTCTGTGGGGGGCCTGGGTAAGATGCCTGCCTGATTTCTGTTTTGTCGTGGAGGAAGGGAGGCTGGGTCTGGGTGCCTGCTTTATTCCTGTTTTGTTTTGGTTTGAGTCAGTTTGTCAATTTGGGGGGGGAGGCGGGGTCCAGAAGCAGGCGATTTGGGTGCTCACTTGAGCTGGAAGTTTGGTCTCCACTATAGGGGCCTGTATAATAGCAATAGCTTTGAGGGGTAATTTGGGCGCCTGTGGCACCCAATATTCATACAGGGTGCTCATATTACCCCTCAATGCTGATATTTCAACAGGTGGCTATGGTAGCACCAGAGAAGTTTTTTTTTTCTTTCGGTGACTGGCAGAGGGGGGGGGGGGGAGTTAAAGCTAGGCGTGCGGGGGCGGTTAGGAAAGAAAGGGGGATCTAAGGTTAATTATCAGGTTAATCATGCGTAATTTCGAATGCTTATACAACGTCAATGAATGAACAATTCTTAATTACATATAGGCGTAAATGTGAACATTTACGCATAATTTTATGTAATCGTAATTAGCTGATCACGTTTCGAGGCTAAACTGCACCCAGGGCGAGGGTATAAAAATCCCCCCCTCCATGGAGCCAGGTATGGTGCCCACAGCATTGGTTAGCTATGTATAGGTCCCCCCAGTATAGGTAGCCAGGGAAATTTGATGTCCGAGCCATCTCTAATCAGCATTGCTTCAGTTTTTTCCTTGTTGCCTTTCAGGCCTGAGGCAATTCCAAATTTAGAATGCTAATTAATGAAGTGTGAGGTTTGTATGTGGACAGGAGCAGGTCATCTACAAAAAGTGCTACATTTAAATATCTTGGTACCCATACATGGTCCTTTGATTGACACATCCTCTCAAATTTTAGCTAATAGGGTCTCAAATGCCAATATAAATACAATACAATACAATACAATAACATTTGTAAAGCGCTTTTCTCCCATAGGACTCAAAGCGCATAGCTGTGTCTCAGATTAATACAGGGTTTCAGGCTGGGTTGTGTTACAGAGGAGATAGTCAGATGTTCATGAATGCCAGACTGAAAAGGTAGGTTTTCAGTTTAGACTTAAATGTTTCCAGGGATGGGGCTGTCCTGATTGGGTGTGGCAGGGAGTTCCAAAGTGTAGGGGCAGCATGACAAAAGGCTCTGTCTCCAAAGGTTTTGAGGTGAACTCTGGGGGTGACCAAGGTGTTACGTCCTTTTGATCTAAGATTGTGGGGGGTGTGATGTAGTTGCAACAAGTCCTTCAGGTATCCAGGGCCCAGATTGTGCAAGGATTTGAATGTCAGTAAGCCAATCTTAAACAGAATTCTCCATTTTATCGGTAGCCAGTGGAGTGAGCTCAGGGTTGGTGTTATGTGGCAATGGCGGGGTTGGCTCGTTAACAGCCTTGCGGCGGCATTCTGTACTAATTGCAGGCGGCGTAAGTCTTTCTTATGCAGGCCTGTGTAGAGGACGTTGCAGTAGTCTAACCTTGATGTGACGAAGGCATGAACTAGGGTTGGAAGATCCTCTGAAGGAATTAGGTGTTTAATCCTTGCAATATTCCTTAGGTGAAAGAAGGAATGTTTCACAACAGCTGAGATTTGATTCCTGAAGCTTAATTTCCCATCAATCAGTACTCCCAGGCTGCGCACACAGTCTGAGTTGTTCAGGTCTGAGCTCCCTATCCTTAGCGGTGTTGGTCGAGACTGGAGCTGCTTTGCTGTTGAGCCCTGGCCCTCGATAACAAGAACCTCTGTTTTGTCAGCATTAAGTTTTAGCCAATTATTATTCATCCACTCCTGAAGCTCAGCTAAGCATGCGTTTATTTGTGGAGTAGGGTCTGTGACGTCAGGTTTGAATGACAAATATAGCTGGGTGTCATCAGCATAGCAATGATATGTCAGGCCATGTTTTTGTATGATTTCTCCAAGTGGCAGCATGTATATGGTGAACAGTAAAGGGGATAATATTGCGCCCTGAGGTACACCGTATTTTAGTGGTACAGGGTTGGAGAGGAAGGGCCCTAAGGCTACCCTTTGTGTTCTGCCAGCCAGGAAGGAGTTGAACCACAGGAGAACAATGCCATCTATGCCACAGTACTCTTGTAGCCTGTTGAGTAAGATTTCATGATCGACTGTGTCAAAAGCCGCTGAGAGGTCGAGCAAAATCAGGATGGAACATTGACCCTTGTCTCTTGCAATGAGCAGATCATTGCAAATCTGGGTGAGGGCTGTTTCACAGCTGTGATATTTCCTGAAGCCAGATTGAAGAGGGTCAAGGATGTTGTTTCTGGAGAGCCTGGCTTCAAGTTGGAGGTAGACAGCCTTTTCAATAACTTTTCCCAGAAAGGGGAGGTTTGAGACAGGTCTGTAGCTGTTTAGAGCATCTGGGTCTAAGGATGGTTTCTTGAGTAGAGGCCTGACGATTGCTTCTTTCAGAGTAGAGGGAAACCACCCTTCTTGTAAGGAGCCGTTGACTATTTTGTGGAATGCCGGTGTAAATAGTTCAGGGCATTTCAACATGAACTTAGTGGGGCCAGGGTCCAGATCGCAGGTAGTCTGGCGAAGGTTTGAGAGGATATCCAAGATGTCTTTTTCAGTGATTACCTTAAAATCAGACCATGGTGGTAGGCTATTTTTGCACCTGTTATATGGCTCTGCATGGGTTTCTGGGGCTGTGAATTGAATGGCAGATCGTATGGAGGAGACTTTGTCTGAGAAGAAGTGGGCAAATTCCTCGCACAGTTCCTGTGAAGGTCTGATGCTGGATTTCCTGCAAGATGGATTGCAGAGACTGTCAACCGTGCGGAAGAGTTGGGCAGGTCTGTTGGCTGCATTTGCAATTTCGTGAGACAGGAATAAGGACTTCTTTTTGTTAATCATCGTTTGATATTTTTTCAGGTGAGCAATTAGGGAAAGTTTGTCATCAGGAGACTGATGTTTGCGCCACCTTCGTTCCAGTCTGCGTCCTTGTTTCTTTAGTTTCTTTATAGAGTTGTCAAACCAGCGAGCATGATGTAATGGTGCGGAACGTTTAATCTTTAAGGGAGCTATGGCGTCAAAAGTGGCTGAGACATCGTGGTTATATTTAAGGACAATGGATTCAAGGCCGAAGTTGTGATCTGTCAGTCCACCTAGATTGAGGCTGTTCTGAAGGTGTTGGGGTGTCAAACCTTTCAAGGAACGATATTTTATTAGTTCTTTCACTTGGTGTTTTGTAGCCGGTGCTGTAAAGGAGAAGTGGACAGTGTGGTGGTCTGACCAAACTACTGGATCAATTTCCACATTGGATATTAGGAGTTCTGAATGGAAAATGAGGTCCAAAGTGTGTCCTTTTTTGTGGGTAGGGAGGTTGACGGCTTGAGAGAAGCCCAGTTCATTCATGGAGAGAAGTAGCTTAGTTCCAAATTGGGAAGAGTGTGTATCGACCCGTGCGTTAAAGTCTCCAAGAATTATCCACCTAGGGTGTTTCAGTGTTATGCAAGATACAAGTTCTGCTATTTCCTTGAGAAAAGCTGAGCCAGCGTCAGGGGGTCGGTAGACAAGCAGTATGTTTATGTTTTTTCCAGCTGAGAGCTGGGCTGCTAGACATTCAAAAGAGTGGGTGGGGGCTACAGCAAGGGGTTTAATATTCAAACTGGATTTGAAGCACAGAGCTAATCCTCCGCCCTTGCGGTTTTGCCTTTCACAGTGTAAAACTGAGTAATTGTCTGGTACCGCAGCTGCGAGAGTGGGTCCTGAGTTCTGATCCAACCATGTCTCTGTAATTAAAGCTAGATCTGAAGCCTCTATTAGATCATGAATAACTGCTGTTTTGTTGTTTATGGACCTGGCATTGCAGAGTACTGCTTTAATGTTGTTTAAAGAGGGCTGGGGAAAGGGTGCAGCCCTGTTTGGTTACCCTTGCTATTTTAAAGGAGTCAGATTCATAGCCTGAAGTGGGAGTGTTGGCTGATGGGTTACTATATAGGTTTTGAAGAAATGTTACGAAGGGCCCTTCAAAGCCAAATTTACCCAAGGCAGAGTATACAAATTCCCAATTCAGAGAATTGAAAGCGTTTTCTACTGTAACTATATACACTGGCTATATAAGAGGGAGACCTGGCTATATACACTGGTTATATACGGGATGATGTGACTATATACACTGGTTATATACAGGGGGGATCTGGCTATATACACTGGTTATATACAGGGGGGATATAACTATATACACTGGCTATATACGAGGGAGATCTTGCTATATACACTGGTTATATATGGGGGGATCTGGCTATATACACTGGTTATATATAGGGGGATCTGGCTATATACACTAGTTATATACAGGGATCTGGCTATATGTACTGGCTATATACACTGGCTATAGACAGGGGGATCTGACATTATACATAGTAATTCAACTATATACACTGTCTATAGATGGGGGATCTAATTATACACACTGACTATATAGATTAGCTACCTATACTGGGGCAACTATACTGGCTACCTATGCTGGGTAACTATACCTGGCTACCCTAATACTTAGGGTGAAAATGTTCAGGTACTGCGCAAAAATTCCAAATGGGGGTAACCCGCAGACGACCAGTTTACGCCGATCGGCGTTAGCTGGTCGTCAAGAGGTTAAGGAACATGGGTTTAAACCTCCCAAAAGACCAGGCCATTTTTTGCTAATTATGCCACTGCAGCTTTAAGGCCTCGCTGCAGGGCCGTACAACTCAGCACACAAGTGATCCCCCCCCCCATTTTCTGCCCACCAACAGAGCTCTCTGTTGGTGGGCAATGATTGCTCCTAGGATGTTTATTTATTTATTTTTTATAAATATTTATTTTAATATTTTTTAAATAAATAACTATATTTTTTTCATAATTTTTCTACTCCCTCCCTTTCCCCGCCAGCCAATCCATGCGATCAGCTGTCATAGGCTTCAGCCTATGAGAGCCAATCGCTTTCCTGTCTCCAAGAGGGACAGCCGTGTCACACGGCTGTCCCCAGTACAGCCCTGCCTTAGATTGCAGCGCTGTACAGTGGTAATAGATGCCGCCGTTTCACCGTCTAACAGTCTTTGGGAGACTGATGGCGGAGCGGAGCTCCATCATTCAAGCAAAGATGTGTGCGCAATCTCCTGCAAAACACGCCCCCAGGACTGTACACCGATTGACGTTAGGCGGTCCTGGGGCTGCCGCCACCTTTCAATGGTTCAATAGAACACAAATAAATAATTAATGCACTTGACTGATTCTGTCTTTTCATATTTACTTACAGAGGAGAATGTTGCCCTTAGAGGTCGTGCAACCATGTCGTCTAAATACTATGGGCCTGACTCATCTTTAACTGACGCCATGAATGCAATAGATGGAAATACGGACACCAACTACTATCATGGCTCTTGTGTCTCCACAAATGGCGAATTTTCTCCTTGGTGGAGAGTAGATTTACTGGAGAGCTACAAAATATCCCACGTAGTCTTCACTGCCAGAGGGGACTGTTGTGGTGATGACCACATGAACGGAGCTGAGATTCTTATCGGTGACTCCCTGGCCAACAACGGGAACGATAATGCAAGGTGGGTTTTTGTACATTTTGTTGGAATAGCCAGAGACCGCAATAAAAGCTAGAACTTTACAGTAACAGTTTTGTACACAGTAGTGAGGAGTGGTTGCACACCTAAACCAAGCTGTACCTGACTGACACTAGCTGCATAGAGATGCAAGGCCTCTTAAAGATGCAACTGCACTTGTTACAGCTAAGACAGGTGCTATACATCTACACTAATTGAGGATGTTCACTTCCTGTAACATTCTGTGGAGATGCAGCTGCGGGCAGTCAGGATGCCCCCGCAGCTGCTTCGGTTTCCCTGTCGGGCGTTTCTCCTGTCTCTCCGGCGTCTAGCACGCCGAGGGGATTGTCAGTGGCTCATAGGGTGGCTTTGTCGTGCGCGCACGCGCACAGATGGGGCCTTTATGCGGGGAGGAGGCGCGTCAGCTGACCTGCCGGTCGGCTGATGTCAGAGGAGGCTCTCAGCAGCTCGGATTGGCTGATGGGCGTGGGCGTGGCCGAGGGATCTCCTCCGCTTCTTAAGCCTCCGAGAATCACTTGCAAACTGTCTGCTGTTGCGAATGCTTCGTGTGAGCACTCAGACCTTAGATAATTCTGGTGTGCTTTGATCTGGGAGGAAACCAGGGATTTCACACAAGACTAGGAATTGTTATTACTACTGTTATTATTGCTTGATTATCTGTGTATGGCTCTGGCTCTCTTCTGACTACTCTTACGCTAAAAGATTCTGTACTTTTGCCGATTTGATCCTGTTGCTGACTCTGCCTGAAATACCTATATCCTTCTGCCTGCCGATTCTGTGCTGTATCCTCCTGTCTGTTGCCGAACCGATCTGTCTGACCACTCTACTCACCAGTGAGCCCTTGTCACTGGTGAGGTTTCTTATTGATAGTACCCACCAGCTCCTCTGGTGAGGTTCTGCCAAAAACTAAACAGTATTACTGTTGCACCAAGCACTGTACACTTGCCATTACCTTGTTAGCTATACTTGCATTATTGGTGATTCTGCAGATCACCATATATTTAGGTATAGTGTCTGATTTATTGGTGATACTGCAGATCACACAATAACCAGACTTTTGTTTGCTACACCAATCGTTACAGAACAGCAGACCCAAAAATGTCTATGGAGATACTATGCACTCATGTCAAACTGTTACATAGTTACATAGTTATTTTGGTTGAAAAAAGACATACGTCCATCGAGTTCAACCAGTATAAAATACAACACCAGCCTGCTCCCTCACATATCCCTGTTGATCCAGAGGAAGGCGAAAAAACCCTTACAAGGCATGGTCCAATTAGCCCCTAAAGGGAAAAATTCCTTGCCGACTCCAGATGGCAATCAGATAAAATCCCTGGATCAACATCATTAAGCATTACCTAGTAATTGTAGCCATGGATGTCTTTGAACGCAAGGAAAGCATCTAAGCCCCCTTTAAATGCAGGTATAGAGTTTGCCATAACGACTTCCTGTGGCAATGCATTCCACATCTTAATCACTCTTACTGTAAAGAACCCTTTCCTAAATAAATGGCTAAAACGTTTTTCCTCCATGCGCAGATCATGTCCTCTAGTCCTTTGAGAAGGCCTAGGGACAAAAAGCTCATCCGCCAAGCTATTATATTGCCCTCTGATGTATTTATACATGTCAATTAGATCCCCTCTAAGGCGTCTTTTCTCTAGACTAAATAAACCCAGTTTATCTAACCTTTTTTGGTAAGTGAGACCTTCCATCCCACGTATCAATTTTGTTGCTCGTCTCTGCACCTGCTCTAAAACTGCAATATCTTTTTTGTAATGTGGTGCCCAGAACTGAATTCCATATTCCAGATGTGGCCTTACTAGAGAGTTAAACGGGGCAATATTATGCTAGCATCTCGAGTTTTTATTTCCCTTTTAATGCATCCCAAAATTTTGTTAGCTTTAGCTGCAGCTGCTTGGCATTGAGTACGATTATTTAACTTGTTGTCGATGAGTACTCCTAAGTCCTTCTCCAAGTTTGATGTCCCCAACTGTATCCCATTTATTTTGTATGGTGCTAGACCATTAGTACGTCCAAAATGCATGACTTTACATTTTTCAACATTGAATTTCATCTGCCATGTATGTGCCCATATAGCCATCCTATCCAGATCCTGTTGCAATATGACACTATCTTCCTGAGAGTTGATGATTCTGCACAATTTTGTATCATCTGCAAAAATAGCAACATTGCTCACTACTGCATCTACTAGGTCATTAATAAATAAATTGAAGAGCACTAGACCCAGAACAGACCCCTGTGGTACCCCACTGCTAACAGTCTCCCATTTTGAGTACGATCCATTGACCACAACTCTTTGTTTTCTGTCCATTAGCCAGTTCCCTATCCATGCACACAGACTCTTCCCCAGTCCTTGCATCCTCAACTTTTGCACCAGACTTTTGTGGGGAACAGTGCCAAAGGCCTTTGCAAAGTCCAAGTATATCACATCTACAGCATTCCCAATATCCACATTAGCATTCACTACTTCATAAAAGCTGAGCATGTTAGTCAAACAGGACCTGTCTTTAGTAAACCCATGTTGATGCTGAGAAATAAGATTATTTTCTAGTATGAAGTCATGTATAGTATCTCTTAGTAACCCCTCAAATAGTTTGAGGGGTTACTAACAGGGGTTACTGTTGACCACAGCCGTTAACGATCTTACCAATACGGTCAGCACACAACAGACACAAATTAATTTATTGTCTGAGGTAGTGACCCGACTTCAAAAGACCAATGCATCAGTGTCATCCCCTGTAGTTAGTGAGCCCAGGATGCCTCATCCTGAAAGATTTTCAGGGCACCGGTCTGATTTTTGGAATTCTAAGCATCGTTGCCTATCATATTCTGAGTTACGCCCGGTATCTTTGGGTTCTGAGAGTCAGCGAGTTACCTTTATAAAGACTTTATTATCTGGTGACTCGCAGACTTGGGCTTACAGTCTCCCCACTGGTCATGAGGCATTAACATCAGTTCAAAAGTTTTTTAAAGCAATGGCTATTATATATGATGATCCAGATTTAGCTATGACGTCAGAGAGGAAACTCAAAACTCTCCGACAAGGTCATAACACTGTTGAAACTTATGCTGCTGAGTTTAGAAAGTGGGCGGTGTCAGCCAGATGGGGGCAATATGCTTTACTAGACTGTTTTTCATCGGGGTTATCTGATGCTGTTGCTGATCTGATGTTAAGCCAGCCAGAACCTAAAACAGTAGATGAGGCAATCTCTTTAGCTTTCAAGATTGACCATCGAGTTCGTTACCAAAGGCAAACTCAAGGTAGAGCGTCAGAAAGGCCTTCCCCTGTTCCTTTCTCTGCTCCTACCCCTTCTTCTCCTCCTCAGGACAAACCGATGCAAATCGGACAATCCAAGCTCTCTGAGGTTGAGAAAAATAGGAGACGTACTGGGAGACTCTGCCTGTACTGTGCAGAGAAGGGTCATGTGGTACAAACATGTCCCAGGAAAGTGGAAAACTCTATCGCCTAGGTGTAGCTGGAGGTACTACCCTAGGCGATTCTGTGTTTCCTCTAAAGAATAGTCGCTTACTTCTCCCGTGTTCTATCACCTGGGAAGGTCAAGTCCAGTCTACCCAGGCCTTTATAGACTCGGGTTCCGCAGCAAATTTTATGGATTATGATTTTGCTATTAAGTTTGGTTTTCCTCTTCTCTCTTTGGACGTCAGATGGTTGTTACTGCAGTGGATGATTCACCACTGCAGGGCAAACAACCTCTTTCTCATACTCCTGTACTGTTGTGTCGAACAGGGGCTTTGCATAAGGAACAGATACAGTTCTTTGTACTTAAGATGGCTAACTCTACTGTGATCCTTGGTATGCCGTGGCTTCAAAAACATTCCCCTCAGATCGACTGGAGTTCTAGGCAATTTTTGAGCTGGTCCTCCTACTGCCATG
This sequence comes from Hyperolius riggenbachi, assembly GCF_040937935.1. Lineage (NCBI taxonomy): Eukaryota > Metazoa > Chordata > Amphibia > Anura > Hyperoliidae > Hyperolius > Hyperolius riggenbachi. The sequence goes on from NC_090649.1 coordinate 33,734,331, forward strand.
ATCATTGTATAGAAAAAGCCACGGTGTGTGCTACCAAGATTCAAGTGGAAGGGTTGCCTATTCAGTATTCTGACATTTTTTGTCCCAAGGCGGCAGACAAACTTCCTCCTCATTGAAGTTTTGACTGCCCCATTGACTTGAGATCAGGTTGTATGCCCCCTAGAGGCCATTTATATAACCTTTCGGGGCCTGAAAAACTTGTCATGCAGGAGTATATTAAAGAAAATTTAGCCAAAGGTTTCATCCGTCCATCTAGGGCAGGTTTCTTTTTTGTACAAAAGAAAGATGGTGGCCTTCGGCCATGTATCGATTACAGATAATTGAACAAAATTACTGTAAAAAATCGTTACTCTCTTCCTCTGATTGATGACTTGTTCGCTCAGATTACTGATGCAGGTGTCTTCACTAAACTCGATCTCAGAGGGGCATACAACCTGATTCGCATAAGAGAGGCTGACGAGTGGAAGACGGCGTTCAACACACCCGATGGGCACTACGAGTACCTTGTGATGCCCTTCGGGTTGTGTAACGCACCCGCCGTCTTCCAGGAGTTGATTAACGAAGTCTTTAGGGAGGTTCTGGGGCGGTTCGTCCTAGTCTACTTAGATGACATACTCATTTTCTCATCTAATATTGCTGAACACAGGGAACATGTGAAGTATGTTTTAAGGAAACTACGACAAAATTCCTTGTATGCTAAACTCAAGAAGAGTCTATTCGAAGTTTCTGAAGTTCCCTTCCTGGGGTACATAATCTCCACCGCAGGACTCTCTATGGACCCCAAGAAGGTTTCTGCTGTCCTGGAGTGGCCCCAACCTGTAGGGTTGAAGGCACTCCAGCGATTTCTTGGCTTCGCTAACTATTACAGGAAGTTTATCAAAGGATTTTCCTCTGTGGTCTCACCTCTCACTGAGCTTACCAAAAAGGGGGCAGATACATACAATTGGTCAGCAGAAGCTCAGTCTGCATTTTCATCACTTAAAAAAATTGTTCTGCTCCACCCCCATTTTAAGACATGTGGACATTACTCTCCCATTCATTGTTGAGGTGGATGCTTCAGAGATTGGGGTTGGGGCTGTATTGTCTCAGCACTCCGGTCTGCAGGGCAGGTTGCACTCTTGTGCTTTTTTCTCTAGGAAGTTTTCCCCGCTGAGAGAAATTATGATATTGGGAATCGAGAACTGTTGGCCATCAAACTTGCGTTTGAGGAATGGCGACATTGGCTCGAGGGGGCTGAACATACTATCACAGTCAATACCGATCACAAGAACTTAGAGTATATTGAAGGGGCTAAACGCCTCAGTCCCAGACAAGCCCGTTGGTCCCTGTTTTTCACGAGATTCAGATTCATTGTTACCTACAAACCTGGTAGTAAGAACGTCAAGGCTGATGCATTATCCAGATGTTTCGAGCCCGAGACAATACAGCCCTCAACTCCCGAAAACATCCTCCCCGAGAAAGTGGTTCTTGCTGCTACTGAGACTTGGGAGGATTGGGCATCTACTCTGAAATCTTATCAGCAGGAGGTTCCCGAAGGGAAACCAGATGGAGTTCTCTCTGTACCACTACATTTCCGAATAAAAATTCTTCATGTTTTCCATTCTCATAAGAATGCAGGGCATCCAGGGGTTGCCAGAACGCAGGAGCTGCTAGACAGATGTGTTTGGTGGCCATCCATTGTGTCTGATTGTAAAGAGTTTGTCGGAGATTGCTCTGTGTGTGCCAGGAGTAAGCCGTTCAGGCGTGCTCCTGTGGGGACTCTACAGTCACTACCAGTGCCTGAACAACCATGGACCCATCTGTCCATGGATTTTGTGGGTGAGCTGCCCAGATCTGAGGTCATCTGGGTGGTATTCGATGGGTTTAGTAAGATGGCCCATTCTATCCCACTGAACGGACTCCCCTCTGCTCAAGAACTGGCAGAACTCTTCATTCACCACATTTTCCGGCTGCATGGTATCCCGGAGAATGTGGTGTCAGACAGGGGAGTCCAGTTCGTCTCCAAGTTCTGGAGGGCGTTCTGTCATCACTTAGGTATGAACCTTTCATTTTCCTCCAGCTACCACCCAGAGACTAATGGGCAAACGGAAAGGGTTAACCAGTCCCTTGAGCAGTTCCTCAGGTGCTATGTGGCAGATGCTCAGTTGGACTGGGTGACATTTTTGCCATTCGCAGAGTTTGCCCATAATAACTTAAAGAGCACCTCTTCAGGTTTCTCCCTGTTCCAGGTAGTAACGGGGAGATCGCCGAAGTTCTCTCCACTGCCATTAGTGTCATCTCCTTTTCCTGCCCTGGAAGAGTGGCAGGGAACTTTGAAGGAGATTTGGAGTTTGGTCAAAAGAAACCTAGGAAAGGCCTTTCAGATTCAGAAAAATCAGGCAGATAATAGACGCTCTGTGGAGTGGGATTTTGCACCAGGTGATATGGTGTGGGTTTCTACCAGGCAATTGGCTTTGAAACAGCCTTCTGTGAAGTTGGGTCCCAGATTTATAGGTCCATACCCCGTGTCCAAAAAGATCATTAGTGTCACATATGTTATTTCACTACCTTCCAGTATGAGAGGTGTGAAGTCATTCCATGTGTCTCTGTTGAAGCCTGCTGTGCATGTGGATTCCCCCCCTCCCCCCCGTGGTGATTGATGGTGAACCTGAGTTTGAGATAGAGCAAATGTTGGACTCTCGGTGGGTGCAGAACTCCATACAGTACCTTGTTCACTGAAAGGGGTATGGGCCTGAGGAGAGATCTTGGGTACCAGGGCATCGTATGCATGCAGAGGAACTTAAGGAAAAGTTTCATGAATCGCATCCTGAGAAGCCAGGTAGACCGTGTTCGGAGTCCACGCCTCAAGGGGGGGGGGGGGGGGGTACTGTAACATTCTGCGGAGATGCAGCTGCGGGCAGTCAGGATGCCCCCGCAGCTGCTTCGGTTTCCCTGTCGGGTGTTTCTCCTGTCTCTCCGGCGTCTAGCACGCCGAGGGGATTGTCAGTGGCTCATAGGGTGGCTTTGTCGCGCGCACAGACGGGACCTTTATACGGGGAGGAGGCACGTCAGCTGACCTGCCGGTCGGCTGATGTCAGAGGAGACTCTCGGCGAATTTTCTCCTTGGTGGAGAGTAGATTTACTGGAGAGCTACAAAATATCCCACGTAGTCTTCACTGCCAGAGGGGACTGTTGTGGTGATGACCACATGAACGGAGCTGAGATTCTTATCGGTGACTCCCTGGCCAACAACAGGAATGATAATGCAAGGTGGGTTTGGGTACATTTTGTTGGAATAGCCAGAGACCGCAATAAAAGCTAGAACTTTACAGTAACAGTTTTGTACACAGTAGCGAGGAGTGGTTGCACACCTAAACCAAGCTGTACCTGACTGACACTAGCTGCATAGAGATGCAAGGCCTCTTAAAGATGCAACTGCACTTGTTACAGCTAAGACAGGTGCTATACATCTACACTAATTGAGGATGTTCACTTCCTGTAACATTCTGTGGAGATGCAGCTGCGGGCAGTCAGGATGCCCCCGCAGCTGCTTCGGTTTCCCTGTCGGGCGTTTCTCCTGTCTCTCCGGTGTCTAGCACGCCGAGGGGATTATCAGTGGCTCATAGGGTGGCTTTGTCGCGCGCGCACGCGCACAGACGGGGCCTTTATGCGGGGAGGAGGCGCGTCAGCTGACCTGCCGGTCGGCTGACGTCAGAGGAGACTCTCGGCAGCTCGGATTGGCTGATGGGCGTGGGCGTGGCCGAGGGGTCTCCTCCGCTTCTTAAGCCTCCAAGAATCACTTGCAAACTGTCTGCTGTTGCGAATGCTTCGTGTGAGCACTCAGACCTTAGATAGTTCCGGTGTGCTTTGATCTGGGAGGAAACCCGGGATTTCACACAAGACTAGGAATTATTATTACTATTGTTATTACTGCTTGATTACCTGTGTATGACTCTGGCTCTCTTCTGACTACTCTTACGCTAAAAGATTCTGTACTTTTGCCGATCTGATCCTGTTGCTGACTCTGCCTGAAATACCTCTATCCTTCTGCCTGCCGATTCTGTACTGTATCCTCCTGTCTGTTGCCGAACCGATCTGTCTGACCACTAGAGGTGTAGCGAACGGTTCGCCGGCGAACGGTTCCAGGCGAACATTGGTGGTTCGCGTTCGCCTGCGCCAGGCGAACTTTTACGGAAGTTCGATTCGCCCCATAATGCACTATGAGGGTTAACTTTGACCCTCTGCATCACAGTCAGCAGGCACATTGTAGCCATTCAGGCTACAGTAAGCCCTGGAGCCCCCCCCCCCCCCTTATATAAGGCAGGCTCCGGCGGCCATTACACTCACTCGTGTGCCTGCTAGCTAGTGAGAGGAAAGGGACAGCTGCTGCAGACTTGTTCTTTTAGGGACAGATTAGTTAGGTTCTTGGCTGCTTAGTTTGCTCTTGGCTGATTGTTATTGCTTTATAGCACCCTAGCTTTTGTCAGAGCTCATCCTGTACTTTTTTTTTTTTTTACTGTGTGTCAAACTGACACTTTTGTTGCATGCACAGCCTTGCTAATTGATAGTGTGTGTGTGCCACTGCCAGCAGCCCAGCACATTCAGTGACTGACTGCCTGTGTGTGTGACAGGGAGCTGCACATTGTACTACCCAGTACTGCATATACCCAGTACCTGTTGTGTTTACTTAACCCACCTCATCACTGCATATACCTAGCTTTGTGTTGAGTGAACCCAGCTCACTGCATCCTACTACTACCTGTTGTGTTTACTTAACCCACCTCATCACTGCACATAACTACCTGTACTGTTGAGTGAACCCAGCTCACTGCATACACCTACTACCTGTTGTGTTTACTTAACCCACCTCATCACTGCACATAACTACCTGTAGTGTTGAGTGAACCCAGCTCACTGCATACACCTACTACCTGTTGTGTTGAGTGAACCCAGCTCACTGCATCCTACTACTACCTGTTGTGTTTACTTAACCCACCTCATCACTGCACATAACTACCTGTAGTGTTGAGTGAACCCAGCTCACTGCATACACCTACTACCTGTTGTGTTTACTTAACCCACCTCATCACTGCACATAACTACCTGTAGTGTTGAGTGAACCCAGCTCACTGCATATACCTACTACCTGTTGTGTTGAGTGAATCCAGCTCACTGCATCCTACTACTACCTGTTGTGTTTACTTAACCCTCCTCATCACTGCACATAACTACCTGTAGTGTTGAGTGAACCCAGCTCACTGCATATACCTACTACCTGTTGTGTTTACTTAACCCACCTCATCACTGCACATAACTACCTGTAGTGTTGAGTGAACCCAGCTCACTGCATCCTACTACTACCTGTTGTGTTTACTTAACCCACCTCATCACTGCACATAACTACCTGTAGTGTTGAGTGAACCCAGCTCACTGCATATACCGACTACCTGTTGTGTTGAGTGAACCCAGCTCACTGCATCCTACTACTACCTGTTGTGTTTACTTAACCCACCTCATCACTGCACATAACTACCTGTAGTGTTGAGTGAACCCAGCTCACTGCATATACCTACTACCTGTTGTGTTTACTTAACCCACCTCATCACTGCACATAACTATCTGTAGTGTTGAGTGAACCCAGCTCACTGCATCCTACTACTACCTGTTGTGTTTACTTAACCCACCTCATCACTGCACATAACTACCTGTAGTGTTGAGTGAACCCAGCTCACTGCATATACCTACTACCTGTTGTGTTGAGTGAACCCAGCTCACTAAATACACCTACTACCTGTTGTGTTTACTTAACCCACCTCATCACTGCATATACCTAGCTTTGTGTTGAGTGAACCCAGCTCACTGCATATACCTACTACCTGTTGTGTTGAGTGAACCCACCTCACTGCATCCTAGTACCTTTACTGTTCAGTGAACCCAGCTCACTGCATATACCTAGCACCCCCCCGAGATGGATAAAATGGACAAACCAGGTAGAGGAAGAGGTAGAGGCAGACCCAGAGGAAGGCCACCAGGCACCGGCAGGTCTGTGCGAGGTGGTGTTGGTGTGATTTCGTGCGGACCTGCCCCAAAATACAGTGCTCAGAAGAAGGCACGTGCCATCACTTCCCAAAATCGTTAGGAGGTGATTGAGTATTTAACACAGAACACCTCATCTCCCGCAGCCACCAGCGCTACAACAAGCACCACATCCGCTGCATTTGACACTTCGCAGGAGTTATTTGGTGGTGGTGGTGGTGAAATCACCAATTCACAGCCACTACTACTGTGTGTCAAACTGACACTTTTGTTGCATGCACAGCCTTGCTAATTGATAGTGTGTGTGTGCCACTGCCAGCAGCCCAGCACATTCAGTGACTGACTGCCTGTGTGTGTGACAGGGAGCTGCACATTGTACTACCCAGTACTGCATATACCCAGTACCTGTTGTGTTTACTTAACCCACCTCATCACTGCATATACCTAGCTTTGTGTTGAGTGAACCCAGCTCACTGCATCCTACTACTACCTGTTGTGTTTACTTAACCCACCTCATCACTGCACATAACTACCTGTACTGTTGAGTGAACCCAGCTCACTGCATACACCTACTACCTGTTGTGTTTACTTAACCCACCTCATCACTGCACATAACTACCTGTAGTGTTGAGTGAACCCAGCTCACTGCATACACCTACTACCTGTTGTGTTGAGTGAACCCAGCTCACTGCATCCTACTACTACCTGTTGTGTTTACTTAACCCACCTCATCACTGCACATAACTACCTGTAGTGTTGAGTGAACCCAGCTCACTGCATCCTACTACTACCTGTTGTGTTTACTTAACCCACCTCCTCACTGCACATAACTACCTGTAGTGTTGAGTGAACCCAGCTCACTGCATACACCTACTACCTGTTGTGTTTACTTAACCCACCTCATCACTGCACATAACTACCTGTAGTGTTGAGTGAACCCAGCTCACTGCATATACCTACTACCTGTTGTGTTGAGTGAATCCAGCTCACTGCATCCTACTACTACCTGTTGTGTTTACTTAACCCTCCTCATCACTGCACATAACTACCTGTAGTGTTGAGTGAACCCAGCTCACTGCATATACCTACTACCTGTTGTGTTTACTTAACCCACCTCATCACTGCACATAACTACCTGTAGTGTTGAGTGAACCCAGCTCACTGCATCCTACTACTACCTGTTGTGTTTACTTAACCCACCTCATCACTGCACATAACTACCTGTAGTGTTGAGTGAACCCAGCTCACTGCATCCTACTACTACCTGTTGTGTTTACTTAACCCACCTCATCACTGCACATAACTATCTGTAGTGTTGAGTGAACCCAGCTCACTGCATCCTACTACTACCTGTTGTGTTTACTTAACCCACCTCATCACTGCACATAACTACCTGTAGTGTTGAGTGAACCCAGCTCACTGCATATACCTACTACCTGTTGTGTTGAGTGAACCCAGCTCACTAAATACACCTACTACCTGTTGTGTTTACTTAACCCACCTCATCACTGCATATACCTAGCTTTGTGTTGAGTGAACCCAGCTCACTGCATATACCTACTACCTGTTGTGTTGAGTGAACCCACCTCACTGCATCCTAGTACCTTTACTGTTCAGTGAACCCAGCTCACTGCATATACCTAGCACCCCCCCGAGATGGATAAAATGGACAAACCAGGTAGAGGAAGAGGTAGAGGCAGACCCAGAGGAAGGCCACCAGGCACCGGCAGGTCTGTGCGAGGTGGTGTTGGTGTGATTTCGTGCGGACCTGCCCCAAAATACAGTGCTCAGAAGAAGGCACGTGCCATCACTTCCCAAAATCGTTAGGAGGTGATTGAGTATTTAACACAGAACACCTCATCTCCCGCAGCCACCAGCGCTACAACAAGCACCACATCCGCTGCATTTGACACTTCGCAGGAGTTATTTGGTGGTGGTGGTGGTGAAATCACCAATTCACAGCCACTACTGCAACAACAAGAAGAAGGCGCAGGTACACCACCTCCTACGTCTGAGTTAGGTGGCGATAGTATGGACGTAACATGTGTGGAGGGGGCTGATGAAACACCTGAAGTTGGTGCAGTTGAGGAGGTGTCTGAGGAAAGTGCAGCTGGCCAGGAGGATTATGATGACGATTATACGGATACCACATATGTTCCCGGTAGAGGAGATGACCAGGGGGACAGTTCAGAGGAGGAGTCAGAGAGGACTAGGAGGAGACGACTCCATGATAGAAGTAGAGGGAGCTCGTCCTCAGAAACAGCTGGGGGCAGTGTCCGGCGCCATGTATCGCCAGCTATGGCCAGACAGCCAACATGCCCTTCAACGTCAGCTGCTGATGCCACCGTAGCGCCATCACCCCAGGGGGGCTCATCGGTTTGGAAATTTTTTAACGTGTGTGTCTCAGATTGGAGCAAAGCCATCTGTTGTCTCTGCCAGCAAAAATTGAGCCGTGGAAAGGCCAACTCTCACGTAGGGACAAGTGCCTTACGAAGGCACCTGGAGAAAAGGCACAAACAGCTATGGCAAGAACACCTGAGGAAAAGCAGCACCCCTCAAAAGACAAGCCACCCTTCTTCTCCTCTTCCTCCTTCAGGTGCATCGTCTTCATCCACTTTCTCCCTTGCACCTTCACAGCCACCCTCCTCCACACCGCCTCTTCCCTTCAGCGGTTCCTTCTCCTCTGCCCACAGCAGTACCCAGCTGTCCGTGAAGGAAGTATTTGAGCGAAAGAAGCAAATGTCTGCCAGTCACCCTCTAGCCCGGCGCCTGACAGCTGGCGTGGCGGAACTATTAGCTCGCCAGCTATTACCATACAACCTGGTGGATTCGGAGGCTTTCCGTAAGTTTGTGGCCATTGGTACACCGCAGTGGAAGGTACCAGGCCGCAATTATTTTTCACAAAAGGCCATACCCAAACTCTTCCGTGCAGTTGAGAGGCAAGTGGTGTCATCTCTGGCACACAGCGTTGGGTCAAGGGTCCACCTGACCACGGATGCCTGGTCTGCCAAGCACGGGCAGGGCAACTACATTACATACACAGCCCATTGGGTCAACCTGGTGACCGATGGCAGCAAGCAGGGAGTACGTGGCTGCACAGAGGACCGACTTGTCACACCTCCACGGCTTGCAGGCAGGCCTCCAGCCACCTCCTCTCCACCTGCTATCACCGCTTCGCTGTCGTCATCCTCCTCCTCCTCCTCCTTGGCTGGTGCCGCCATCTCCTCTCCAGCTACACAGCCCCAGCACTTCAGGGCCTATGCTGCATGCCAGGTGCGACGGTGTCATGCAGTGTTAGACATGTCTTGCCTGAAAGCGGAGAGTCACACTGGAGCAGCTCTGCTGGCTGCTCTTAACAAACAGGTGGAGCAATGGCTGACCCCGCACAAGCTTGAGATCGGCAACGTGGTGTGTGACAACGGCAGCAATCTCATTGCTGTGTTGAATTTGGGAAAGCTGACACACATACCCTGCATGGCACATGTGCTTAATCTGGTCGTGCAAAGATTTGTGTCCAAGTACCCAGGCTTAGAGGACGTCCTGAAGCAGGCCAGGAAGTTGTGTGGGCATTTCAGGTGCTCTTACAAGGCCATGGCACGCTTTGCGGAGATTCAGCGTAGAATGAACTTGCCGGTGAGATGCCTGATTTGCGATAGCCCGACTCGCTGGAATTCCACCCTGCTGATGTTCTCTCGCCTGCTAGACCAGGAAACAGCCGTCACCCAGTACCTGTATAATTACAGTACAAGGACACAATCTGGGAGGATGGGGATGTTCTGGCCCAACAACTGGACACTGATGCGAAATGCATGCAGGGTCATGGAGCCCTTTGAGGACGTGACCAAACTGCTGAGTCGCGATGAGGGCACCATCAGCGACTTGATCCCCTACGCCTACTTCCTTGAGCGTGCCATGCGTAGAGTGGTGGATACAGCTGTGGAGGAGCGTGAACAAGAAGAGTTACGGCAGCAGGAGTCGTGGGATCCATTTACACCTGAACCCGATGTTTCCACAACACCGGCGGCAGCACAGAGGGGGGAGGAGGAGGAAGAAAAGGAGTCGTGTGGGGAAGGAGAGGAGTCAGACTCTGATGATGGTGATGATGAGGAAGGTGTTTCTGTGGAGAAGGAAGAGGCGGCGGAAGGAGAACAACCGCGGCAGCCATCACAGGGGGCTTCTGCTGCTCCACGTTCCCGTGGTATTGTTCGTGGCTGGGGGGAGGAAGAGGAGTTGCGCTCCGTCACTGAGGAAGAGCAAGAGGAGATGGAGAGTACGTCTGCATCCAGCTTTGTGCAGATGTCCTCTTTCATGTTGTCCAGCCTGTTGAGGGATCCCCGTATCAAAAAACTCAAGACGAATGACCTGTACTGGGTGGCCACGCTACTAGACCCTCGGTACAGGCACAAAGTGGCCGACCTGTTACCAACTCAACAAAAGGCGGAAAGGATGCAGCACTTTCAGAACAAGCTGTCGATGATGCTTTACAATTCATTTAAGGGTGATGTGGATGCACAACGCAATCAAGGTACCACTGGCAGTAACCCTCCTCCTCCCAAGTCCACGCAGGCAAGGACAGGACGCTCCAGCGATCTCAGGGTGATGTCGGACATGCGGACGTTCTTTTGTCCAACTCCTCGCCATAATCCTTCTGGATCCACCATCAAACAACGCCTGGAGCGGCCGGTAGCCGACTACCTGGCCTTGAGTGTGGATGTAGACTCTGCGAAAAGCGACGATGAACCCTTGGACTATTGGTTGCGCAGGCTTCACCTGTGGCCAGAGCTGTCCCAATTTGCCATACAACTTCTCTCTTGCCCTGCCGCAAGCGTCCTGTCAGAAAGGACCTTCAGTGCAGCTGGAGGCATAGTTACTGAGAAGAGAAGTCGCCTAAGTCATGACAGTGTTCAGTACCTGACCTTTATCAAAATGAATGAGGAATGGATCACGGAGGGCTACTGCACGACCGAAGACTAAGTCAGTCCCCACACACAGCATCTCTGCCTGCAGGCCGCTTGACTGCCTTCTCCGCCACCACCAACAGGGTCCAGGACTCTGGGCGGATTCCTGAATTTTTAAGGCCGCTGCTAGCAGCGGCCGCTACATTAATTTTTCTGGTGCGTGTACATGTGCCCATCCCCCTTCGTGATCATTACCTTGCTGCGGTGAAGGGGCTTGCGCATCACAATGAAGCAATGACCGCCGGCTATTTGAGTGTCTCGAGTGGGGGTGGCACACAAAAGATAATAAGGTCGTTGCTTCATTGTGGTCAGACCAAATTTGATCAGCTGGACTGTCACTGTTCTGTCATTCAGCTACATCAGCCGGGCGAGCATATGGGCTGAAAAGCCACCATCACCTGCACTCTTGTCATGGTGCGCACCAGTCCAGCACGGCCGTCACTACACAAATGGCTGTTTGCAGTCACTGCATACCTTTCACTGCATCTGTGACTGCACATTATACCTGGCAGTCAGTGCATAACTTGCACTTGCATGGATACACTTTTAAACAATTTAAAAATACAACCATCTAAACTTGCAAACAATTTAAAAATACAACCATCTAAACTTTCAAACAATTTAAAAATACAACCATCTATCATTTTCAAACAATTTAAAAAAAGGGCAAAAAAACTTGCCCTCCGTAAAACATTCTTGGCAAATGCTTTCGACTTGGTTTGTCTTCCGCTGGCTCAAGGGTCCATCTGACCACAGATGCCTGGTCTGCAAAGCACGGTCAGGGCAGCTACAGCATGGGTCTCAGCAGGCTCCCATTTCGGGCCGCAATCCAACCGTCATTCCCCGCGGTGACAATGGCAGACTTGCCCTCCATAACGGATTCCCGTTAAAGGATTTAAAGTTAATTCATTTCAATTAGGGCCGCAAAAGGTCCTCCTGAGTCCTGTATTGTTATTTTTGGTCACTACCTCGGGGCGGGCGTGCATGCCTGCCTGCCTCCCTCCTTTCCTGGATGTGTGGTGGTAGCCGTTGATCAGGCTCCAACTCCGGAACGCAATACAAGAGGGAGCTCGTCCTCAGAAACAGCTGGGGGCAGTGTCTGGCGCCATGTATCGCCCGCTATGGCCAGACAGCCAACATGCCCTTCAACGTCAGCTGCTGATGCCACCGTAGCGCCATCAGCCCAGGGGGGCTCAGCGTTTTGGAAATTTTTTAACGTGTGTGTCTCAGATCGGAGCAAAGCCATCTAGTGTCTCTGCCAGGAAAAATTGAGCCGTGGAAAGGCCAACTGTCACGTAGGGACAAGTGCTTTACGAAGGCACCTGGAGAGAAGGCACAAACAGCTATGGCAAGAACACCTGAGGAAAAGCAGCACCCCTCAAAAGACAAGCCGCGGAGAACAACCGCGGCAGCCGTCGCAGGGGGCTTCTGCTGCTCCACGTTCCCATGGTATTGTTCGTGGCTGGGGGGAGGAAGAATGGCTACACTTAAACAATTTAAAAATACAACCATCTAAACTTTCAACCAATTTAAAAATACAACCATATAAACTTTCAAACAATTTAAAAATACATCCATCTATCATTTTCAAACAATGTAAAAAAAGGGCAAAAAAACTTGCCCTCCGTAAAACATTCTTGGCAAATGCTTTCGACTTGGTTTGTCTTCTGCTGGCTCAAGGGTCCATCTGACCACAGATGCCTGGTCTGCAAAGCACGGTCAGGGCAGCTACAGCATGGGTCTCAGCAGGCTCCCACTTCGGGCCGGAATCCAACCTTCATTCCCCGCGGTGACAATGGCAGACTTGCCCTCCATAACGGATTCCCGTTAAAGGATTTAAAGTTAATTCATTTCAAATACACAGCAGGGCCTCGAAAGTCCGCCTCCTGTATTGTTATTTTTGGTCACTACCTCGGGGCGGGCGTGCATGCCCTCCTTGGATGTGTAGTGGTAGCTGTTTCTCAGGCTCCACACCGGATTCCATCCCTCATTCTCCGGCCATTACCCGGGGTCACAAATGGCAGACTTGCCCGCCTCCATATGATTCTCGTGAAAGGAATGTGGTGTCATCTTTGCCCGCCATAACTGGTTCTCGTTCAAGGATTTAAAGTACATTCATTTCAAATACACAGCAGGGCCTCGAAAGTCCGCCTCCTGTATTGTTATTTTTGGTCACTACCTCGGGGTGGGCGGGCGGGCATGCCTGCCCACTGCCCTCCTTGGATGTGTAGTGGTAGCCGTTGCTCAGGCTCCACACCGGATTCAAACCCCTCATTCCCCGGCCATTACCGGGGGTCACAATGGCAGACTTGCCCGCCTCCACAGGATTCTCATTGTAGCGGTACTGAACAAGTACACAGCAAGTACAAAATGTAATTTAAAAACAAAACGTAAGCTTTTTAACAATGCCATGGAAAGTTGAGAAGGAAGTCACACATTACCTGACATCACTGAGTGAGGAAGAGCAATCACGCCATGTTGCGCAGTAGTCCAGCATGGCTGTCACTACACAAACAGCTGTTTGCGGTGCGTTACACAGTGAGTTTGGTGTGTCAGTGTGAAGCAGTACTCTAATTACACTCCCTGATTGATGTATACACATGCAAGATGTTTTAAAGCACGTTAGGCCTGCAATTTAGCATTCAATGTGATTTCTGCCCTTAAAACGCTGCTTTGCGTTCAATCAAGATTTTTCCCCGGGACTTTTGGCGTGTATCCCACTCCGCCATGCCCCCCTCCAGGTGTTAGACCCCTTGAAACATCTTTTCCATCACTTTTGTGGCCAGCATAATTTTTTCTATTTTTCAAAGTTCGCCTCCCCATTGAAGTCTATTGCGGTTCGCAAACTTTTCCGCGAACCGAACCTTCCGCGGAAGTTCGCGAACCGAAAATCGGAGGTTCGCGACATCTCTACTGACCACTCTACTCACCAGTGAGCCCTTGTCACTGGTGAGGTTCCTTACTGATAGTACCCACCAGCTCCTCTGGTGAGGTTCTGCCAAAAACTAAACAGTACTACTGTTGCACCAAGCACTGTACACTTGCCATTACCTTGTTAGCTATACTTGCATTATTGGTGATTCTGCAGATCACCATATAATCAGGTATAGTGTCTGATTTATTGGTGATACTGCAGATCACACAATAACTAGACTTCTGTTTGCTACACCAATCGTTACACTTCCAAAATAATTTGCATGCAAAGGATTTCATAATAGACCCTTGCACTGCGATGAGGTCATCCTATCAGAAGGTAAAAACATGCAAAAGAGAGAGCGCTCTGAGTGACAAGTAAATAGGTACGTCCACCCTGCCAAAGTCAGGTCTCACCTGTTCGGAAGTGGCTGCTTGTACGACACAGCCTCTGATAGCGTTTGTCCCTTTAGGGGCGCACGCTCACCTCGCGAGACCACATAGGAGGAAGCGGCGTCTATGCGACATCAGATGCGTAAGATGGTGTGGAACTAAGTGGTATCGCACGGCTAGCAGATATTACCACCGCGACTTGCCGCAAATAAAATAGAAAGTGGTGAGGTAATAAGGTATAAAAAGGGGCTTATTTATTAGTAAAACCAACACATTTCTGAGAGAAAACATTGTCTGTTTCATCAGGCTAATAAATATTTATTAACAACACTTCTGCACAGTGTATCTACGCTCCTGTAAACTGCACTTCAGCCTCCCTCTCCTTCCCTGCAGCAGAATACTAATCAGTCAATGGGAACCTGTGTTCCCAAAGCCCATCAAAGTGCCACAGTGAATGACCACCGGCATCAATGAGATTCCTGTGGTAATTTACAATGTGAAAGTAAAAACACAATTTCACACTACTTCCTGTGTACTTTTCAGTACACAGGATAGTGTGGCGATATCTAGTGGCCAAAAATGAAAAATACACCTACATAAATTAAAAAACAAAAAAACAAAACTCCCTATATTTTAACCCCTTATTTACCCCTCTGATATAGCTACAAAAATAAAACACTTGTTAAAAAAGTGACAGCTAGGGGTGCTCATAACCACCTCGTGATCACGGCTAACACGGAATTACGGGGCGATTTGAGCAATCACGGGCTCAAATCGGCATCTGTGGATGGCGGCTTTAAATGCACCCATCATTGCATTTTAATCTGGCCCGTTATTCAAGATTATGGCCGTAATTACAAGTTGAAATCCGTAATCAGGGAAATTACATTGTTGGGCAAATCAGAGGCCCCCCAGCCAAGGACTTAGCAACCAATTGGAGGAGGGGAGCCTCTGCCCTCCCATCCTCTATATAAAGCAGCAGCCATTTTAGGAGCTCTGTCCTTGCTTGTGACTCTGTGGGTACTGAAAGCAACTCCAGTCCTATTTGTTTTAGCAAGTGCATTTTACTGTTGTAAAACACAGCGTTTTTACTTTTCACCCCATCTCCCATACATTTATTGTAGTGTTAGCTAGTGATTTGATTGTGTTAGTTATGCAGTCAGTGTAGTATAGTCTACTGTGTATACTCTGCATAGCTTAGGATAGGACTTCAGTTAGGTCAGGTTACTGTGCGTGTGTAGTGCAGGCCAGGCCCGTAGGTAGGGGTTAGGGATTAGGTAAGCTCTACTGCAGTGTAGTTTCATTCAGTGTTAGACTACTAGTCAGAAGCAGCAGGCCAGCACTGTGTCCCTATTCAGGGTCTGAATCTGCTGTCTGTAGTTTGACAGTCTGAGTCTCACTCTCTGCTCTCTAGTCTCTCTCTATTCTATCCAGAGTTAGTTTGTTTAGTGACTTGTTCTTGTTCACTCACTGACCATGTACTTGTAGTGAAATGAAGTGATCTATCTGTACATTCTATTCTGTGCAATAATTAAAGTGAGTAGTATACAGTATTATACTTAGTAATGTACCAGAATTTTTTGTGTGTGGCTAATTTAGAAAAAAGAACCTAGGAGTACATCCTTTATGTATCTAGTGTTGAAATCTATATTTTTTCACATCAGACAGTGAGCAAGCTAGCTAGTGCTACTTGTTGCAGACGTTTAGTACTAGCATTAGTCCTAA
Source organism: Hyperolius riggenbachi (assembly GCF_040937935.1). NCBI lineage: Eukaryota > Metazoa > Chordata > Amphibia > Anura > Hyperoliidae > Hyperolius > Hyperolius riggenbachi. The sequence goes on from NC_090649.1 coordinate 33,750,335, forward strand.
CTGAGCATTAGTTTAGTGTATTCGTAGGGACTACTAGTTAGTTACATTGCATTAGCACCATCTGCGCTTTTTGTGTTTTTTGTTGTTTGTCTGCGGAAGACCAGGGTTCAAAGCCTGGCTAGGGTCAGTACCTGTTCAGTAAGTAATTCAAGGCAATAATTCCCTAACACTGCAGGGTGGCCTCTTGAGCATGCCCCAGTGGCTGCAGCTCTTGAGCACTTTGAGTCCGATGGGAGAAAAGCGCTAAACAAATGTTTGGATTATTATAAAAAAAAAAATTCCATTTAAATACACCGTCTGTCACCACATATTTACAGTTAAAACACCACACATTTCCCCTTTTCCAACAAATGTATTGTTAATAAAGGTAATTTAAAATGTGTGTAGAATGTCTGCCAGGGGAAGAGGCAGGGGAGACAGTGTCATTGCCGCTGCTGGGTCTGTGGCTAATCCGCCGCTAGCCAGTGGGCACTCAGCTGTGGGAAGGGCGCTGAGAAGTGTGGAGCACAGGAGCCACAATTTGCACCTATTTTTGGCAACTCAGGAAAGGCAGGCAGAGGCAGTTGTGGAGCTGATGGTGGAGCACCAGACCACCAGTCCCACACAGACCTTCACTGTGACCAGCACACTGCTTAAGCAACCACCACCTCCACCACCAGGGAACCCCCCAACCAGAGGGAGACCTGCCTCACCCCCTTCAAGCCGTAAGGGTGTGATCACGTCCCAAATCTGGAATTATTTCCATGTGTCGATCTTGGATGCGACTTTTGCAGTTTGGAACTCCTGCAAAGACCCTCTCAGCAGAGGTTGCAATCCATCCAAGATGGGTACTTCAGGCCTCCGGACCCATTTGAGATCCCAGGACCATAGGGAGTTCAAAGATTTGGAGAGGATGAAGGGAGCTGGTGGTCAATGCAGGAGAACCACCATGCAGACTTTAACAGCAGCATCCCACCTTCCTGCTCATCCAGCAGCAGGAGCACGTAAACACACTGCTCCCTCCAGTGCGCCCTCCAGAGCTCCCCCCGAAATTAAGGCAGGTTAGGTCAGTGCGCCCTCCAGAGCTCCCCCCGAAATTAAGGCAGGACAGCAGAAGACCCTGCTCATCGACAGTGGCCACAGGCGCATTCGGAAGCTGAACAGGTTGCTTGCCCGGGCCATGTGCTCGCAGATCCTGCCATACTCCCTTGTGCAGGAAGGGAGTGACATGCGTGCACTTCTGCAGTATGGGATCCCAGAGTGGCGTATCCCCAGCCGCCACTACTTCTCACGCACAGCGATCCCAGCACTGCACCAGTTTGTGGTGGCAAATGTAACCCGTTCACTCAATCACTCCATGAGCGAGAGGGTCAATGTGACCATGGATTCTTGGAGCAGCCGCTCTGAGACAGATCCCTACCTGTCCTTTACTGCCCACTAGGTCACCTTGGTGGAAGGGAGTGAGACCTCAGTAGCAGCATAAACTTGCACAGCAGCAGCCCAGTTGGTGGTGCCACTCCGTGGGCTCAGGGGAGATACAGCAAGCTTTTCTGATCCCGTTCTCTTCACGGGCCCACCCAGCAATGTTCACCTTAGCTGCCCTCAGGAAGCAGGAGCAGAAGTGGCTGACCCCCAGAGGCCTCAAAGTCAGGAATGTGGTGTCCGAGAATGGGGCCAACTTGCAGGTCGCCCTCCGCCGGGGAGTCTTGCCCTAAATACCCGGTCTAGCCCACGTACTGAACTTGGTGGTGCAGAGGTTCTTGCACACTTACCAGGAGATGTACGATCTGGTGAGGAAAATTGTTTGCCCTTTTTGCCGCTCCGCCTCTGCCTAAGTGACCATGGTGTCACTGCAGCAGAATGAGGGCCAGCCACCACACTGGCTTGTGATTAATGTGCCAATTCACTGAAACTCCACTCTGGTAATGTTGAAGGGCTTTCACCCGCTACATCATGAACAGACTATGACCACAACTCTCCACATTGCATCTGAGGATTGAGGGCAGATGCAGCATGTGTGCCTGATGTTGTCTCCCTTGCTGCAGGGAACCCACATGGTAAGCTGGGAGCGGGCATCCCTCTGAGAGTGGATGTCCATGGTTTGCTTGCTGGACAGGATGGTGTTCGATCTGCTGGAACAAGAAAAAGCAGCCCTGAACCAGCTGGATCAGCAGGCAGCTTCACAGGACTTGCAGGAGGTGGAGAAGAAGTTGGCAGTCCCTGACCTTGCCACAGAGGTGGAACCGCATAGCACCACTGCACAGTTGGAGAAGGCCGGGGGACAACATGCAGACTCAGCAGGCAAATGAGGACAGGCATGTCATCTTGGGGAGGGGGACGACACAGATGTTGCTGACATTGTGGACCTCTTCCCAAAGGCAGCCCACATCACCCTTGGGTGATCCAGAAGCGTGTGAGGGAGGACATCTGGTTCCCTATGATCCTCGACCCATGACTGAAGGGAAGCTGGGGCAATTCATGCAGGGCAGAGACACTGATTGTCAAACAAGGGATTTGCAAGAGGACCTAGTTCAGAGACTGAAGGAAGCCTTTCCCCAGCCTCCACCCCCCCGGTCCCTGTCCAGAGTAGGCCAGATGCCATGGCCTACTTTGCTGCCTGCTGTCACACACTACTACTTCTCTGGCTGCTGCATTTCCCTCTTGCTGTCTGTGCTCCCACCGCCAGGGTCGATAGTCTAAGGCGCTGCTGCCACGTGCCACTGCTTAGGTTAGCTATTGCATCAAAAAATTGCTAGGTTATTGAAAAAAAAATGAGGTGTCTGGGTTGAAAACTGTGTTGTAACAGTTGTGACACAATGTGGGCTTCACAACTGCTGTCTGGAACCTCCTGGTGTATTATTGTTGTGTTTATTTACAGCCGTTGTACCACCGCCAGGTGCCATGGCCTACTCTGCTGCCTGCTGCCACATGCTATTACTCCTCCTGCTGCTGCATTTCCCTCCTGATGTCTGTGCTCCCACCACCAGGGTCCACAGTCTAAGGTGCTGCTACCCCGTGCCACTTCTGCTGCTAGCTTTTGCGTTCAAAAATAGCTACGTTTTTGTTGTTGTTGAAGAAAAAAAAGAGGTGTCTGGGTTGAAAACTGCCCCAGTTGTGTACTGGAGCAGGAGAATGGAGGATCCTGGAGTACCGGCGCTGGACAGGACAGCTGCTCAGATTTCAGTGAACCCTATAGAAATTGAGCTATCACCTCCTGTCCCCCATGTTGGATACTGCTCTGTACTGTGAATTATGTTCTATGCAATGCTCTTATTTTTCATGTTTTTGCTTTTCTTTAGATGTGCCACAATTACATCCTCACCACAAGGGAGTACACAGACCTTCCACTGTGCTGGGATGAAGGGGCGATACGTGAACATTATCATGCGTAAAAAACATACTGCACTCTATTTCTGTGAAATTCAGATCTTTGGAGTTCCTGTTAATGACAACGTTTGCTTTGACAGAAGCTATTGAAAGAGAAACATGTAACCTAGTAACCTAGGATATAATATGCTGCATATGTTATTAACTATGTTAAAATAAAGAAATAACCTCATGTCATGCAGCCATCGCCTCTCTCCTATTTGTTACAATGTAATACTAATAAATCATTAAAAAACAAGTAGTTAAAGTGCATGGATATTTTCCAAGGATTATTGCACATATATTCTGCCATCACTTTAACATGACAAAGTGAAAATTCTGCTTTCATTATAAAATTGCCGAGAACAGATCAGTCCTGTGCCAAATTTTTATAATGCAATGTTTTTAAAATATATATATATATATATATATATATATATATATATATATATATATATATATATATATATATATATATATATATATATATATATATACATATATATATATATATTTTTTTTTTTTTTTTTTTTTTTTTTTTTTTATTGCTAAGAACCGACAGTAAGCTCAAAATTCAGTTCTTAGCCGCTATGGCAACAGAATGTTATTTGGCATACAAACTTTCCAAAAACTCTAACCTTACACGTATAACAAGCTACATGGAGAATGAAACAAAGTCAGTGAAAGAATGGATATACTGTTGCCCCCAAACTGTAGACAGAGCTGGACTTAGGCAACCCAGGCCAGTAGAAAGAACATATGAAAAGAAAAAGGTCAGCTTAAAGAGGAACTCCAGTGAAAATAATGTAGTAAAAAAAGTGCTTTATTTTTTTACCATAATTATGTATAAATGATTTAGTCAGTGTTTGCTCATTGTAAAATCTTTCCTCTCCCAGATTTACATTCTGACATTTATCACATGGTGACATTTTTACTGTGGGCAGGTTATGTAGCTGCTCCTAGCTGTTTTGGCTGTTAGAGACAGCTGTAAACAGCTATTTCCTGTCTGTGAACCTTGTTACATTGTAACAAACTGCCAAAAGTACCGCGGTACTCAGAGCTTCTTGTGGGAGGGGTTTCAGCACAAAATCAGTCATATAGCGCCCCCTGATGGTCTGTTTGTGAAAAGCATTATATTTCTCATGTAAAAGGAGGTATCAGCTACTGATTGGTTTAAAGTTCAATTCTAGGTTGGAGTTTCTCTTTAATGTCTCAGAGGTTTATTAGAGACTTATCCCAAATCAGCAGGACAAACACAAAGCTGACATGTTTCAGACCTCATTTGGGGTACCGTATAATAAATGCATTGATCTTATCTGTATGAAGACAGGATCTCGTGTCTGCTTTTAGGAGGCAAGCCCACCACTTCCTCCAAGCATTTTTAAGGCTTTTATCGACTTTTATCCTGCTGGCGCCTCTGTTCCACATACAAACATGTTTCAGACCTTGATTGCTCCTTAATCATAGCACTCATGGAGAATGAAACATTAGAGGTTAAAGCTTTTCTTAGAAAATATGTATTTTACTATTTTTACCTTATTCATTTAAATGCTTTAAAGCATCAATCTCTAGCAAAGAAAAGTACTAAAGTCACTAAATAAGACTTGAAAAGTAATAATGACGTTAATCAAGAACAATTTATTTGCAAAAACAAAAACAAAACACACACACACAAAAAACACAAAAAACTTATGATGTAATGAATTGTATGTACAGTATAGTACGCTTAATAAGTAGAACATTAGTATTAAAGAAAAGAGTTCAGGGACATAACTAGACATCACTGAGCCCCCCTGCAGAAATGTGGATGCTCAGGGCTGTTTTGGGGGGCAGGAGGGGTCACAGCACGAGGGGAGAGCATTCGCCCCCACATTGGCAGGGAGGGGGGCCACTCCCCCCCCCCCCACTTCCTCACATCGGGCTCTCCCCTCAGCGCTCCCGCTCCAGCGGTAGGAGTAGCGGCGGGAGCAGGAACACAGACATACCTCCATGCTTCCACCGCGGAGGTCCAACATCCAATCCGATGATAAACAGGAAGCAGCGTGTGGCACTTAGACAACGGACCTCTGCGGTGGAAGCATGGAGGTATGCTTATGTTCCTGCTGCCACTGCACCTACTGCTGATTAATGCATGGCATTCAGCCCCTATTGTTACGCCACTGAAAGAGTCCCATATTTTTATCTTAAAGAGGAACTTCCTAAACAAGAATACTGTCATTAAGTTACATTAGTTATGTTAATTAAAATAGATAGGTAATATAATCTCTTACCCACCCTGTTTTAAAAGAACAGACAAATGTTTGATTTCATGAGGGCAGCCATCTTTTTGGTTAAAAGGAGGTGACAGGGAGCATGAGACACAGTTCCAACTGCCCTGTGTGCTGATCACCCCTCCCAGTTGCTAGGCAACGTGAATAACAAAGGACATCCCATCATGCTTTGCACAGCATCAGGGGAAAAAAGCCCGGCAGTTTTCTTTGATGGGTAGAGCTTAGCTAAAAATGCAGCTAAAAATTATGCTTTGGTAAGAAAAAAAAGTTCTGATGCTCTGAAACTGTTAAAGGGACACTTAAGCCAGAAAAAAAAATGAGTTTTACTCACCTGGGGCTTCTACCAGCCCTCTGCAGCAGTCCTATGCCCTCGCAGCCACTCACTAATCCTCTGGTCCCCCGCTGCCAGCTAGTTTCATTTTTGCCGACAGTCCTGTCAGGACTGGCCACGTGTATCTTTTTCCGCATTCCCGACTGCAATTAGCAGAAGATGCAAAAATACGCGTTGCCGCATTACGGACGCATAGATATGCGGCAACGCGTATTTTTGTACGCGTTGCGGCCCGCAATAGTGCTAATTGCAGTCGGGAATGCAGAAAAAGCTACGCGTGGCCAGTCCTGACGGGCCTGTCGGCAAAAACGAAACTAGCTGGCAGCGGGGGACCAGAGGATTAGTGAGTGGCTGCGAGGGCACAGGACTGCTGCAGGGGGCTGGTAGAAGCCCCAGGTGAGTAAAACTCTTTTTTTTTCTGGCTTAAGGTTCACTTTAAAGAAACACCAAGCCTTTTCAGTTCTGCTGAGTAGATTTTTAGTCCGGAGGTTCACTTTAAGTTTTATACCTTTTTTTTTTTTTACATTGTCTCATACTATTACAGTTGTAGTTTTAAAACCACACTTTGTTTTTTAAGCTATAAGACAAAGCAGAGACAATGACCCTTTGAACTTTCCCACAGTAAAACCTTATCTCAAGCTGACTCTTACTATTTCTTGGCTGTTTAACCTCCTTAGCGGTATGCCTAACAGTGTGTCGGGCATACCGCTCTCTGTCCTTAGGAGTGCCCCAGGATTAATTAATTTGCTGCAATGGCTGCAAAACCTTTAGCTAGCACTAGGCTAGCTAGAACAACTGTCCGGCACCCCCCAATCCCCTGTTTATACATTACCTAGCCTGGATCCAGCGATCACCGCAGCCTCCCTGCACAGCTCCGGTCTCTCTATGGGGAGGATCGGGTTTGCGCGTAACATCATGCCGTCAGCGACTTCTTGATGTCATGTGCGATCCTGCCCATAGTGAACACCGGAGCTGTCCGGGGAGGCTGCGCCGATCGCTGGATCCAGGCTGGGTAATGTCTAAACTGGCTGGATCGGGGGATCGGGGGGGGGGGGAGGGGCTTCCTCTAGCTACTTGGGGCTTCCTCTAGCCCCCTCCAGGCTGATCGCTCTCTCGCTGTCCTCCTCCGACTGTTTTGTCCGCAACTTGCCCTGGAAAATCCTCCAGTCGGGCCAGTCGGCACAGGTGTAGTCTGGCTGCACGCATTCCCCCATCGCACACCTGTTGCCGGGAGCGTTCTTAGCCTGCGCAGTAGTACTGCACAGGCGCAGAATGATTTGGGCAATGGAGGCACTGTGGGTGTGCACATGCAGCCGGGCCATGAGTGTGCACTCCCACAGTGGAGGACTTTCCAGGGCCGATTACAGAAAAACCAGGAGGTGGTGGAGGAGGACGGCGACTGAGCAAAAGTCTGGAGGGGGCTGGAGGAAGCCCCAGGTATGTATATTTTTTCTTTCCTGACCCATCTCAGGTTCTCTTTAAAGGACAACTATCGTGAAAAAAGTAGGCAGTTAAAATTTGACAGACCCGACAGGTTTTGGGGCAGTCCATCTCCTCCTAGGGGATTCTTAGGGTTTTCTTCGTTTTCAACAGCATTTCCTGAACAGCAGTTGCAAAGTCTAACTGACAAAATAGTGTGCAAGTGAGTATCTGGCTGGTATCTTAGTATTTTGGCAGTTAAATTGCTGCTCAGGTAATGCTTTTGAAAACAAAGAAAATCCTGAGAATCCCCCACGAGGAGATGGACTGGCCCAAAACCTGTCGGTTCTGTCAGATTTTAAGTGCCTACTTCTTTTCACGATAGTGGTTCTTTAAGTGTCTTAGAAAACAGGACTGTATTCGACCCAGAAGGTTGAGGTTAAAAAGGAACTTCAGCCTAAACAAACATACTGTCATTAAGTTACATTTGTTATGTTAATTAAAATAGATAGGTAATATAATGTCTTACCCCCCACTGTTTTAAAAGAACAGGCAAATGTTTATGATTTCATGAGTCAAGACGATGATGGAGGCTGGCACATCCAGATAAAAGCTCTTTATTATGAAAACATTAAAAACAGTGGTAATACAGAGACAGCCCGCTGTTTCAGGTGTCAGCCCTTTCTCAAGCTGTTTCAACCACAAGTCCTGAGTCAAACATGCATGTATATATACTGCCCGCCCTCAGCAACATCCAATGGATTCAAATCCCCAACAGCCAATCAGTTACCTGTATTGTTCTGCGGACCTGAGTGGAAACATGTCTCTAACATGCAAATGCAGCCGCTATGGCATTCACCGGAGGCTCTGTGTCGGCATCACGCCCAACAGACACACCATCCGGCTTGAGAAAGGGCTGACACCTGAAACAGCGGGCTGTCGCTGTATTACCACTGCTTTTAATGTTTTCATAATAAAGAGCTTTTATCTGGATGTGCCAGCCTCCATCATCGTCTTGACTTCTGGATAGGATTCCTGGATGCGAGGATCCATTGAGGCTTGGGCACCCATTCCTCCAGCCAAGAGTGCCACTCTTTTTACCATGTATTGGGATCTATGATTTCATGAGGGCAGCCATCTTTTTAATTGAAAGGAGGTGACATGGAGCATGAGACACAGTTCCAACTGTCCTGTGTCCTGATCACCCCTCCCAGTTGCAAGGCAATGAGAACAACAAAATCAGTAATCCCATCATGCTTTGCACAGTATCAGGGGAAGAATCATCAGGCAGTGTTTTTTGATGGGGCGGAGCTTAGCTTCTGTGCAGCCAAAAATGAGGCTTAGATAAGAAAAACAAAGTTCTGATGCTGTGAAACTTTTAAAGAAACGCCAAACCTTTTCAGTGCTGATGAGTAGATTTTTAGTCTGGAGGTTCACTTTAAGAAGCTCTTTTCCATAGATAACAACTGAAGTTTTTGGGTTTTTTTACTTTTCCTATACTGGAAACCGTATGAGACTCTTTTCTTTGCTACTAATGTTCTATATCTTAGCTGTACTACACATACAATTCATCATCTCATAAGTTGATTATCGTTTTAAGTTTCAGGTTTGCTTTGGTAGCCTCAGCATATAGTAACATCTTTTTCTGCATATCACCATTTTAAAAACCTTCTAGATTATCAGAAAGAATCATGGCTATTAATGGCTCTATAGCTAGAGTTGGGCCGAACCTCCGATTTTAGGTTCGCGAACCGGGTTCGCGAACTTTTGCGGAACGTTCGGTTCGCGTTAAAGTTCGCGAACCGCAATAGACTTCAATGGGGATGCGAACTTTGAAAAAAAAAAATTATGCTGGCCACAAAAGTGATGGAAAAGATGTTTCAAGGGGTCTAACACCTGGAGGGGGGCATGGCGGAGTGAGATACACGCCAAAAGTCCCCGGGAAAAATCTGGATTTGACGCAAAGCAGCGTTTTAAGGGCAGAAATCACATTGAATGCTAAATGACAGGCCTAAAGTGCTTTAAAACATCTTGCATGTGTATACATCAATCAGGTAGTGTAATTAAGGTACTGCTTCACACTGACACACCAAACTCACCGTGTAACGCACGAACAAGCTAAGCCTAACTAATCTTTCCCTATGAGAGACCGTCTGCAGCAGCTCGCCCTACTCTCACTAATGCAGGCACACGAGTGACCGTAATGGCCGCCGCTGCCTGCCTTATATAAGGGGGGTGGGGCTCCAGGGGCTAGTGTAGCCTAATTGGCTACACTGGGCCTGCTGACTGTGATGTAGAGGGTCAAAGTTGACCCTCATGGTGCATTATGGGGCGAACCGAACTTCCGCAAAGGTTCGCCTGCGGGACGCGAACGCGAACCACGGAAGTTCGCATGGAACCGTTCGCAGGCGAACCGTTCGGCCCAACTCTATCTATAGCTAAAAGAAGAGGCCAAGACGCATGGGGCATTCTTGCCTTGTACCTCTCCCAAGCATAAAAAAAGAAACCGTATGTTATTTTCAGTGTATATTCTAGCTCGAAGGTTAAGATATAACATCTTCTATACTGTATATATAAAATCCTATGTATGTATGTGTATTATTATTATTTATATAGCACTGCCATCTTATGCAGTGTTGTACAGTATATATATATATATATATATATATTGTCTTGTCACTATATGTCCCTCAAAGGAGCTCACAATCTAATCCCTACCATTGTCATATGTCTGTGTACGTGTTATGTAGTGTAAGTACTGTAGTCTAGGGCCAATTTCAGAGGGGGCTCCAATTAACTTATCTGTATGTTTTTGGGATGTGGGAGGAAACCAGAGTGCCCAGAGGAACCCCACGCAGACACAGGGATAACATACAAACTCCTTGCAGATAGTGCCCTAGCTGGGATTCAAACCAGTGACCCAGCGCTGCAAGGCGAGAGCGCTAACCACTACACCTCCGTGCCGTATGCATATGCCACAATCACTTGAAAACGCCTTATTTGAACGAAACTTGGTGTAAAGACCCTTTACTACCTGGGATGATATGTTCTGGAGGTCTCGCGTCCCCCCTGCACACCTGGGCGGAGCTACAAACAGAAAATCAGATTTCCCACATTCATGTCAATGGTAAAAAATGTAAAAGGCTGCCATCCTCACACAAATCAGGCCAGTCCCCACACATGGCACAGTTGGTCACTCGGTGACCGAGGTTACAAATCCAGGAAAAGTGGGCAGAGCATAAAACAGCCAATCAAATTTCAGCCATTCACTTGAAATGGGAAAATGAAAACTGCAGCCATTCTTAGACTGTTAAGGGCAGGGTTTTCAAACTTGGCACACTTGGTCACTGGGTGACTGAAATTAAGATTCAGGAAAGTGGGTGGAGCCTAAAACAGCCAATCAAAATTCACCTATTGATTTTCAAGGGGAATATTTAAACTGCTGCTATTCTTACACTGTCGGTCATTGGGTGACTGGGGTCCAAATTCACTAAAGGGGCCGGGCCACAAACAGCCCATCAGATTTAAGTGCTGGATAAACTGCTTCCATTCACACATTTTTGATGCCAGGAACCTGACAGCTCACAATCTTGATTATTGAGTGTCTGTGTGTCCAGGTTACAAAATATGGGCAGAGCCAAAAACACATTTCACTGGGAAAATATAAACTGCAGCCATTCTTACACTGTTAATGGCAGGGTTCTCAAACTTTGCCCAGTTGGTCACTGGAGGACTGGGATTAATAAAGAGGAAAATAGGTGGAGCCTACAACAGCCAATAAAAATCCACCTGTTGAGGTGAATACTTAAATTCCTGCCATTTTTACACTGGTAATAGCAGATGCCTCACACCTGGTACAGTTGGTCACTGGGTGACTGGGGTTAAAATTCAGAATGTTTAATTTCAATGGGAATATACAAATTTTTGATACCAAGGATCCAAAAGCTCATAAACTTGGTAATTGAGTGACTATATGTCAAGGTTAGAAAAAGTGGGCGGCGCCAACAACTAAATCAATACAAACTGCAACCACCTGTGTTTAACTAGTTTAATGCTGTTCTAGTAAAAAACAATATATATAATATGCTGTAAATAATCTTCTAGAGCAAAGAAGAAATGCTGGGTTTCATACCACTTTAATCATAGCCGAACAGGAATTGTTGATACAGAAACTTCACAATTCCTAGGAACTGTAAAATATATAATACCATAAAACAAAACAGTCAGATTCTTAGTGAAAAAAATCCATGTGTTTGTCAAGTTTAACCTCTTTAAACTCATATGTTCTGATTAAATGACAACAATCAGCAGTGGTAAGGGCTGGTGATGCTAACTTCAGGGCCATTTTATACTTAAAGCGGAATATAACCCAGCATTTCAACTTTGCTCTAAAACATTATTTACAGCATATTATATGCAACCAGCATTTTTCTTTACTAGACCAGCATTGGAAGGGTTACACACAGAGCTTTAAAGTTCCGTGGAGAGAAATGCAGATGCATCCGAAGGTTAGAAAGATACATTTAAGTAAACACAATGTAACAAGTGTGGAATGTGACACACACACACTCTGACTGTGCAGGAGCTCCCGGACACAGAGAGAGAGTGAGTCACATTCCTCACTTGTTACATTGTGTTTACTTAAATGTATCTATCTAAACTTCGGCAGCATTTCTCTCCACAGAACTTTAAAGCTCTGTGTGTAACCCTTCGAATGCTGATCTAGTAAAAAAAAATGCTGGTTGCATATAATATGCTGTAAATAATGTTTTAGAGCAAAGTTGAAATGCTGGGTTATGTTCCGCTTTAATCGGTTGTGTCAAGTTGCGTTGAGCTGCCTCACGTTGGTCCCACTTTGGCAAACACAACACAATGCAATGCAACTCAACACAATGCATTATGTGTAATATTTTTGTAGTGCTCCTTAGGTGAAAGAAGGAATGTTTCACAACAGCCATAAGCTTAATTTCCCATCAATCAGTACACCCAGGCTACACACAAAGTATGAGTTGTTCAAGTGCGAGCTCACTATCCTTAGCGGTGTTGGTTGAGCTGCTTTGCTGTTGAGCGCTGACCTACGATAACAAGAACCTTAGTTTTGTCAGCACTAAGTTTTAGCCAGTTACTATTCATCCACTCCTGAAGCTCAGCTAAGTGTGCATTTATTTGTGTGGTAGGGTCTGTGAAGCCAGGTTTGAATGATAAATATAGCTGAGTGTCATCAGCGTAGCAATGATATGTCAGGTCATGTAATGTTTTTGTACAATTTTTCCTTGTGGCAGCATGTATATGGGGAACAGCAAAGAGGATAGTAGCGGGCATACCTCCCAACATTTGAAGATGTGAAAGAGGGACACTTGAGCCACGCCCCGTGTGGCCTTAAGCCACACCCCTTCTTCTGCTGCAGGGTGACAATGGGAGGGAGGAGGGTGCCAGTGGGTGGGAGAGGGTGACACTGGGTGGAAAGGAGGGTGTCACCGGGTACTGGGAAGGTATTAGTGGGAAGAAGGAAGGTGTCAATGGGAAGGAGGAGAGTGCTAGTGGACAGGGAGGAGGGTGTCACTGGGTAGGGGAGGGTGTCACTGGGTGGGGATGAGGGTGTCTGTGGGTAAAAGGGGTTGCTAGTGGGTAGGAGGGGGGTTGCCAGTGGGTGGGGAGGAAGGTGCTAGTGGTTATGAGGGGGGTGTCAGTGGGTAGGAAGGAGGGTGCCACTGGGTGGGGAGGAGCGTGCCACGGGGTAGGAGGAGGGTGCCTTTAGGTGGGGAAGTGGGTGCCAGTGGGTGGGGAGGAAGGTGCCTTTGGGTGGGGAGGTGGGTGCCAGTGGGTAGAAGGGGGTTGCCAGTGGGTGGGGAGGAAGGTGCTAGTGGGTAGGAGGGGGTTGCCTAGCTTGGGTAAGTGGGTGCCAGTGGGTAGGAGGGGGTTGCTAGTGGGTGGGGAGCAGGGTGCCACTTTGAGTGGGTAGAAATATGCCCTGAGCAGACAGGAGGCAAAAAAAATGACTGAGGCACCAGTCGCGCAAATGCGGGATGTGGGGCCGCATCATTCTTCCCCCCTCCCTCTGAATAGGCTCCCTACTGTGTGTGTGCCCCTGCTTGCAGAGTAAGTTTGCGCAGCGGAGCGCGTGGTCATTTTACTGTCCATCTTTGCATACCGGCAGCTAGCTCTTCTCTGCCTACTGTTTCCTATGACATCACAGGAAGCAGAGAAGAACCGGCTGCTGGTACGGGTGGATGGTCGGTAAGACGACTGCCTGCTCCACTGCACAGACTTACTCTCCTAGCAGGCACACACACACAGTAGGGGGGGCCTATTCAGAGGAAGGCAGAGAGGAATGATGTGGGCCCGCATCACACATTGGCGCGGCTGGCGCCTCAATCATTTTTTTTTGCCTCCTCTCTATGACTAGCCAGTCGGCAGAGCCGGGACAAGGACCTCCAGCACCCAAGGCTGAGACACCAAAGTGCGCCCCTCCATCCCTCCCACTCCAGCCGTCACACACTGATTGCTGTTAGACTAAGAGGCACCCCAGGTCCCCCAACACCTTAATCTCTAGTTTTCTGGCTTGTAGTCACTTCCATGTATCTCTTTTTCTTATTTCTTTCTGCTTCAAACACAATTAGGAATGACAGATGAATGAACACTGCGCCCTGAGGCTGGAGCCTCTCCAGCCTATGCCTCTGCCCGGCCCTGCCAGTCGGGACACAAGGGGGGTGGCATGGAATAGTGGGAGAGACCCCCCAAATTGGGAAAGTCCCATAGGATCTGGGACACTTGGGGGGCCTGGCTATGGTGTACACAATATCTTGGTGGTACAGGGTTGGAGAATGGAGAGGAAGGGCCCCAAGGCTGCCCAGGAGAAGATGATTGAGAATCCAGGCCTCACATCTTAAAGTAATCCTGAGACGAAATGGTTGAAAAATGTTATACATAACTGGGGCTTCCTCCAGCTCCCTCTACACAAACTGCTCCCTCGCCACCATCCTCCACCTCCTGGATGCACCAGTACATGCCTCGTTATCTTCGACCATTCAGACGTACTACGCATGTGTGGCCCAGCATCTCATGTGTGCCCCGCCCCGCTCTCATCGCCGGGAGTGTTCTGCACCTGCACAGAATGCTCCCAGCTGTGGCAGTACAACGGAGGAGTGCTTGTGGAGGGACTGCACCAGCGCCATCTGGCCCCGACTGGCCAAAGATAACGGGGCATTCAGGAGGCAGAGGATGTTGGCGAGGGAGTGATCTGCGTGGAGGGGGCTGGAGGAAGCACCAAGTATGTATAAAGCTTTTCCACCCTTTTGTCTCATGTACACTTTAATATAGGGAACTTCAAGAAGAAGGGTGAGACATGTCAGCTTGGACCAAGACACCACCTACAGGCACTGCAGGACAAAGATTAGTGGAAGAACAGGTCACACAGGTCACTCACAACCCTCACACACAACATTGCTGGAGGGAAGGTGATTGACACCACTTGTCATAAGCATACAATGCTGTTTAATAATGTTAAACTATATATTTTGAAGGCAATCATCAATCAGGCACTTAGAAATGTATCTTTTGCTTGATAGTGTTAATTAGCTAGAGGAAGCAAGCATGCAGTAATCTTGTCAGATTGTCAGAGACATCTGGTCTGCATGCTTGTTCAGGGTCTATGACTTCAAGCATTAGAGGTAGAGGTATAACCAGGGCAGTTAGGGAATTTGCATTATTGTAAAGGAAATACACTTGACAGCCTCCATATCCCTCTCACCACAGGTTCCCTTTAACCGGTTCAGCTCCACAGTGTCGAAAATCTCATGCATCCGAGCAACGGTCACCACCCATTCATTCACCAATAACTTTATTGCTACTTATCACAATCAATTGATCAATATCTTGTTTTTTCCGCCACTAATTAGGCTTTCTTTGGGTAGTACATTTTGCTAAGAATTATTTTTATTCTAGATCCATTTTAACAGGAAGATTAAGAAAGAAATGAAAAAAATGCATTATTTCTCAGTTTTTGGCCATTATAGTTTGAAATTAATATAAGCTACCATAATTAAAACTCATGTATTTTATTTGCCCATTTGTCCAGGTTATTACACCATTTAAATTATGTCCCTATCACAATTTATGGCGACGAAGTTTTATTTCGAAATAAAGGTGCATTTTTTCAATTTGTGTCCATCACTATTTACAAGCTTATAATTTAAAATAATATAATAATATACTCTCTTGACATGCATATTTAAAATGTTCAGACCCTTAGGTAACTATTTATGTTGTTTTTTTTTTTTTATTGTCATTCTTTTTGTTATTTTTTTTATTAATAAGTGTATTTGGGTAAATTTTGGTTTTGAAGGGAAACAGCTAATTTTAAATGTAAAATAATGTAATTGTTTAACCTATTTTGGTTTCTGGACGTAGAAACTACGTCCAGAAACCATGTGCGCTACCGCGCGCCCCCGCGGCCGATCGCGCGCATGCACGCGCACTCCCGGCCGCGGATTCGGTAGTCAGGGAATCAATATAGCGGGCTATGAAGCCCGATCACTGATTCCTCTCCCCCGCTGAAAAAGCGACAGCTTCTCTCGGAAGCTGCGCCTTTTCCGGCCGTTCCCTTCCTGATGCGCCACTCTAAGCGTGTGTTACGCTTAGAGTGACGTCATGTAAACAAACTCATGGCCGCCATCTTGTGGCCAAAAAGTAATACTACACCTGAAAATGAAAATAAATTAAAATCAACACACATTTACATTATAAATCTATTGTTTACCCCCCACCCTCCCAAAACTACCCAAATAAAATGTTTACTATAAATAAAAAAAAACATTACAATAAAAAAAAAAAATGTAAATATTTACCTAAGGGTCTAAACTTTTTAAATATCAATGTAAAGATGAAATATTTCTATATTTTTTTTTATTTTAAACTTGTTAATAGTGATAGATGCAAAATGGAAAAAATGCACCTTTATTTCCAAATAAAATATTGTCGCCATACATTGTGATAGGGACATAATTTTAATGGTGTAATAACCGGGACATATGGGCATATACAATACGTGAGTTTTAATTATGGAGGCATGTATTATTTTAAAACTATAATGGCTGAAAACTGAGAAATAATGAATTTTTCCATTTTTTTCTTATTCTTCCTGTTAAAATGCGTTTACAGTAAAGTGGCTCTTAGCAAAATGTACCCCCCAAAGAAAGCCTAATTGGTGGCTGAAAAAACAAGATATAGATCAGTACATTGTGATAAGTAGTGATAAAGTTATAGGCTAATGAATGGGAGGTGAACATTTCTCTCGTGAAAACCACGGAACCTGAATGGGTTAACCTCCCTGGCGTTCTATTAAAGATCGCCAGGGGGCAGCGCAGCGCTATTTTAAAAATTTTTTTTTCTTCAATCATGTAGCTAGCCTAGCGCTAGCTACATAATGCCCCCCTCCCTTTCGCATCCCTCCGATCGCCGCCGGCGCTGTAAGCCATAAGGAAATCCCGTTCTTGAATGGGATTTCCTTTAGGGCTTCCCCCGTCGCCATGGCGATGCACGTCGTGACGTCATCGACGTCGTGACGTCACAGGGAGACCCAATCCACCCCTTAGCGCTGCCTGGCACTGATTGGCCAGGCAGCGCACGGGGTCTTGCCTGGGGGGGCCCTGCATCGCGGCGGGTAGTGGCGGATCGGCGGCGGGTGGCGGCGATCGGGTGAGACACACAGCAAGCAAAGTGCTTGCTGCTTGTTTAAAAAAACAATTATTCAAATCGGCCCAGCGGGGCCTGAGCGGCGACCTCCGGCGGTAATGGACGTAACAATGCATCCATACCGCTAAGGAGTGGAGTAACGGGAGTAATAGAGGAGCCAAACAAGTATAAAATAGATTAAAAACCGTCTAAGAGGAGGGAAATGGGTGGATTCACCTCCCCCAGATATGTAAATGACCAGGCTAATATAGCCGTAAAATTTATAATTCAATTTATTAAAACAATTCTCCAATAGTGATGCAACGCGTTTCACGGGCAAACATCCCGCTTCATCAGGCAGTATAACAAGGAGAACACATTTGTCGGTCAGTCTGTTGCAGGAGCGCCTCTATCCGCTACCGCTAAGGAGGTTAATAAAAAATGTATGTGGGTGCAGTTTACTATTTGGCCACAAGATGGCCACAGTCAAAAAAGTCCTGGATGCGAATGATGCCGCATCCAGGAACTACAAGGAGGCTGGGGAAACTTTTTTGGGCAGAAAGAAAGGTGGTCTCTAATTAGAAACCGTCTGATTTTCTGCGGGGAGTTAGATTGGTGAATGACAATTATATTCCCATTCACTGATCGGGGGGCTAGTGGCAGGCGGCGGGAGTGCACACCCGATCGCGCGCACCACGCAGCAGCAGAGCCTATCTGGACAAACTTACTCATCCAGATAGGCTGAACTGGATAAAGGAAGAGCATTCAAAAAGGTGAATTCCCATCCTGCCCACATGTTTGCTGCCAGAGTCCATTACATGAAATCAGCTGGTGACACAGTATCAGATGGAATTAGCTATGTCTCGGTGAGCCTCAAGAAGGTGATTAGGTGAAGGGCAGACAGACAAAATTGAAATGCATGTGTGCGTGTGTATAAAATGTGCATTTGTCCCAGAGTAAAAATCACTATCAATTACTTTCTCCTTTGTTGCTGTCCCTTATGGATGACAGTACAAATCTGACAGATATGACAAGTTTTGGACTAATCCATCTCCTCGAGGGGGGATTCTTAGTATTTATTTTATTCTTTATAAAAGCACTCTATGGAAACAATCTGTATAAAGATGCCAGCTAGCCTGCCTGACCACTAATTTGGACACTGTTTTGGCAATTGGACTGAGCAATTGCCATACAGTAAGTGCTTTTGAAAACAAAACAAAACAAAACAAAAAAAAAAACCTTACAACCCCCATGAGGGGACTAGTCCAAAACCTTTCAGATCTGTCACATATTTACTGCCTACTGTAAGTGACAGCAATATAGAAAAAAAAGTAATTTTAGTGAACTTCACTCTTGAAAAAAAGGCACATTTTATACATATGCTCTTGTGTGTGATAGTAGCAATTTAAAGGTTGAATTCAAGAGTCAGACTAAATTCAAAAAGTAGCACTACTTTCCAGGTGTCTTTTACTAATTTCTGATAAGTTCTTCTGATTCCATGCAGCTAAAGTGGTGTTGAGACACTCACTAGTAACTAAAGAAAGAAAACAAAGCAATGTGCAATCTGTACCGCACTTGTCCTGTAGTATCCTAGGAATCCAGTCCAGTGTTCACCATCCAAGAACAAACAGGAATCTTCAAGCAATAAATAAATCCAAGTGCATTAGACACAGCCGTGACTTTATTCACCATGGCCGTGGTGGTTACAAGGATTGGGTTCTCAGATACAGGTGTGGAGGTGGAAAACATGACCACTGACCAGGCTGTATGACAGCTGTTTCACCTCAATCTGAGGTCAGGTTTGGTCTGCCCCAGATTGTTGTAAAGCGGCCATAGTATGGCCCTGGAGAGCATGAATATTTGGGGCATGTACTCTATAGCAAATTACAGCTCTTAGTTGGTGTCTTTGCCCTCCATGTATACTGATCTGAGACAGACAAGCTTATGCACTTTGGCTCCTTTGGGAGAAAAGCGCTTTACAAATGTTTTCTTGCTGTTGTTGTATTTGAATGGCTACTGTGAATGGTGCTACTTATTGGTAAATTATTAATTATTGGTTTTAGCAGTGGCAATGTGCGCATGGAATCAATATGAATGGCAGTTTTAGCATTAAAATCTGAATGGTCAGTTTACATTTTTAACATTTTATTTCTTATAATTAGGTATCCAATCCATACTTTTTTCGGATGCTACTTACTAGGTGCGCATTATTCTGTGGTTAGGATTCATCATTATTTCCTTCACTTTGCCAATAGGGAATTCATTCACAACAGATTTTAATGCTGTCCTTGATGTTACAAAATTAATTATTTTTTTCATGTGTTAATGGATCTCCAAGGCCCATTTTTCAGCCACAGTAAAGCATTTATATAGTTGCTCAAGAAAATAGGAAATAAAAAGAATAACGAGGATGTCTACTGTATATATTTCATTTTATAATTCTTATACCGTACATGAAGTTTAAGTATTAATATTTATTTATTTTTTTATTTGGCTTTATGTTGAAAATATACTGGGATGCACACAGGGCCAGAGATTATAAAAGGACATTAGAGAGCGTACATTATCCAGCCTGGATGATGTCTGTTACTTGGTGACAAGCATTTGTATCACTCACCTATGTATGATCATTAGACCATA
The DNA here is from genome assembly GCF_040937935.1 of Hyperolius riggenbachi. Taxonomy (NCBI): domain Eukaryota; kingdom Metazoa; phylum Chordata; class Amphibia; order Anura; family Hyperoliidae; genus Hyperolius; species Hyperolius riggenbachi. The sequence continues at coordinate 33,770,012 of NC_090649.1, forward strand.
GCAAAGATTGCTGGAAATTCTGTGAATTTGAAAAACAACATTTGAAAGAATAACTCACTGCCGCAATATTACTACAAAAGTACCCCCCAAAGAAAATTATCAATAACTACTGTGTACAAATGATTTAAGTATGGACTTCATGTGAGTGGTGGAAGGTAGTAGACCTGAAGGGAGAGGGATATGGAGGCTGCCATATTAATTTCCTTTTGAGCAATACCAGTTGCCTGGCAGCCCTGCTGATCCTCTACCTCTAAGGCTGCTTGCACACAGGGACGTTACAGGCGCACGTTAGTGCAGCCTGTAACGCTCCCCCAATGCACAGCAATGTAACACAAGTGGGCTGTTCATACAGCCCACGTTGCGTTACATGTAACGCTGCACGTTCTCCGGAAAGTGCAGCATGCTACGGCGTTACAGCGGCTTAAGCCGCGTTAGACTGTTTGCAGATGCTCAGTCCTGTTGGGGAGCAGCGGAGAGCGGGCAGGCACATGGCTAATTAATATTCACTGCGCAGTGTTTACTTCCTGGTGCAGCCGCTCTGTGCGGCGATTGGCCGGCGGGACCACGTGATGCCGCATGCGTCTAAGAGTACGCATCACGGCATCACGGACGCCAGAGTGAGCTGCACAACGCGGCTCACTCTGATGTCCACATCGAAGAGCACTAGGCCTTGCGTTAGGTGCACGTTATGCGACCTTAACGTAGCACCTAACGCAACGTCTTGGTGTGCAAGTAGCCTAATACTTTTAGCCATAGACCCTGAACAAGCATGCAGCAGATCAGGTGTTTCTGAAATTGTCTGATCTGACGAGATTAGCTGCATGCTTGTTTCTGGTGTGATTCAGACGCTACTGCAGCCAAAAATGTCAGTAGGGCTGCCAAGCAACTGCTATTTTTTTTAAAAGGAAATACATATGGGGACCTTCATATACTGTCCTTCTTGGTTCAGGTTCCCTTAAACAATTAGAGTAGGTGCAATATGTATCCTATCTCTGTTAACCTCCCAGGCGGTCCATTTCTGTCTGGAATTATGAGTCAAAAGCGGTACATTTTCTTTAAAAAAAATTTAGGGCTCCGATTCTTAAGTCATAACTGACCAAAATATATAAGAATAAAACCCTGGTAGCCATTCTGCATATAAATAGAAGACTGGAACACACAATAGTTGAATTAATTACATTTATGAATAAACTTAAAAAATTGTAAAACTGTACTCTTCCTTGTTACTATCTCTATGTTCCCTATATGCACCTTGGGGTTGTCATGAAAAGTAATTTCGTTGTGTTACACAATGACAATAAAGTGAATTGAATTGCATTGAATTGAAAACTCAGAAAATATTTATAAAGGTGATTTCTAGTGATGGGCGAACACCTGGATGTTCGGGTTCGGGAAAGTTCGCCGAACATGGCCGAGATGTTCGGCATGTTCGGGCCGAACCCCGAACTTTCCGAACATCCAGCTTTTGGGGGCCATATGGGGTCGCAGGCATAAGGGGGGAGCATGCCCCGATCGCGGGGGGGGTCGGAAATTCCCCCCACCCCCTCCGCTAGCGCTCCCCCCTCTGCCCGCTTCCCCATTCAAAAGTTTAAGCAAAGTACCTGTAGTGGATGGCCTGGCAGTGGGCGGCACTGTGGAGTGAGGAGGAGGAGTCCGGAGAGTGACGAGTTGAGGGAGGCCGGGCAGCGGGCGGTTCAGCGGAAGTACCCTTGTGGTACTTCCGCCCTTTCTCTGACCTCACGCCCGCTGCCCGGCCTCCCTCAACTTGTCACTCTCCGGACTCCTCCTCCTCACTCCACAGTGCCGCCCACTGCCAGGCCATCCACTACAGGTACTTTGCTTAAACTTTTGAATGGGGAAGCGGGCAGAGGGGGGAGCGCTAGCGGAGGGGGTGGGGGGAATTTCCGACCCCCCCCGCGATCGGGGCATGCTCCCCCCTTATGCCTGCGACCCCATAGGGGGGCAGTATTCGGCCGAACAGGGCCCTGTTCGGCCGAACAGGGGCCCTGTTCGGCCCTGTTCGGCGGCCATTAGAAGTTCGGGGCGAACCCGAACTTAAAAGGCCGAACACCATCAGGTGTTCGGCCGAACGCGAACATCACCCGAACAGGGTGATGTTCTGCAGAACCCCGAACAGTGGCGAACACTGTTCGCCCAACACTAGTGATTTCACATAGAAAACATTATTTTGTAAACATCATATTCAGTAAGCACTTGATTCCTTAAAGGGACCCTGAGCAGTGGCTGAAATTAAAAGATTACACTTACCTGGGGCTTTCTCCAGCTCACTGTAAGCGGCGAGGTCCCCGGCATCCTCCTGGCTCCTCTCCTAGTGCCTCTACAGACCCCGTTACCGCCATCACCCGGCGACACCCGGGCCAGGTGTCGGGCCAGCTCTTCCTGGTTAATGAAGCATAGCGTCATCACACCGGCCGCTCCGCATCATCACGATGGCCAGCGTAACAGGTCTGCGCATGCGCGGATTTTCCGCACATGCGCAGACCTGTCACGCCGACTGCCGTGATGACGCGGAGCGGCCGGCGTGATTACGCTATGCGTCATTAACCAGGAAGAGCCGGCCCAACACCCGGCCCGACACCCAGCCCGGGTGTTGCCAGGTGACACCCGTAACAGGGGCCTGTGGAGGCACTAGGAGAGGAGCCAGGAGGATGCCGGGGACCTTGCTGCCTACGGTGAGCTGGAAAAAGACCCAGGTAAGTGTATTCTTTTTTTAAGACTAATTAGCGGAACAATAAACAATGGATATTGAAAAACAGCCTCTATATTGGAGTTGACTGACTCACTACTCTATAAACTGTAATAGTGTTTGAGATTGCACATTTGTTATTATCACTAGTCTTTATTCAGTATTTATATAGCACTGACATCTTCTACAGCACATTACAGAGTACATAGTCAGGTCACTGACTGTCCTCAGAGGAACTCACAATCCAATCCTACCATATTCATAGTCTAATGTCCTACCATATTATTATTAGAGATGGGCCGAACGGTTCCCGGCGAACTTTGTTGGTTCGCATTTGCCAGCGAACTCAAACTTTTCCAGGTGTTCGGTTCACTCCTATAATGCACCATTAGGGTCAACTTTAACCCTCCACATCACAGTCAGCAGGCACATTGTAGGCTACACTCCCTCCTGGAGCCACTTCCCCTCCTTATAAAAGGTAGGCACCGCCGGCCATTTAACTCACTCATGTGCCTGCAGTAAATAGAGAAGGGACAGCTGCTGCAGACTCTCACATAGGGGAAGATTAGTTAGGCTCTTGTAAGCTTCTTAGCTTGCTCCTTGCTGATTCTTATTGCTAAAATAGCACCCCACAACAGCTCTTTTGAGAGCTAATCTTGTTCTAGTGATCCATATTTTTTTCTGTGTGTCCCACTGACACTTGTGTTGCATAGACAGCCTTGCTAATTCATACTGTGTGTCTGCCACTGTCAGGCCTAGCACATTCAGTGACTACCTGTGTGACAGGTGCACATTGTACTACCCATTACTGCATATACCTACCTACCTGTTGTTCACAGTGCACCCACCTACCTACGTGAGTTCAGCACATGCAGTGTCACTGTGCCTGTCCGCTACCTGTCTGTGTGTGACAGGTGCACATTGTAATACTCAGTACTGCATATACCCTGTTGTTCACTTCAGTGCACCCACCTACCTACGTGAGAGCACACAGTGTGATATACTACTCTGTGCATACCTGTTAACTGCACCTGTGTGACTGCACATTGTATTAGTCAAGTCAGTGCATACCTTTAACTTCATCCCCCCCCAATATGGACAAAACAAAAGGCAGAGGCAGGCCACCTGGCAGGTCTGTTTTAGTTTTTATGTAAAGGTTCTCAAACGTATAAAATCATGCAAACTTTCCATACAAATTTTGGAAAGGTAAAAAAAAATGGCCATGTCCACCTATAGCTAGTTAGCTACTCTTTCGTCATTCGCTACCATAGCACATTCTTCTTATCTGCATACTTGGCTCTGTCACTCTGATATAACAACATATTCTCAATAAAACCTTCCAGGCTCCTTGGAGGTTCTTAATGCTAGCTGCAATAGGGACTGCAGCCCATGCGCCCATGGGGGGGCCCGCTCAGGGCCGTTTTGGGGGGCTGGAGGGGTCGCAGCATGAGGGGAACGCTATGGCCACACTCGGCGGGGAGGGGGGACGGTCCCCCCTCCCTCACCTCGGGCTCTCCCCTCTGCGCTCCCCTCCAGCTTCAATAACCATATGTGTGCAGCGGGGCAGCGGCAGACAAACATACCTTCCGTGCGCTCCAATGTGGACACTTCTCTCTCTAGCCTCTGACGTGACTTCCTGTATAAACAGGAAGTCGCATCAGGCACTAGAAGGAGAAGCGTCCATGCTGGAGCGCACGGAAGGTATGTAGCTGTCGCTGCCCGCTGCCCGCTGCTCAGGGCCAAGATGGCCCTGAGTGGGTCCGGGGGGGAGGGCCCTGCCCTGGCTAGCTGAATCTGGTATTCTGGGACCCGATGCTTGTGTATGTACCTTTTAGCAACAGCAGGTACAGAAAGTTTAACCTCTCTGCTGTTTTTGCTCACAAGCAGTGGTGCTCGGATAATTTCCGTGATCATGGAACAGCCATGATTCACAAGCACTTTTTAAGTATCCGACTTCTGAATCGGTGATCGATTCTGGATCAAGGAGATCGGCTATGGAAATTCCGTGATTTCAAGTATTCGGAATTTGGTTACAGCCGTGATTGCCGTGGAAATCCGTGATTAGGTAGTGATTGGGCGGAAATGGGCAGAACTGACATCCCTGGGCCAATCAGAGGCCCCTAGCCAGGCCCTAGTAACCAATCATAGGAGGGGAGGCTCTGCCCTCACCTCCTGTATATATTAAGTGGGGGCCATTTCCAGAGCTCCGTCCTTGCTAGACTCTGTGGCATGGAGAGAATCATCTGCAGGCCAAATTGTACATCAGCAAGAGCGTTTTCAGTCCTTACATTGCCCTTATACTGTATCTGATACTTGTATTCAGCTAGCTAGCCAGTGAGTGATTGTTTAAGTTAGTTGTAGTCAGTATAGTTGTCAGTGAGAGAGTTTACTGTGCGCATAGTGCAGGCAGACCACAACACTGTCCATTGATTTTCGTGTTCTATTTTACTGTATTCAGAATTTTGTTTGTTTTTTTTCATTTTTGAAAAATCAATAAAAGCCCCCCTTTTATATTCTGCCTGTCCCCAGGCCCACACACATGTATTGATTGTAAAAAGCAGCACACTTTCTCCACCTCAAAATTTTGTGCATAGTATACAACATGTCTGGCAGGGGTCGTGGGTGTGGCAGGAGAGGGAGTGTCATTGCCTCCGCCACTTCTAAAACTGGTCCACAGCCAGGGAGAGGGTGCTCAGCTGTAGGGGGTGCAGCAGAGAGGCATCCATCAGCAGCACAGCCTGGGCCAAGTCAGCCGACGCCGGTGGCACCCATTTTCAGCACCTTGCCTCGCCGTATGGTCGTTCAGGAGATAGACTCATAGGCATTGATGGACATGATGACGGAGGAGCAGCCCATCATTACTTCATCCCAGACCACTCCCAGCAGCAGCAGCTCCACGCTTGCTGTGACATCCACCCACGGATGGGAGCCATGGATGCATGTCATTTTTTGGGCAGCATTATCATGCTGTGGTACCACCAGTGAGGTGCCATGGTGGTAACGTGCTGCCGCACTGACCGCTTTAGTCATCATCCTGCTGCCGCTGATATTCTATTTCACTACTACAGTCTGCATTCCTGCGGCCAGCAGCCACGGACAACTCTGCTGCCATGTCATTGTTATCGCTGCAAGGGGAAAAAAAACATTTACAAAAACATTTCTGGGTATTTTTGTGGCGTCAGCCACTCATCCTCCTCCAGTGGTACCATCATTGCCAGGTGCCATTGGGACTCACCTTCACCTCTGTGATTGCTTAACATGTATTTCCCTGTTTACAACCACTTATTACCAATTAATAGCCCCATTTAAAGTGTTGATTTAAATTTTAAAATCCATTTTCTCAAAAACGAAAAGTTTTTTGGAATTTTTTTGTTTAAGTTGTAGCCGATTATCACCTTTACAATCCATGCAATTTAGGGGATTGTAGCATGTATGGGGCATTTCTATTAGCTAAAACGTTTTTCTGTGATCATTTCCGTGATCATGGCCGTGAATTTCCATGATTGCCTCATTCATGGAAAAAATCCGGGTCGAATTCGTGAGTCCGTTTCAAATCCAGAAATTAATCACGGAATTTCCGGATTTTTTTTCATTTACGGGCGAATAGTCGGATCCGTGTATCCGAGCATCACTGTTCACAAGCAGAAATATGAGGTTGATTAGCTGATCTTTGGCTTTAATATGTGTTGAATCTTTTAAATCATTATCATATAATACTATGATCTCCTCATCTTCATCCTCAGATCCATGTGCTTAGAGGTGCCACTTCTGTTTTGCCTTGCTTGTGGCACCCTTTGTCATAGAAGGTAGAAAATGCTGATGCTGATGCTGTTCAACCTTCACCCTCTAACTTTTACTTTGATTTGTTCGTGGCTTTAATTAATGTTAAAGAGACACTGAAGCGAGACTAAATCTCGCTTCAGGTCTTATATATAGCAGGGGCACGTGTGCCCCTGCTAAAACGCCGCTATCCCGCGGCTTAACGGGGGTCCCTTCACCCCCAACCCACCCCCCGCAAAAGTTGGTCGGAAAATGGTCGCTCGTATTCTTCTTCCTGGAGGCAGGGCTAACGGCTGCAGCCCTGCCTCCAGTCGCGTCTATCAGACGCGCATCGCCGCCTCTCCCCCGCCCCTCTCAGTGAAGGAAGACTGAGAGGGGCGGGGGAGAGGCGGAGATACGCGTCTGACAGACGCGCATGGGGCAGGGCTGCGGCGGTTAGCCCTGCCCCAACCAGGAAGCGCTCCCCCGCTGCACGGAGGGGGTTTGGGGGGACAGGGACCCCCGTTAAGCCGCGCTATAGCGGCGTTTTAGCAGGAGCACGCATGCCCCTGCTAGCTATGAGGTCTGAAGCGAGATCTATTCTCGCTTCAGACTCTCTTTAAGTCAAATACTTATCCTATAAGACAACTATCTCCTCCTCCACACTATACCCACCATTACAAAACATCCAGGAAGTGGATCCTCTGTTTCTAAATGCCTGTGGCCTCCGTGTGGAACAGGAAGTAAAGGAAAAAGTTAAAGCTGCAGCAGTGGGAAATGGATAAGCATGAGGCAGCTGCCCTTTAACTGTTGCAGGTGGGTCTTTCATTTAGTTGTGTGGCTGGCACCACTGGTATCTTATGTACATAATGCTCAGGTTCCTTCCCCATTTTAAGTGTTGGTGTTTGAAATCTACCTCCTTCTGTGTAAAAGCCGAATGTTTTATAGTCAAGATTGTGTAAACGCCAAATGTTTTTTAATGTTAAGATAGCAGATCATATTCTTTTGGTGCATCCTACTCAGTCTACAAGAATCATCATCTTTAACCTACCTGGCGGTTTGATTATTTTAGGGTCAGGCTCACCTGACCTTGTTCACCTGGGATCAAACGCTGCAATTCTTCTACCGTCCTCCGGGTGGTGATTTAACCTTATAGTGAGATCACCGTCTGTCGTCATGACGACAACAGGCGAACTCACCAAAGGGATCAAAAGCCTCCGAGGCCTGGAAGAAGAATGACTGCCAGTGTCTGGATCCCAGGGGAGGTGAGTTAGAAACACCGCCAAACTGCTCTGTCTCCCCATACCTCCTGTTGGCTACCCCGAGTCAGGTTCAGGATTACTGCTCATGGCATCTTTTTTCCACCTCAAGTCTTACTTGGGATTTATTTACCACTAAGGAGGTTAATCTGCTTGTCCAAGTGCTGGTTGATGCCTTCACCCCATGCTAGGTCATGCTCATCATCTTTTTCTTTATGTTCTTCCTTCTCATCAGACTCAGTTACACATTAAGCTTTGGGAGACTGCACCTAGTAAGTCGTGTTTTGGCCCTATCTTGTTAGTTGGTCATCTCCACTGTCTTTATGACCCTCCCATGTACTAATATAGCTCCTGAAAAGTCATATTGCTTTTAAGTGTTGAATATGTTACAAATATAGGATTCCCATTAAGAGTTGTGTACTATATTATGGGGAACGTATAACCTAATTGACTGTGTCACTCAAATGAAATCAACATTAACTCGAGTAAGTTATTTATTTATTGACTTATTTTACAGTATCTTAGAGGTGAAACACACATATGCCTCCCACCCGTTTTCTGCACAGCTACTTGGACTGTGTGTCTAAAAATGTATGAACACTTAGTGAAGTAAAAACAACAATTATTATTACTACGTCTATTTACAGCAGTAAAATTAATTTGTACGTGAGACATGAAGCATAAGCATTCCAGAAACCTCCCCACCCACATGCAATGTGTGACTTAAACGATTGCAACACTAACTGCATTGCATTGTAGCTTTTACCAAGATACATTTGTATTGAAAGTATAAACCCTCTAACTGAGCGCATAAACCAGTGCTGATGATGATGATAGCTTTACAAAAAAAATCTGCAAACTTGGTCTGTTTGACAAAGACTGTCTGTAATCCTGTAATCGGATTCGGCAACGCTGATTGGGCGGTGCCCAGGCAGAAGTTCATACATGTCACTTCCAGGAGTCCGGGAGTACATGTGGACGGCTAGACCGAACAGTATATTTCCATTTAGATTACATTTTCTGGAAATTTTTGCAGATTTCTGCATATTTATACGGTGACCCGTAAAATCCGTTATTTTTAGTGCGGCAACCTGCCGCTGATCATGATTGGTCAATTAATTCCACATCTCCTGATTGGTTAAAAAATTCAGATTCGGAATTGACGGTATTCTGCACATTCCGATTACCACTTAACAATTTCCGCGTTCCGTGTTCGGATGCAAAAACCCCAATTCTGCCGGAAATTTCAGAAATGTTGCGTCCGTGGAATTCGGAAGCTCATCCCTGATAGCAGCTGCGGAGAGATTTGAAAACTACAGCTGTACCTTTTGAAGGACAAAAGATTTTTGGAAAGATATAAATGATAAATGTTTTTCCTATTCAATATATCCAGCCCAATAAAATAAACAAAAATGTTTTTAGCTGCACTAGTTAGAGATCTTATCTGGTTGTATGTAGAGTGCAGAGAGATGATAAGAATCTATCCACCGAGCTTCACAGTTGGCTTTCAGGAGAACACAGGAGTACCATGTTAGCCATTGCTAAAAGTAGAAAGCTTTAAATAAAGATAGATGGCACCATTTTTCAGACAGCTAGTTCAAAGTAGTATAAAATAATAATAGTATCCTACTAATATAATAAATGGGAAAGTTCGGATGTTTGGATATTTGGATGTTTGTTACTCGATCACGCAAAAACGGCTGAACGGATTTGAATGAAATTTGGCACACACATAGTACATTACCTGGAATAAAGTATAGGATACTTTTTATTCCCATAACCAAAAAGGGGGCGGAGACAAATACAAATTTCACTGGAAAATGTAAACTGCAGCCATTCTTACACTGTTAATGGTAGGGTTCTCAAACTTTGCACAGTTGGTCGTTGGGTGACTGGGATTAATATTCAGAAAAGTGGGTGGAGTCTATAAAAGCCAATCAAAATTAACCTATTGATTTTAAAGGGGAATATTTACATTGCTGCCATTCTTGCACTGTTAATGGCACAAGCCTCAAACCTGGTACAGTTGATCATTGGGTGACTAGGGTTCAATTTCAGAAAGGGGGTGGAGCCACAAACAGCCAATTAGATTTGTTTCATTTCAATGCATATTATTGATGCCAAACACCACAAAGATCACAAACTTGGTAATTGATTAATTGTGTGTTAGGGTTAGAAAAGTAGGCACAGCCAACACCAGCCAAATACATAAGCAGGCAATGCCGGGTCATAAGTGGGCGGAGACAAATACAAATTTTACTGGGAAAATGTAAACAGCAGCCCTTCTTACACTGTTAATGGTAGGGTTCTCAAACTTTGCACAGTTGGTTACTGGGTGACTGGGATTAATATTCAGAAAAGTGGGTGGAGTCTATAAAAGCCAATCAAAATTAACTTATTGATTTTCAAGGGGAATATTTACATTGCTGCCATTCTTGCACTGTTAATGACACAAGCCTCAAACCTGGTACAGTTGATCATTGGGTGACTAGGGTTCAATTTCAGAAAGGGGGTGAAGCTAGTGTTGGGCGAACACCTGGATGTTCGGGTTCGCGAACGTTTGCCGAACATGGCCGCGATGTTCGGGTGTTCGCGCCGAACTCCGAACATAATGGAAGTCAATGGGGACCCGAACTTTCGTGCTTTGTAAAGCTTCCTTACATGCTACATACCCCACATTTGCAGGGTATGTGCACCTTGGGAGTGGGTACAAGAGGAAAAAAAATATTTGAAAAAGAGCTTATAGTTTTTGAGAAAATTGATTGTAGAGTTTCAAAGGAAAAACTGTCTTTTAAATGCGGAAAATGTCATTTTTCTTTGCACGGGTAGCATGCATTTTGCCGCCATGCAGTCATAAATGTAATAAAGATAAGAGGTTCCATAAACAGGGACCGGCAACGCTAACCCAGCAACAGCACACGTGATGGAACAGGAGGAGGCGCAGGAGGAGAAGGCCACGCTTTGAGGCACAACAACCCAGGCCTTGCATGAGGACAAGAAGCATGCGGATAGCATGCATTTTGCTGCCATGCAGTCATAAATGTAATAAAGATAAGAGATTCCATAAACAGGGACCGGCAACGCTAACCCAGCAGCAGCACACGTGATGGAATAGGAGGAGGCGCAGGAGGAGAAGGCCACGCTTTCAGACACAACAACCCAGGCCTTGCATGAGGACAAGAAGCGTGCGGATAGCATGTTTTTTACCGCCATGCAGTCATAAATGTAATAAAGATAAGAGGTTCCATAAACAGGGACCGGCAACGCTAACCCAGCAGCAGCACACGTGATGGAACAGAAGGAGGCGCAGGAGGAGAAGGCCACGCTTTTAGACACAACAACCCAGGCCTTGCATGAGGACAAGAAGCGTGCAGATAGCATGTTTTTTACCGCCATGCAGTCATAAATGTAATAAAGATAAGAGGTTCCATAAACAGGGACCGGCAACGCTAACCCAGCAGCAGCACACGTGATGGAACAGGAGGAGGCGCAGGAGGAGAAGGCCACGCTTTCAGACACAACAACCCAGGCCTTGCATGAGGACAAGAAGCGTGCGGATAGCATGCTTTTTACCGCCATGCAGTCATAAATGTAATAAAGATAAGAGGTTCCATAAACAGGGACCGGCAACGCTAACCCAGCAGCAGCACACGTGATGGAACAGGAGGAGGCGCAGGAGGAGAAGGCCACGCTTTCAGACACAACAACCCAGGCCTTGCATGAGGACAAGAAGCGTGCGGATAGCATGCTTTTTACCGCCATGCAGTCATAAATGTAATAAAGATAAGAGGTTCCATAAACAGGGACCGGCAACGCTAACCCAGCAGCAGCACACGTGATGGAACAGGAGGAGGCGCAGGAGGAGAAGGCCACTCTTTCAGACACAACAACCCAGGCCTTGCATGAGGACAAGAAGCGTGCGGATAGCATGCTTTTTGCCGCCATGCAGTCATAAATGTAATACAGATAAGAGGTTCAATAAACAGGGACCGGAAACGCTAACCCATCACAGATGGTCATTGTTCATGTTACTTGGTTGGGGTCCAGGGGTGTTGCATAGTCTATTCCAATCCAGGATTGATTCATTTTAATTTGAGTCAGACGGTCTGCATTTTCTGTGGAGAGGCGGATACGCGGATCTGTGACGATGCCTCCGGCAGCACTGAAACAGCGTTCCGACATAACGCTGGCTGCCGGGCAAGCCAGCACCTCTATTGCGTACATTGCCAGTTCGTGCCAGGTGTCTAGCTTTGATACCCAATAGTTGAAGGGTGCAGATGGATTGTTCAACACAGCAACTACGCCATCTGACATGTAGTCCTTGACCATCTTCCCCGGCGATCGGTGTTGGAGGTGGATCTGCACGCTTGCTGTTCTGTGGGCTGCTGCATGGGTGTCAGAAAATTTTCCCACTCCAAGCACACTGCCGATACCATTCCCTTTTGGGCACTAGCTGCGGCTTGTGTTTTTTGCTGCCCTCCTGGTCGTCCTGGGTTTGCGGAAGTCAGTCTGTCGGCGTACAACTGGCTAGAGGAGGGGGAGGATGTCAATCTCCTGTCTAAAATCTCCAGAAGGGCCTGCTGGTATTCTTCCATGTTGACCTGTCTGACTCTTTCTTCAAGCAGTTTTGGAACATTGTGTTTGTACCGTGGATCCAGAAGGGTATAAACCCAGTAATTGGTGTTGTCCAGAATGCGAACAATGCGTGGGTCGCGTTCAATGCAGTCTAGCATGAATTGAGCCATGTGTGCCAGAGTCCTGCCAGAATCCTCATCATCCTCTTGTGAGCGTTGTGATAGTTGTTGTGATGCATCATAGTCGTCACCTTCTTCCTGGTCTGCTTCTGCTGACCATTCGCGCTGAATTGTGGAAGTCCAACGTGCACCGCTCTGGCCCTCGTCAGTGGTGGCAGGAAATTCCTGCTCCAACTCCAGCTGTTCCTCCTCCTCTTCTTCGTCATAGCTGCTGGGGCCAGCGTTTCCTGAGGCGGATGGCCTGATGTTGGTACCATCACGCTGATCGTTTTCTCCTTCAGATTCCCCCAGTTGCATCATGACAGCTATTTCCTTGATTTTCAACATTGACTTCTTCAGTAAACACAGCAGTGGTATGGTAATGCTGACTGAAGAGTTGTCACTGCTCACAAGCAACGTGGATTGCTCAAAATTTTGGAGGACTTGGCAGAGGTCCAACATGTTGGCCCAATCGGATCCACAGAAGCTTGGCAGCGGTCCGGATGCGCCTCGGTACTGTGCCGTCATGTACTGGACCACTGCACTCTTCTGCTCGCAAAAGCGGGCTAGCATGTGCAGCGTAGAATTCCAGCGCATAGGGACATCACACAGCAAGCGATGGTGGGGGAGATTGAAGCGCTCCTGCATCTTGGCGAGTGCCCCCAAAGCAGTACTGGAATTTCTACAATGTTTGGCCACTCGTCGCACCTTCAACAGAAGATCGGCTACGCCTGGGTATGTCCTCAGGAACCGCTAAACTACTAGGTTCATCACGTGCGCCAGGCAAGGGATGTGTGTCAGCTTAGCTAACCTTAAAGCGCGAATGAGATTACTCCCATTATCACACACAACCATGCCCGGTTTCAGGTCCAGCGGTGCCAGCCACAAATCCGTCCGTTCCTTTATTCCCCTCCAAATTTCCTCCCCTGTGTGCTGCTTATCCCCAAGGTAGATCAGCTTCAGCAACGCTTGCTGACGCATGCCAACAGCTGTGCTGCACTGCTTCCACGATCCTACTGCTGCTGGGTTAGCGTTTCCGGATGAGGTACAGCTTTGGGATGCGTTGGAGGAGAAGGAGTCAGAGAGGTAGGTGCTGCTGTTGTTATCCAGTGGGAGGGACAGCGGTGCAGCTGTTTGCGGCGTGGGCAACACCCGCGCCGTAGCAGGTGAGGAATCGCTGCCAGGCTCCACAAGGTTCACCCAGTGCACGGTAAGGGAGATGTATCGACCCTGACCGAACGCACTCGTCCAGGTGTCAGTGGTGAGGTGAACCTTGCAGGCAACGGCATTCTTCAAGCTTCGGGTTATTTTGCTGACCACGTGCTCATGCAACTCAGGCACTGCAGAGCGCGCAAAGTGGTAGCGGCTGGGAACCACGTAACGTGGGATGGCCACTGACATCATGCCCTTGAAGCTGTTTGTCTCCACCACTCGATATGGCAGCATTTCGCAGGCCAGAAGCTTGGCTATGCTAGCTGTTAGTGTCACGGCCCAGAGGTCATTTGCTGGCAATTTCCTCTTGCGCTCAAGCATCTCCGAGACAGACAACTGAACAACTAGGGCTGCACACTGAACGGCTGTTGGTTGTTGTGTTTGATGACTGGGAGACCTCAAGAGCACTATTCCGGAAAGTGACAGTGTCAACGTCGTCTGATGTTTGTGAATGTTGTTGGGAACCACGCAATGGCTGGGCTACTGCTGCTGCTGAGGAGGGGCTGGTGGTGAGTCTGGTGACCCCAAGGGAGGCAGTGTTGCTGGTACCCTGTCCTGGCGGCCACAGAGTGGGATGTTTGGATACCATGTGGCGGGTCATGCTGGTGGTGGAGAGGTTGTTAATATGTTTCCCCCTGCTCAGGCGGCTCTTGCACACCTTGCAAATCACCATGGTACCATCCTCACTGCAGTCTTCAAAGAAAGGCCAGACTTTGGAGCACCTGCCTTGCTGGGGATTTCTGTTTGCGCCTCTTTTGCGTCTCACTTGAACTTCCACGCTTGTGGTGCCTGAAATTTCGCGCCGCCTACCTTGTGGCACAAGGCGAACTCGTGCAGCAGTGGGTTCTTCAACAGACTCATCTGTGCTGCTACGACGGCGATGTTCTCCTTCACATACAAAATCTGGGTCTCTGTCAACATTGTCCATACCCTCCTCCTCTTCCATCTCCTCAAACTCGTCATATGTGATTGTTGGCCGCCGCCGTGGAGTAGAGCTCCCCACAACAACCTCTGCGCAGCACACTCGAACGTCATCTTCAAGATCTTCTCGGCCGACCTCCTGCAATTGAAACCCCTCCTACCCAACTTGCTCTGGGATTTGGGTTTCAAAGTCCTCCTCGGACTCGCCTTGCATTTCAGTGCGCGGTGCATTTCCCACACTAAATGGTTGTGAATCCGGGCACAACATTTCTGGCTGTTCCATTGACCTTTGAAAGGTGGAAGTTTGTTGGGCTGGGAATAGCTCCTGCGAATACCCCATTGCGTCCTGAGGAAATTCTTCGGACTGGTTATTTGGCAGTTGTGTGCGTGGTGTCGCTGCCGGTTGTGTCAGCTTTGTGCCCACTGGCTCCTTGTAACTGGCTGAGGACTCGGACCTCGTGCGTGATGTGCTGGTGCTGCTTAACCCACTGCTGGACGCTTGAGAGGTCATCCAATTAATTATCTGGTCCTGTTCTTTTGGATTTGTGAGGGTTGATTTCCTGGACAACATGGGCGGTATTGAGCGAGTTTTCTTCGGTGCTCCACTGTGGCCTGTACGTGAACCGTCAGGGGAAACACCTCTTCCCTTGCCCCTCCCTCTTTCACAGGATTTTGTTTTTCATTTCACTTAACCTTAAAGTACACGCTGACTGGCAGCAGTACAGTGGCAGTACAGAAATGCTATACAGTGGCGGGTGAGCGGTGTACTACTATTCCCAGCAGTGACACAGAGCACAATGCTATACAGTGGTGGGTGAGCGATGTACTACTATTCCCAGCAGCGACACAGAGCACAATGCTATACAGTGGTGGGTGAGCGGTGTACTACTGTTCCCAGCAGAGACACAGAGTGGCAGTAAACACAATGCTATACAGTGGTGGCTGAGCGGTGTACTACTGTTCCCAGCAGTGACACAGAGCACAATGCTATACAGTGGTGGGTGAGCGGTGTACTACTGTTCCCAGCAGAGAAACAGAGTGGCAGTAAACACAATGCTATACAGTGGTGGCTGAGCGGTGTACTACTGTTCCCAGCAGCGACACAGAGCACAATGCTATACAGTGGTGGGTGAGCGGTGTACTACTGTTCCCAGCAGAGACACAGAGTGGCAGTAAACACAATGCTATACAGTGGTGGCTGAGCGGTGTACTACTGTTCCCAGCAGCGACACAGAGCACAATGCTATACAGTGGTGGGTGAGCGGTGTACTACTCTTCCCAGCAGAGACACAGAGTGGCAGTAAACACAATGCTATATAGTGTGGCTGAGCGGTGTACTACTGTTCCCAGCAGCGACACAGAGCACAATGCTATACAGTGGTGGGTGAGTGGTGTACTACTGTTCCCAGCAGAGACACAGAGTGGCAGTAAACACAATGCTATATAGTGTGGCTGAGCGGTGTACTACTGTTCCCCGTAGTGACACAGAGTACAATGCTATACAGTGGTGGGTGAGCGGTGTACTACTGTTCCCAGCAAAGACACAGAGTGGCAGTAAACACAATGCTATACAGTGGTGGCTGAGCGGTGTACTACTATTCCCAGCAGCGACACAGAGCACAATGCTATACAGTGGTGGGTGAGCGGTGTACTACTGTTCCCAGCAGAGACACAGAGTGGCAGTAAACACAATGCTATATAGTGTGGCTGAGCGGTGTACTACTGTTCCCAGCAGCGACACAGAGCACAATGCTATACAGTGGTGGGTGAGTGGTGTACTACTGTTCCCAGCAGAGACACAGAGTGGCAGTAAACACAATGCTATATAGTGTGGCTGAGCGGTGTACTACTGTTCCCAGCAGTGACACAGAGTACAATGCTATACAGTGGTGGGTGAGCGGTGTACTACTGTTCCCAGCAAAGACACAGAGTGGCAGTAAACACAATGCTATACAGTGGTGGCTGAGCGGTGTACTACTATTCCCAGCAGCGACACAGAGCACAATGCTATACAGTGGTGGGTGAGCGGTGTACTACTGTTCCCAGCAGAGACACAGAGTGGCAGTAAACACAATGCTATATAGTGTGGGTGAGCGGTGTACTACTATTCCCAGCAGCGACACAGAGCACAATGCTATACAGGCTGAGCGGTGTACTACTGTTCCCAGCAGACACACAGAGTGGCAGTAATCACAATGCTATATAGTGTGGGTGAGCGGTGTACTACTATTCCCAGCAGCGACACAGAGCACAATGCTATACAGGGTGAGCGGTGCACTACTGTTCCCAGCAGACACACAGAGTGGCAGTAAACACAATGCTATATAGTGTGGGTGAGCGGTGTACTACTATTCCCAGCAGCGACACAGAGCACAATGCTATACAGGGTGAGCGGTGTACTACTGTTCCCAGCAGACACACAGAGTGGCAGTAAACACAATGCTATATAGTGTGGGTGAGCGGTGTACTACTATTCCCAGCAGCGACACAATGACCGGGGGACCCTGGCTAGCCTGGCTGGAGAGAGAACTACCCTGCCTGACTACCCAAAGCTAAACCCACAGACAAATGGCGGAGAAATGACGTGGATCGGGTATTTATTTACCCGAACCACGTGGCCCGTTCGGCCAATCAGAGCGCGTTCGGGTCCGAACCACGTGACCCGTTCGGCCAATCACAGCGCTAGCCGAACGTTCGGGTAACGTTCGGCCATGCGCTCTTAGTTCGGCCATATGGCCGAACAGTTTGGCCGAACACCATCAGGTGTTCGGCCGGATGGTGTTCGGCCGAACTCGAACATCACCCGAATAGGGCGATGTTCTGCAGAACCCGAACAGTGGCAAACACTGTTCGCCCAACACTAGGTGAAGCCACAAACAGCCAATTAGATTTGTTTCATTCCAATGCAAATTATTGATGCCAAACACCGCAAATCTCACAAACTTGGTAATTGAGTAATTGATTAATTGTGCGTTAGGGTTAGAAAAGTGGGCACAGCCAATACCAGCCAAATACATAAGCGGGCAACGCCGGGTCATAAGTGGGCGGAGACAATTACAAATTTTACTGGGAAAATGTAAACAGCAACCATTCTTACACTGTTAATGGTAGGGTTCTCAAACTTTGCACAGTTGGTTACTGGGTGACTGGGATTAATATTCAGAAAAGTGGGTGGAGCCTACAAAAGGCAATCCAAAATTCACCTATTGATTTTTCAGGGGAATATTTCATTGCTGCCATTCTTGCACTGTTAATGGCACAAGCCTCAAACCTGGTACAGTTGATCATTGCGTGACTGGAGTTTACATTCATAAAACAGGGTGGAGCCACACACAGCCAAAATGATTTGTTTCATTTTAATGCAGGTTATTGAGGCCAAAGACCGCAAAGCTCACAAACTTGGTCATTGAGTAATTGATTAATTGTGTGTTAGGGTTTGGAAAAGTGGGCGCAGCTAACACCAGCCAAATACCATAATCGGGCAATGCCGGGTCATCAGTAGGCGGAGACAAATGCAAATTTCACTGAGAAAATGTAAACTGCAGCAATTCTTACACTTTTAATGGTAGGGTTCTCAAACTTTGCACAATTGGTCACTGGGTGACTGGGATTAATATTCAGAAAAGTAGGTGGAGCCTATAAAAGCCAATCAAAATCCACCTATTGATTTTTAAGGGGAATATTTAATTGCTGCCATTCTTACACTGTTAATCACCTGTACCTGGTACAGTTGGCCGTTGGGTGATTGGGGTTCAAATTCAGAAAAGGGGTGGAGCCACATCCAATCAGATTAATTTTATTTCATTGCAAATTATTGATGCCAAAGACCGCAAAGCTCATATACTTGGTCATTAAGTAATTGTGTGTTAGGGTTAGGAAAAGTGGGCAGAGCCAACACTAACCAAATACATACCCGGGCAACGCCGGGCGTCCAGCTAGTATATAATCTTCCTTACACAGCTCTCCTGTGTCCTTCCATTAACCTTTATCTGCAAGGTCAGCACTACTATGTTAAAAATAGCTCTTTTTTGCAGACCCATAAAATGTACAGGAACTGAGCAGCCAATGCAGCTCTGTTTCTGTACTTTTAATCAATGATCAAAAAAGAGCTATTCTTTCAAAATTTTGGTGAAAACCATGTTATAGATCTAGTTTTTAACTCAGCAACACACATAGCGCTAAAGGTTTAACATGTGGTGCTCCTCTGGTATTAGTAACAGTAAAATTGCTGTGCCTTCCCTGCGCTCTGTCAAAATAAAGAAAATAGTTTTAGGTCTATATCTGTTTTTGTTTTTATTTTATGCAGAATGTCCTTCAGCTGAACGGAAATGTTTGGAAGTGTAATGTAAAGCATGGAGTTAAGGAACCACACCTTTCTAAAAGAATTTGTCCTTATCGGATTTTTTCAGGACATGCGCATTTCTATATCATTCTTTGTTGCTATATTTCTAATGTACATGTTTACTGTTTTTGGAAACATTTTTCTAATTGTCACTGTTATCATCAGTCCACAACTTCACCTGCCGATGTACTTTTTCCTCTGCAATTTAGCATTCCTTGACTTGTTTTACTCATCATGTGCTCTTCCAAAAGGCTTGGTAGATATGTTATCTCAGAGAAGAACAATTTCCATCACCGGTTGCCTGGTGCAGATGAATACAGGCACATTTCTTGGGGCCACTGAGTGCTTGCTATTGGCGGTGATGGCCTACGATCGCTACGTGGCCATATGCTTCCCTTTATATTATCAAGTCATTATGAACTGGAAAGTCTGTAGAGCCATGGTCATCATCATGTGGTTAACAAGCTTCTTTTTATCTGTTGTCCCGACCATTATAAAGCCTCTGATATTCTGTACAGAATACCGATTGGACCATTTTGTTTGTGAGATGCTGGCGGTTCTAGAACTAGCATGTGGAAATGTGGTTTTCTATAGAATAACTATATTTATTGTGAGTTTCTTTACTCTTATAGGGCCACTGGTGTTTATTGTGGTGACTTACATTCTTATCATTTTATCCATATTAAAGATCAGGTCTTCTGACGGAAGAGCCAAAGCTTTTTCCACCTGTTCTTCTCATCTGATTGTTGTCTCCATGTTTTATGGAACTAGTATAACAATGTATATGGGCCAAACCAAAAGATTTTCTTCAGCTGTGAAGTATGTTTCTCTCGTATATGGGGTTGTCACTCCTGTGTCGAATCCTTTGATATACAGTTTAAGGAATAATGATGTGAAAGAAGCATTCAAGAAAATACTGATCAAGTGTTCACCATAAAAGAAACACACATATTGACTAAACATAGGAAAAGATGTATTTAATAGTTGCGGCTTGTTTCAAATTTATCTTAGAAACTAGTAGCAATAGAAGGGACACGCTTGTTCAACGCCAGAGATCCCCAATACGAAGGGCATGGTCATTTCACTCTATTTCCTGAGAATGTAGAATGCAGAGTACGAGCTCAGTTTTACACTTATGTTTTGCATTGAGATGCAGTGTGATCCTCCTGATGCATCGCAACGCAAAAAATGTCAATCATATGACCCTGCGGAAGAGTTTGTCGACAGGGTCATATGCATAGCGCCACCACCATATTTAGTGACTTATTACACACTCTGTTGTGTACACTTACAGTGTAACCCATAGACTTGCATTACTCTAAGTTCATTGAGTTAAACATGGTGCTTGCGGTAACACACTTCAGCCCTTACGCCGGATCAGATACTCCCAGTGCCACGGACCACATTAGTTGGGAAAATCTCCATAGCTTTTCTTTGCTTTGTCAGCCCCTTGAGGACAAATAGGGTAATGCAACACAGGTTTAACCTGCAGGTGTAAAAGGAGCATCAAGAAAAAAGATTCTGGTGCTCCTGCTCTTCCCACAATCTAAAATATGCTGTGCCTCCAGCTGTCCCTTGGCCAAAACCCTCAAAGTAGCAATCACAACAACTCAACAGCCATATGCATTTGTCATCCAAACTGGGCTCTTACCACTCTGCCCCGAGTTCATGTGGGGGGGGGGGGGATTTGAAGTCTCTCTTGAAGTGTGCATGGCTCAGCAGCCTCAGAGTTCCACTCTCCATGTGTGCACTTCTGCTCTCTCACTCTACTGACATTACACTACTCTGTAATGTGGCCTAAGATGAACAAATTACAAGAGCAGTGTACTCTGTGTAAAATCCTTTATTGCAGAATAAAACACCCCGGTTCCAAATGAACTTACAAGATGTATGTCTTATATACAGCATGTCACAAGTTTAACCCATTCTATGTAAAGTGCATTCATGCAAATCCTGTGACATATGATAGGTCTAAACATAACAGATTAAACATGTTGGAACAAGATAAAAACAATTAAAAATGCCAGATATTGTCTAGTTTCGAACTTGTGCATCGTCTTCCTCAGGGTATGGCATTACCACTTAAGTCTATCTAGAGGGATATATCTGTCCAGATAGACTTTGCTGCCTAAGGCGCGTGATTGTGCACGCTCCCACATGCACTCCCTCTGCCTGCCGTTAGTCCCCCGATCAGTGAATGGGAATATACTTCTAAGTTCCCCGCAGAAAAAACAACGGTCTCTTATCAGAGGCCACGGTCTTTCTGCAAAAAAAAAAAGTTCCCCTTTCTAGTTCCTGGAAGCGAGATCATTCACTTCCAGGACTTTTTGACTGTGGCCATCTTGTGGCCAAATAGTAAACTACACCCACATACATTTTTTATTAAATAATTACATTATATTACATTTAAAATTAGCTGTTTACCTCCCGCACCAAAAATTACCCAAATACATTTTTTAATAATAAAAAAAATTACAATAAAAAAAAATGAACATAAATAGTTACCTAAGGGTCTGAACTTTTTAAATATGCATGTCAAGAGAGTATATTCTTATATATTTTTTTTTTAATTATAAGCTTGTAAATAGTGATGGACGCAAATTGAAAAAATGCACTTTTATTTCTAAAAAAAATATCAGCACCATAAATTGTGATAGGGACATTATTTAAATGGTGTAATAACCGGGACAAATGGGCAAATAAAATACATTACGGTAGCATGTATTAATGTCAAACTATAATAGACAAAATCTGAGAAATAATGCATTTCTTCCATTTCTTTCTTAATCTTCCTGTTAAAATGGATTAAAAAAAAAATAATTCTTAGCAAAATTAACCACCCAAAGAAAGCCTAATTAGTGGCAGAAAAAACAAGATATAGATCATTTCATTGTGATAAGTAGTTATAAAGTTATTGGCGAATGAATGGGCGGTGAAAGTTGCTTGGATGCATAAGGTGAACAACACGGTAGGCTGAAGTGGTTAATGAGTTTTGAGATCTTAAATTAGAATCTACATAGGCCAAGAAGTCTGCTCTGCATGTCAGCCAGGCAACTGGCGCTGCTTTAAATGAAATACCTGCATATTACTCTCACTTTAGATTACTTTTAAATTCCCATGGCCAGGTCTTCACTAGAGATGGTCAATAAGATGCTAATGATTTAAGCTCACATGCACATTTAATACAGATTATATGAAACTTGGTATTGGGCCAATCAGATGCTATTCCTGTCAATTCTGAATGGTGCAATTCTAAGCTACAGACTTTGTGCATTAAGTTCGCACGTAAGCCAGAATAAATAGTATTTTATTGACCATTTCTAGTTTTCACACTGCAAATCCATGCAGAATTTTCCCCATATTCCATTTAACCATCTTTATTCAGGTAGACCACAATGAAACACTGATTTGAAGCAAGAATGATCTTCAGCATTGTCTGTCTTGGCTTACAGTTATTCTTTTAGATCTTGTTAATTCAATGAGAGGTTGGTGTGGGCTTCTCCAAGGTACAGAGTCTATGTGGCCAACCAGTCTTCATCAGAGCATCATGCAAGCGATGATGAACTATAACACAGACACAGGAGAAAAAGGTACAGGAAATTTGGTCGCACCATGAATTATGGCTATAGCAGCGCTCAGGGATTTGGGTGCCTTCAAAAGACAGAGCCCAAATTACTGTATAAACTGCATAACTTGCCCAAATTCCTATAAAAACAGCATAATTTGGCCACCAGCAACAGATGGCAGCCGCATATGTGTTACCCCTGAGTCAATAGTGGCCTGGACAGGGAATAGTAATTTGCAGTAGCAGGGTGAGCCATTTTTCAGCTTTGCCCTTCGCCCAAACCTTCCGGAGCCTTAATTACATGCATGACCACCATGCCTCTAGACAGCAAATGTGATTTGACTGGTGACAGGAAAACGGGAGATGTGGAGAACCGTGGAGATGTCTTGGCATAGTCAAAATCACAAGCAATAGTTAGGACTGGCTACAAATGATTCAACACCGAGGGCATAGCCTAAGGTCCGGTCTAGTGGATAGCAGATAATGATGAGGTCACAGATTAAGGTCAGGGCTACTGGATAGCTGACAATGCTGAGGAAAGAATCTGAGGTCACAACTCATAAAGGAGAGCAGGGGAAGTTACATAAGGCGGGTAAGGAATGGAATCAATGAGTAAAGAGTATTCTACGTCACAAAGTGAAAATAGGCAAAAAAGAACAAACTGGAAGTGAGCAAACCTGCGCAACACTGACAGAATGATCAACATTGGATATTGCCAGGAGAATAGCTTTTATAGGGAAGTGTTGGACATTTTGATGTGCAGTTTCCAGTACCACATCTGCATAGCCACAAATACACAGGAGAAGAATGGGAAACTGATCTAGTTATTCATAGTCATGCATACACTTTGGACGGAGATACGTGAACATGCTGAGAGACAGGATGGTGCATATGGCACATTTAGATAGTGCCCAAGCTGTTATTGAACCGTGAATCCCAGAGCTGCAAGGTAGAAAATAAATCATTGTGCTGCCCAATAGGATCAAATCATCCAACAAAAACCTATGTTGATACTGTTTAAAGTAAAAAAACAAACAAACAAACAAAAACAGCTCTAGGGGGGAAATATGATACTCACTTTTTTAGTAAAGCTTATGTTAGTCCCTCATTCTACTCTCTGTTAATCCTGCCAAGCCATAGTGGAATGGGTGGAGGAACCTTCAGTGCCTCCATGATGGCCCACCATATCCTGCCCCTGTCATGGAAAGGAACTATAGAAAGGGAAGGGAAGTAAGTAGCTTTGTATCTTACAAAAGACAAGTGTTTACTCCCTTTCCCTCCAATGACCATAAGCAGTATAATGTATAGCCACTAGAGAACAGAAACAAGTCCCTTGGGGGAACACAGAGGTTCAGATTAAAGAAAAGGAGTCAAATAACTATGTGAGCCTTAAAGGACTTACGAGGCGAAATGAGGAAAAAAAGTTAATCACTTGCCTCATCTTTTCAGGCACGGAGGACGCCGTCCGCACCCTCCGTGCCCATCCGCCGGGTCCCCCCGCTCATTAGCCCCCCGGGCCGGCCGCCAACCCCACAGCCCGGGTCGGGCTCTCTTGCCTCTCCTAAAATGGCCGCTCGCTCTGGCCCGGCTGTGCAGTCCGCATAGCCGCGAGTGCGGCTGCGCAGCTCTAGGGCCAACCTCCCTGATCCACGCTACGTAGTGTGGATTGGGGAGGTTGGCCCTAGAGCTGCGCAGCCGCACTTGCAGCTATGCGGACTGCACAGCCGCGGCCAGAGCGAGCGGCCATTTTAGGAGAGACAAGAGGGCCGGGGGGCTAATGAGCAGGGGGACCCGGTGGATCGGCACGGAGGGCGCGAACGGTGTCCTCCATGCCTGAAAAGATGAGGCAAGTGATTAACTTTTTTTCCTCATTTCGCCTCGTAAGTCCTTTAACATGTAAATGACCTCCGAGTCCTCACATATATTAAATTGTCAATTTTTTCCTCAAAATGTTTTCTCCTTCTCTTATCACCCTCTAATGCAATTAGCCTTTCCCCATTATTTCCTCTCCTGGTTCCAAGATGGCAGGTGCAACTGGGAGTACTGCTCCATGAATGACAAATGCACAAAAATGCAAAAAAAAATAGCATGCATTTATGGGTTTGCATTAGTTTTTTTCATTTGCATTTTTAAGATGGTGATAGGCTGAATTTGATACAGGAACCCACTACTTGAAATTGTCAAAAGTGATTGAAGTATAGCTAGGCAGTACAGTACATTGTACCTATACATTGACAAGACGAGTCAAGTTTTTCTTTTAGCTTGGATTCGCTGTAAGGGAGAGGTGAGCATGATATTTTCTTGCTTTAGGTAATTCCCTCCGGACTCACTTTAGAGATGAGTGGAAAATAAAATACAAATGGATAAAAGAGTAGTAGTGTAGCTTCTTGTTCTGTGTTTCCTACACACGCATCATTTTACTTTTTACCAGTGACATAAAGTGTAATGATTTTAAAAGGCTAATTACATTACAGGTAGAGATGTAGCGAACGGTTCCAGGCGAACTTTTGTGGTTCGCGTTCGCAGAGAACCAGGAACTTTTTTTCAAAGTTCGGTTCGCCCATAGACTTTAATGGCCGCCGACTTTAACGGTTAATAGCAAAGTCCCCTTACATAGTAGAAACACCAAAATTGTTGGGAATGTTAAGTGGAATAGTGGGAACAAGAGGAGAATTTTTTTTTTCAAAAAGACCTTATACTTTTTGAGAAAATCAATTTTAAAGTTTCAGAGTAAAATGAGCCGATTCATAAAAAAAATAACCGTTCCATTAAAAAGAACCGGATGATTCAAGAACCGTTAGTATAGCAGAGAATGCGTCCTGAGCAGGACGTGAAGCTGCCGGCTCCGCTGCTGTCTCTCCCCACCTGCCTGCACCTGTCACCCTCACCTAGCCTGCACCCAGTGCACCCATGGTTGCCAGGCTAGGTGAGAGTGACAGGTGAGGAGGTGGGGAGAGACAGCAGGAGCTAGCAGCTATGCGTCCAAAAGGACGCATTCTCTGCTATGTGGGAGGCATCAAAGATCTTCAATCAACTTAATTGAAGATCGCAACATAAGAGGATACAGTTCGTTGGCTCATTTACCGTGGATATTGGCGTGGGAATTTTTTTTTAAAGGTACAGGTAAGTATTTATGGTTAATTTAGAATAATGTAGCAGTAGGTAGAAGGATAGTCGGCACATGCAGGCTTAAGCAGCATAAAAAAGCTTTATTCTTTTGGCTTCATGCAGATTGCAAAACAGTTTAAAATAAGATTGGTCCTACCCGATACTTCAAATGGCTGTGGGGTGAGGTGGGAGCAGTGGGGGCCGCCTTACGACCGTTTCGCTCTCCTGAGCGTCTTCAGAGGCAGTGCGCTTGCCCCCCCCCCCCCCCCCCCGGAGCCCCCCATACCATGGACCATGCGGGCTGGTATAGCTCAGGGTGCAAAGCCCCAGTCAGCCGGGGCTCCGCATTCTGGCTATCCCAGCCTGCATGGGGGACGAGGGGTTACAGAGGCTTGGGAGGGGGGACCCCACACCATTTTTTTCCCACACACAGCAAATAAAAAAAATAAAAACATTTTTAAAGGACTTCCGAGGCCACAAATGTGAAAAAAAGTTAAATACCTTTTCATAATCCATATCCATTGAGGACACCATTCGCACCCTCCCATTAATTCCGCCATGGCTCCAGCACTAATAATGGCCCTGGTCGAGTCCCGACCCCTCTGAACGGGTCGGGTTCTCAACTCATTCCCCCCTCAATATGGCCGCCACAGATTGCCGCGGCTGCGCAGTCCGCATAGACACGATTGCGGCTGCGCAGCTCTAGCACTTCCTTCCGATGCGTCCGATGTATGCACACATATTGATGACGCGGTGGGAGGAGGGCCTGGAGCTGCGCAGCCGCAATCGCGCCTATGCAGACTGCTCAGCAGTGGCAATCTGTGGCGGCCATATTGAGGAGGGAATGAGAACCCAACCCGTTTGGAGGGGTCGGGACCCGACCGGGGCCGGTACTACTGTAGGAGCCATGGGGGAATGAATGGGAGGGCGCGGATGGCGACCTCCATGGATCTGGATTATGAAAAGGTATTAATTTTTTTTCACATTTGTGGCCTAGGAAGTCCATTAAATATTGTTTCCTGCTATCTTTTTAACATATCCTGCAAATTTGGTGTTGCTAGGATGTAAGGGACCTTTGCTATTAACTGCTAAAGTCGGCGGGTGATGATGAAAACCAACCAGAATTATAGGGGTGCAAAAGTGCTGAATTCTGCCATAGGCTTCCATTAGGCTCCCTATTTCACTTTCAAAAATCTCAAATCTTTTCAAAGGGCTGTGTCTCAGCAGTGGCAAATTTTCTAGCATTGTAGGGACTCTTAGGGGGATCATGACTGGTGAGTTTCGGGCCCCTAGGCCAAAGAGGTAATAGCCTAGGGCAGGGGTGCCCACACTTTTTCGGCTCGCAAGCTACTTTAAAATTTGCCAAGCCCAGGAGATCTACCAACATTTAGGTAGCTAGGTATAGGGGCCTTCAGTATAGGTAGATAGGTATAGGGGCCTTCAGTATAGTTAGCCAGGTATAGTGTAGTTAGGTATGGGTGCCTTCAGTATAGTTAGCCAGGTATATTGTAGTTAGGTGTGGGTGCCTTCAGTATAGTTAGCCAGGTATAGTGTAGTTAGGTGTAGGGACCTTCAGTATAGTTAGCCAGGTATAGAGTAGTTAGGTGTGGGTGCCTTCAGTATAGTTAGCCAGGTATAGTGTAGTTAGGTGTAGGGACCTTCAGTATAGTTAGGAAGGAATAGAGTAGTTAGGTGTAGGTGCCACTCACCTCCCTCCAGTTCCAGCGGCGGTGTCTGGGGCTCCTCCTGGTCTCCCCCCTGTCGGCCGCGCTGGCTGGAGTCAATGCAGATGCGCGGCATAGAAGAAGACTCCGGCGAGCGAAGGGGGCGGCGGGCAGCGTGCGCTGACGCATTGTGCCCAGCACCGCCCCCAGCTATGACGTTGCGGTGTCCTCCATTCCCGCTGCGCCGCCCCTCTCCTCTCTGCCTCTTCTGATTGGCTAATGGCCAACAGGGGTGCAAAAGTGGTAAAATCCCCCATAGGCTTTCATTGGGTCTCCTATTTCACGTTCCAAAATCTCACAACATTTCAACGGGCAATGACTCAGCGGTGGCAAAACTCACCAGTCATGATCCCCCTAACAGTTC